>NC_035445.2:6475567-7076552 GCF_002127325.2 Helianthus annuus
CTACGAAAACAGTACGAAGACGGGATTGAGCGGTAGCCCGTGCTACCCTTTGTAATACACTAACTCTGCCCGTGCTACCCTTTCTAATACGCCCCGTGAATGAAAGATCGTGACTTACACTAAATTACATAATAAGTCTACAAGGACTCAAATATGTTTATAAATTCATGATGAAGTTGTTTGATTAGTTGAACTATCAAGTATAAACATAGTGATAATGGCGATGTTTAAAATAGAAATATCAAAGATACTTCAATTGTAACAAAAAGACAAAAACAAAAATATCAAGTTATTGTTTTCAAGTAATTTCAGTTAATAAATAAATAACTAATGTATACTTTTATCATATATTGTCATAAGCCACCGGTCTTAAACTGACTGATTAATCAGTCAAAGTTGGATGCTTATGCAAATTTGACTTTCAGTTAAGTTAGGCCATAATCTGGCCAAACTTCTATCCAAAATAACTACTATCCAAGAATATTCCATCCACCAAACTATAGTATATCTATCGCTAATTAAAATTTAATCTAGTTTCAATTATGTTATGTAAATAATAATATTTATATAAACAACAAGCATGTTAAGACTCACGAAAATGATATATTTATTATAAACAAACAAGCATGTTTAGACTCACGAGCTTAATCATCCTTGGATATGCGGTTTTGAGATCAAGCTAGTTTAAGGTCAATTTAGTTCAAGCTTTTAGCAATATTTAGTAGCTTACTAACGACTCAGCTCATTTAGACCTCTAATTCAAATAGAGCCCTGATTCCGTTGATGATTGTTATAATGTATATGTGCAAGTTAGATTGAACCTTTTAACTTGTGATTCTAGGGAATGTGATGACTTAATTTTATGAACTCAAGACTCTTATATGTTTAGAGCTCGTTTTGCCTTCGGAGTTAAGCTCAATATAATTCAACTGGATAAAGCTTGGCTCTTTTATGATTTTGATGTGCTTTCAAAGTAAGTATTACAAATTTTAAAATAGAGAATACAAAAGAAATTATAAGATAAATTATGATTAATCAAGTATATTTATATGGTTAAGTAATTTTTTTTAAAGGCCAACAAACATGTATTATTCAATATGGTTAAGTAATTAATTTTCATACTCCAGCTTGTTATCCATCTTTCCAAAATTGAATATATTCACCCAAAATCATGAAAAGATCCCTATCATAGTTTTTCCTGTAGGAACCGTTCGCGTAATTTAAATAAAATAAACAAATTTAATTTACTGATTACAATACAGAAATGAGAAAACAGAAAATTACAGTACAATTACAACTGAAATAAAATGAAATACAAGAACTTAGATTGAAGAAGAAGGCTGAGGCACGTGTACGCACGCTTCCCTTAAAACAAATTCCGAGTCTCCCAAGAGTACTCGTTTTGTTTCCCAGGGTACAACAGCCGAAGCAGCGGTACTGCCGAAGTTCACCTACAACCCGAAGGTTACCTTGAAACTTGCAGGAAGAAGATAATCAGAAGTGTGTAGAGAATTGTTTGCATATAGCTGTTGTTGCTGGTGTGCTTCTACAGTGGGTATGGAGCTGTATTTATACAGCTCCTAAGTCGAAACAGTCAAACCAGAATTAAAGAGAGGTTTAAATTGCATTAAACGTCTTCAATGCAATTTAATACGTCATTTAATTCTCAGTCAAAGACCATTAACCTGTCAGTTTCGAAGCTGAACTGTAACTGCCCAGTTATTCAATGCTGTAAGCCTCTGTGCGCGCGTGCGCGCGCAAGTATCATTGGTGCGCGCGCGCCCAGGTCTGCACGCTCATGCGCGGTGCGTCCTCTTGGCTCACTGCTATGCGCGCATGCGCCACACTGGCTCAGGTCCACGCGCGCGTGCGTCACGTCACCTGTGAGCCTCTACGAGCATGCCACACAGTCGCGCCGTATTGGCTCACTCTGGTGCACCGCGCACGCACAACAGGACCCGTGCACCATGCGCAACCGCGCGCCTTCGTGCCACTTGTACTCGCGCACGGACTGCCACGTCACGCGCTTCGAATCCGCACGCTACTTGGTCCTTGCAGCCCCTGTGATCAACCATGCGCACGTGGTCAAAAATACAAAGGCGGCTCTCAAGCGGCTCGCGGCGATGCGAAGTGCAAAGTGCGCCACATTGCGCCTCATCGCCCACGCCACGCGCGCGAGGGCGAGTGCGAGTGCGAGTTAGGGTGCTCCGCACCCTTCGCGAGGACACTAGTGTGTGCTTCCATGAAACAATAAGGATGGAGAGTTCCACCTTAAATACCCATTTAAGTTCCATCTCTCCTCCAATGTGGGAGAAGGTGCTACTTTCCCTTTAGTTACAGCATTGAATGTTCCAAACACCCAACTTTGAGCATCGATATCTCATTCATCTTAGCTCCGTTTTGGACGTGGTTTAGTTCGTTGCGAAGCTCTTCCAACATAGAACACAAACCCACAAATAAACATATAAAACCTGCTCATTTTATTATATTTATTTCTAGTCCAAAATAGGAAAAAATCATTTTCCTATATTTGTAAAAAATGCTATTTTCACCTATTTTTCCAACAATCCCCCACATGAAAAATGCTATTTTCATCAAATTTCCAACAATCCCTCACATGTATGGAAATGGATCTTTTCCTTACACTTTTTAACGATAAACTTCGACAGTTGAGTATTACAAGATAGGTAGGTTGTCACCTTTGAACCTTCTTTTGTGAAGCGTACTTAGCTTACTAGCGGTGTCTAGACGCGATGTCCTTGAACATACCCCCATTTGTGTAAACGACATTACACTTCACACAATACTCTCCCTGGTTTGGCCAACTCCTCATTGTCGTGTCCGATTATGGTCCTGGAACACTAGCCTGGTTCTGCGAGAGCTCTAGGATTTGCGCACCCCACAAATCCATTTGAAGCGACCCCACTTCTCTCTAACATAGGTGATTCCTCTGAATCATTAAAAGCATCATGGTTATTTGATTTCCCGAAATCGTTAACCTTAATATGCTTAGCCTCACTTCAATGTCACTGATTGGAATGGACTAGGAAGTATATATAACTCCCTTTTATTTAGTTTGGGGTACTCCCCCACAGTGACTCCGTTTTTGGTAATATGATTAAGTTGTCCTATTGAACTTAGATCTTGGGATCTCCAGTCAACTAAGTTAGGTTTCCCTCATATTCCCATTTACCACGGGCTTTAGTCCCATTCCTCTTGACGACGTTTCTACTAACTCTCTGCTTAAGCCTTTTGTAAACGGGTCTGCAATGTTATCCTTTGATCTCACATAATCAATTGTGATAACACCCGTTGAGAGTAGTTGTCGTACCGTGTTATGTCTACGTCACATATGCCTTGATCTACCAATCGCTGATTGGCTATCACAATGTACACATATGGCTGGCAAAGGCTTTGGCCATCTTGGAATATATTCCACAAATTGACGTAGCCATTCCGCCTCCTCGCCTGACTTACCCAATGCGATAAATTCAGATTCCATTGTGGATCTTGCTATGACCGTTTGCTTAGAAGACTTCCAAGCAATAGCAGCTCCTCCAAGTGTAAACACGTAACCACTTGTTGATTTGGAATCTTTATTATCCGATATCCAGTTTGCATCAGTGTATCCTTCGATCACTGCTGGTTGTCGGGTATAATGCAGTCCATAATCTCTTGTGTATCTTATGTATCTAAGCACCCTCGTGATAGCTTTCCAATGATCCGCGCACGGATTGCTGGTGTATCTACTTAGCCTACTCACTGCGTAAGCCAAGTCGGGTCTAGTACATGTCATTAGATACATTAGACTGCCAATAATTCTTGAATACTCTAACTGAGCCACTCCATCTCCTTTATTTTTCTTGAGATGTTGTGAGGTATCAACTGGAGTTCGAGCTACACTCGTGTTTCCCGAGTTGAATTTTTCAAGAATTTTATCCACATAGTGAGATTGACTTAACACAAGACCATCTTGGGTTCTTATGATCTTTACTCCAAGAATCACATCAGCTAAACCCATGTCTTTCATGTCAAATCTCGCTTTCAACATGCTTTTAGTAGCTTTGATAATTTTATCATTACTCCCAATGATAAGCATATCGTCTACATAAAGGCATAATATCACATAACCTTCATTTGTGTCTTTGAAATAAACACATTTGTCGCACTCATTTATTTTGAAACCATTGTCAATCATGACATGATCAAACTTTTGGTGCCATTGTTTTGGTGCTTGCTTCAAGCCATACAAAGACTTGACGAGTTTACATACTTTACCCTCTTGACCTGGGGCAGAGAAACCTTCTGGTTGCTCCATGTAAATCTCTTCTTCTAAATCGCCATTTAGAAATGCGGTTTTAACGTCCATTTGGTGAACTTCCAAATTTCTTAAAGCCGCTATAGCAAGAACCAATCTAATCGAGGTTATACGCGTCACAGGCGAGTAGGTATCAAAGTAATCTAGACCTTCCTTTGGTCTAAATCCTTTAATCACCAAGCTAGCCTTGTACTTATCAATACTTCCATCAGTTTTCATCTTCCTTTTGAATATCCAACGATATCCAAGTGGTTTGCAACCAGGTGGAAGATCTACTAACTCCCAAGTATGATTTTGCAATATAGAATCTATTTCATTACTTATTGCTTCTTTCCATTGAGGTCCTTCTGAAGAGGAAACCGCTTCGCGATATGTATTGGGCCCGCCCTCAACCATATAGCTAACGAAGTCTGGACCGAAGGATTTTTCAACCCTTGGCCTTTTACTTCGCCTACGATCACTTTCTTCAACCTCAGGTCGTTCATGTGTCTTATCATGAACTACCTCCTCAACTGGTGTAGAAGAGCTTTCACCTACTTCAAAATTAGGTGTTGATGACGTTGCATGTGTTTGTCTTCTCAAAGGAAACACATTTTCAAAGTAAGACACAACGTTAGATTCACCTCCATGATAGTGTTTACGTGTACATCAGGATTCTTGGACTCATGTACAAGAAAACGATGTGCACTACTTTGATGCGCATACCCAATAAATATGCAATCAACAGTTTTGGGTCCTATCCTAAGAGCCTTAGGAGGTGGTACAATCACCTTTGCTAGGCACCCCCACACTTTCAAGTATTTGTATGAAGGCTTCTTCCTTTTCCATAACTCATATGGAGTTTCGTCTCTCTTTTTGAGTGGTATCTTGTTCAAAAGGATAATTAGCCGAGAGAATGGCTTCCCCCCACATTTCCTTGTTCACCCCAGAACTTATCAACATGGCGTTCATCAATTCTTTTAATGTGCGGTTCTTTCGTTCCGCCACACCATTTGATTGTGGAGAATAAGGAGGTGTACACTCATGTACAATGCCACTTTTTGCGCATAAATCGGCAAAAGGTGCAACATATTCGCCTCCTCGGTCGCTTCGCAAAGCTTTTATCTTCTTTTGAAGTTGATTCTCAACTTCATTTTTATACAAGATAAATTTACTTATTGCTTCATCTTTACTCTTTAGTAAATATACATAGCAATATTTAGTACTATCGTCAATAAACGTGATGAAGTACTTATTTCCACATCTTGTGGGTACCGCTTTTAAATCACAAATATCAGTGTGAATTAAATCAAGGGGTTCGGTTATTCGTTCAACCGATTTCGATGATGATCTTGTAAGTTTGGATTCAACGCATGTTTCACATTTATAGTGTGAATCAATATGGAATGTTGGTATAGAATTTAAATTGATTAAACGACGTATGGAATTAAAATTGACGTGATCTAATCTACCATGCCATTTATTCGAATCAGAAAACTCAAGCATATAAGTAGAAGTAGTAGCAATTTTATTCATGTTCTTGACAGCCATTACATTCAATTTGAACATACCATTTTGGGCATAGCCCTTGCCTACATACAGTCCTCGTTTAGTTAGTACAAATTGATCGCTCTCAAAAACTAAACGAAATCCAAACTTATTAAGCAACCATCCCGAGACTAGATTCTTGCGTAAGTCCGGGACATACAACACGTTGCTTAGAGTGAGCTCCTTCCCCGAAGTCCACTTCAAGATCACCGTTCCTTCACCCATGATGTCAGCGGTGGCTGCATTTCCCATATACAGCTTCTCTTCTCCAGAAAGCGCCTTGGAGGTGGTAAAGAGGCTTTTGTCTGCGCAACCGTGACGGGTCGCGCCCGTATCAACCCACCATCCTTTTGGAGTGTTGGTCACAGTATTGACCTCATCCATCATTGCGCTTTTGTCGGAAATCATTGCCACCAAAGACATTCCGTCTTCATCCACCATGTGCGCACGCTCACGCTTTGGTTTCTTGCATTGGTTAGCCCGATGCCCCGGCTTGTCACAGTTGTAACAAGTCCCTTGGAACGTCTGAGGTTTCTTTTTCACAACCCCTTTCTTTAGTCCAAGGTTGCTAGCCTTTGCTTTCCCTTTGTCCTTTTTCCCCTTGCCCTTCGCACCCTTAGAAGATTGCCCATGCTCAACCAAATTTGCGCTAGCACTAGTCTGCGCAAGGCTGCCTTTTTGGGCAATTCTATTGTCCTCTTCAATCCGAAGACGAACAATAAGGGCATACGGTGTGGAAGCGGTGAGGAGGCGGCAAACAAGAATGCCGCGCGGCAAACACCGCCGCCGACCTTTCTTGGTCGCGGCAAAACTTTGATGGCGGTGAGCCATCACCGAGCGAGAAACAAGAGAAATGCCATAAATGTTGCCACTTTTCAACGGTCATATGACCGTTTGACCCCCAAAAAAAAAAAAAATTTATTTTTTGTAACTATTATTTTCACCATATATACATACCATTCTCACATTTATAAAAAAATACATCTTTCTCTCTACACTCTCTCAATCTACTCTACACTTTGAAAAATACATCTTTCTCTCTACACTCTCTCAATCTACTCTACACTTTGAAAAATATGGAAGGCTCAAAGAAGGGTGAAGGCAAGAAGAAAATGGTAGGATCCGGTTCAAAGTCGAAGCCTCAAGATAAACGTGGTTCGGGTGGTAGTAGTGTCCCGTTTAATCCGCACCTTGGGTTTGCGAGTCACACCCAACCTCCATTTTATTTTAACCAACCCATGCATCAACCTTTCGGTTATGATACCCAACCCACCCAAAATTGGATGCAATACGGTCCGAGGATGACTCAAGCCGGTTATTATGATTACTCCCAAGACGCGCAAAATGCCTTTGACCCTTTTGCTTTTCAAAACCCAATGTCACAAACACCAACCGAAGACGAACAAGATGATGCCGATGAGGAGTTCGTGCCGGAAACACAAGAACATGACTTACATGATATTGATGAAGATGTTGCGGATGATGAAGATGTTGCGAATGAACCGGAAAAAAAAGCAAAGGCCAAACGGGAAAATTGGTCGCCTACACAAGAAGAGGCGTTGGCAAAGGCTTTTGTTCATTGCACTTTGAATAAAAAAAAAGGCAATCAACAAAAGAAGGATAGCTTTTGGAAGAAAGTTCTAAACCACTTTAACGAAACGGTCGGCGGAAGTAATCGAACCCACCACCAAGTTCGATCAAAATGGGTGACGATGCAAACAAAAATTAACACATTCAATGGTCTATATCATCAAGCGGTAATTTTTTTATACGGTTTATTTTTTTTTACGGTTTATTTTTTTATACGCTTTATTTTTTTATACGCTTTATTTTTTTTAAACGGTTTATAGGATCGTTTACGTCCTAGCGGGAGTGACGACGCATATGTAATGAAACAAGCGTTAAAGGATTACAAAAGCAAAGAAAGTATTGACTTCGCTCATGTTGCGGCTTGGGAGGTTGTTAGAACAAGTCAAAAGTGGTCGCCGGTACCTTTGTTGAATGAAGAAAGCTCCGGTTCGGGTCTAAAAAGAAAGTCTTCGGATTCGGGAAATTATGCCCGAGGATCACCGAATGTCGAAATCTCAAGCGGATTCACTATTCCCGACATAAACGAGGATCCTTCACCACCACCACCAAGACGACAAACGAGAAAGGAGAAAAAGGACAAAGGGCCGTCTTCAAAAAACGAAGAACCAAGAGATATAACAAGCAAATTCGAAGAGTACAAGGCCATGAAAAAAGAGATAATGGAAATTAAACGTGTACGAGAAGAAAAATATTTGACCTTGGCCGATGAGCAACGAGAGGCGTTGCGACAAACAATGTACGAGAAGGACTTTGCGTGGTATAATCGGCCTACCGACGGCCTTAACCCGGCGATGTTGGAAGTCGCACTCGCTAGAAAACGGGAGATCGCAAAAAAATATGGATGGCCTTGTGATTTTTAGTTTTTTTTTAAGTTAGATTTTATTAAAAATGTAATGTTTTATTTTTATTTAAGATGTAATGCTTTATTTTTAATTAAAATGTAATGGTTTATTTTTATTTTTAAAAAGTTTATGTTTTTCCATTTTATCTTAAATATAAAAAAAAACATAAAATAAAAATTAAGTTTGCCACTCAGCAAGTGTTTAAACCAATGCCAACACTTTTCAGCAAAGTTTAAACACTTTTGCCAAATTGACACGGCACGCTCTGATTGGTCGGTTCAATGTTTTGCCACTCTAACATGTTTAACCACTCCTTATACCCTAAGGTCCTCTATAGTCATCTCCTTTCGTTTGTGTTTAAGATAATTCTTAAAATCAACCCAACTAGGAGGTAACTTTTCAATCATCGCTGCCACTTGGAATGTCTCGCTAAGTGTCATGCCTTCCGCAGAGATGTCATGAAGTATAATTTGGAATTCTTGGACTTGATTCATTACTGTTTTAGAATCAACCATTTTGAAATCCAAAAAACGGGCTACCACAAATTTCTTTGTGCCAGCATCCTCCGTTTTGTACTTCTTGTCTAAGGCATCCCAAAGGTCTTTGGAAGTCTTGACGTTGTAGTACACATTATACAACGCATCTGACAAGCCGTCTAACACATAGCCACGACATATGAAATCCGAATGCTTCCACGCATCTACCGCACACTGTCTTTGTGTGTCGGTCTCCCCTTCCACAGGTTGGGGAGCGGTTTCCGTTAAGAACCTCGCAAGGTTCATGGTGGTCAGGTAGAAGAACATCTTCTGCTGCCACCTTTTGAAGTGTAGACCTGAGAACTTCTCGGGTCCTTCAGCGTGATTGGCCACTGTGGACGCTCCCACAGTGGTGGCGTTGAGGGGGGTTCCCGTCACAACATTCGTGTTGTTAACGTTGACGTTTTCGTTCGACATGCTGAAAAATTAAAATTTTTTAAAGTTTAGTCAAAAAATCTGATTTACGCAAAAACCAGAAGTAAACTATTAAATTTTAATTTTACCACAAATTTACTGTTTAGGCTTCTAAGTCCAACTTTGAAGACCAAAACAGAAAATTCTTAATATTTAAAACTTACTGACTGGCTTCTAAGTCCAACTTTGAAGACCAAGGCAGAAAGTTTATTAGCAATTTTAGGACAAAATCTGAGATGTAACCAATTGTTTTCAACCAAAGTCGCTCCTTTGAAGAAGAAAACAAAAAAAATGTTTTTAAAACACAAACTGAGTGAAAACAAAACTAATTTGAATCACAAACAAAATGGTTTTGATTACACGAACGGTTTTAAAAATTTGTTTAAAGATTGTAGGAACCGTTCGCGTAATTTAAATAAAATAAACAAATTTAATTTACTTATTACAATACAGAAATGAGAAAGCAGAAAATTACAGTACAATTACAACTGAAATAAAATGAAATACAAGAACTTAGATGAAGAAGAAGGCTGAGGCACGTGTACACACGCTTCCCTTAAAACAAATTCCGAGTCTCCCAAGAGTACTCGTTTTGTTTCCCAGGGTACAACAGCCGAAGCAGTGGTACTGCCGGAGTTCACCTACAACCCGAAGGTTACCTTGAAACTTGCAGGAAGAAGATAATCATAAGTGTGTAGAGAATTGTTTGCATATAGCTGTTGTTGCTGGTGTGCTTCTACAGTGGGTATGGAGCTGTATTTATACAGCTCCTAAGTCGAAACAGTCAAAACAAAATTAAAGAGAGGTTTAAATTGCATTAAACGTCTTCAATTCAATTTAATACGTCATTTAATTCTCAGTCAAAGACCATTAACCTGTCAGTTTCGAAGCTGAACTGTAACTGCCCAATTATTCAATGCTGGAAACCTCTGTGCACGCGTGCGCGCGCAAGTATCACTGGTGCGCGCGCGCCCAGGTCTGCACGCTCATGCGCGGTGCGTCCTCTTGGCTCACTGCCATGCGCGCATGCGCCACACTGGCTCAGGTCCACGCGCGCGTGCGTCACGTCACCTGTGAGCCTCTACGAGCACGTCACACAGTCGCACCGTATTGGCTCACTCTGGTGCGCCGCGCACGCACAACAGGACCCATGCACCATGCGCAACCGCGCGCCTTCGTGACACTTGTACCTGTGCGCGGACTGCTACGTCACGCGCTTCGAATCCGCACGCTACTTGGTCCTTGCAGCCCCTGTGATCAACCACGCGCACGTGGTAAAAAATACAAAGGCGGCTCTCAAGCGGCTCGCGGCAATGCGAAGTGCAAAGTGCGCCACATTGGGCCTCATCGCCCACGCCACGCGCGCGCGCGTGGGTGAGGGCGAGGGCGACCCTTCGCAAGGACACTAGTGTGTGCTTCCATGAAACAATAAGGATGTAGAGTTCCACCTTAAATACCCATTTAAGTTCCATCTCTCCTCCGATGTGGGACAAGGTGCTACTTTTCCTTTAGTTTCAGCATTGAATGTTCCAAACACCCAACTTTGAGCATCGATATCTCATTCATCTTAGCTCCGTTTTGGGCGTGGTTTAGTTCTTGCGAAGCTCTTCCAACATAGAACACAAACCCACAAATAAACATATAAAACCCGCTCATTTTATTATATTTATTTTTAGTCCAAAATAGGAAAAAAATCATTTCCCTATATTTGTGAAAAATGCTATTTTCACCTATTTTTCTAACATTTTTTTTCTTTTATTTATTTATTTATTTTTTTTTTTTGCAAGGGCAAAGTATGCTACAAAATTGATTATTGTTACTTCAGTTTTGCAACACGTCACATGCAATAAAATTACATGCAATGATATTGTTTAGCCTATGGCATCAACTAATATCAAAGGTACATCATTCACTATCATGTTTGTATTGTGGCCCGTTAACTTTATATTTTGAGGTAAGTTTTACGTCAATGGACTCGTATTGTCGTTCTGATCAAAAGCCGTAAAAAAATTGTTTGTAATTTGGAAAAAAAAAACATAAATCCGTTAAGTTTTTTAGCGGGGGACCGGTGTAGAAAAAATAGGTGAAATGTAGGACTGGTGGGGGAATATTTAAAGATGAGACTGTCAATAGCCAATAACCTCTAGTTGAGATTATTATATACCAATTCACATTGTATCTAACATATGAATCATTCCTTTTTAATCAATTAGTTAAAAATAAAATATGTATAATTCTCCTATATATTAATAAAACAACTGAATGAACAGTAAAGTTCAGGAAGATATTTAAAGTTTTTTTATCACATAAAAAACCACCGCTTCCCATTCTGGCGGTAATTAATATAATAATTCACGTTCCTTTAGCTCTAGTAGGTTTTTTTTTCTTTTCTTTCTTTTTTCTAGGTTTCTGTGTTTTTGGTTTTATTTTCTATTACAACCCCTCATTTTTGATATATGCTTTATACAGACCCTCAAGATTAATAAATTTATTCCCCCAACACCACATTTTAGTCTAAACTTTTTATACCTTGTTGAGTTTATTTGGTTGATTTTTTTTCCTTTAAATTTAACTGATTTATGCTATAACTCTTAAACTTTAATAAATTTATCATTTCAAGTTTTAATGAACTTCTTGTTTCGTGATTTTTTCAGGGTTCGTTTTTATATCAACGCTCCACGCGAGTTATTTTTATCGGCGTTTCGACGTGAATTTTCATAATGTTGCTTTTAAACGGAGCAGATGTTTTAAATGTTTCTTTAAACCGTTCGGTTTTTTAAACCGCACGACGCTCATCTCTAAATACACCATTGCGGCGTGTTTTTTTATCTCTAATATGCAACCGTCATGTTTATCTTTATATACGTTTTGGTGTAATTTTATTCAAATAATTTGGCTTTCGTATATAGCGACATAACTTTTCTATGACTTTCATATATACTGTCGCGATGCGTTTTTAATCTTTATGTTCACCATTTGCTTATGTTTATCTACGATTCTAACCAGCCGTAGAGCATGAATGGTAACTCACTAGTTAATGGCAATATCCATTCTACGTTAATAAAGTATAAATATATTATAAATATCTACCTTAAAATGGAAAATACTTTAGAAGGTTAAGACTTATGAGTGGTACTTCATCTTGAAGTCTAAGAATATATGGATCTAAAGTGTAATCATTATATTTGCATACTTATTACACATCTACCTTTCTTTCACGTTCACTCTCTTTCCCCATCTACCTTTGATTGGTAACTTTTATTCCTTTAATACTACATAAAACAAAAGTTTGAAGATTTGATTTTGTTATGTAGATTAAGTCATCTTTATTGAATACCATGTCATTCTTTCATCAAATATATATGCCTTGTAATTACTTTTTAGTGTACACTAATACAATACATATCCATCACTTGTGGTCTAGTGGTTGGAAAGACTTGGGTTCTTCTTGGAGACCCAAGTTCAATCCTCACCAGTGTCGTATTTGGTGGATAAAGGCAATGAAGGCTAGTTCTCCCATACCTTAGGTAAAGAGTTCGAGAGTAAATGGATTTGTGTAAAGTTGAAATCTCACTTTAACACTGGAAACTTTCTGCCCAAACTTGAGAATTTCTTGATGATTTTGGAGTGTTTGAGAGTAATTTGAAGTTGTGTAAAGTGAATATGTGATGGAGGCGGCTTGGTTTAATAGGGGAAAATTAGGGTTAGTGTTTTAAAGAGGTTAAAAGGTGATTGGAGGAGAATGAAGGTGGAAAAGCTTGAAACCCGGTTGAGCAAAACATCATGATGTGGATTGATACTGGTCGCGCCACGTGTCACGGCCCCCGACCCGGTTTTACCCGTTTCCGGAGCCGTGGGACAGAAACCCGTGGTATTGTTTATTTTGACAGCGAAAATTTTAACAGGATCTTTTTAAACTGAAAAACACCCAATTATTTTATTTCACACTTTTGGGATAAAACCCCATAATTTACAATAAAGGAATTTCACAAGGAATTTCCCTGTTTTATAAAACATGTTTATTTATTTTACTGAGCCACCTCTTCAAGCTTTAGTGCTACGCGACACTTTTTCCTTGGTTCACAGTAAGTCACCTAAAACATGTTTTAAAGAGATTTTATCAGCGGGGAAATACTGGCAAGTCATTCAAGTTGCACAAAACGACACATTGTTATAATTTACAGTATTAAGGGTGATTACATTGTTTCTATCAACCAATTACCCCAAATCGGTATTTGTCACTCGACTGTGTCTGTGACTATGGTCAGATCACCCATTGGCTAACCCGTTGTCCAATGGTGACGGGTATCAAGTAATGTATACAAAACCCCACATACCGGCAGTAATTGAAGATTACAAAGACTTAATTCATGTAATTATAACTTTGAAAACAAGCAGGGTTTTGGGAAAACACTTTGATAAAAAGAGAATGACTCACATTACAAGTTTAACTGGACAGAACCTCGCCTACTGATTTGACCTTGTAACCTAGTTAAATAACAATGCACACGAAACTAGGTCAGTAACTTAATACAACATTTACGATAAACTCACGAAATCAAAACCCTCACGACGAATGACAAAATATAGCCCAAATACGGGCAGCACTTAAACATCCATCAGATCGGTTTCAATCGATCGGACATTGTATCGTAGTAGTGATCGAGTTAATACCCTGTAATCGTAGCAGCGTTTCCTTACTTAAAATTTTGAATTTAAGCAGTAGACTTCGTTTTTGAATGAAATTTTCGAACACAGATGAAAGCCCATGCCCTGCTCAATTTATAGCAACTTTTTGGGTTTTACCTTGCCCGCGTAAACCCTTACTTAAACCTTACGCGGCCCGTGAGGGCCCCCTAGTCTACGTGTAGGGCTAGCGTGTCACAGGTAGGTCCGCCACGTGTGCAACACGTGGCCTAAGCACTTATCCGGAGAATTTTAAGTTGTCGCGACCCGCGTAGCCTTACCTTATGGCTTACGCGGCCCGCGTGAAAACCAAATTTCTTAATTTCTTGATTTTTCATGCATGTTAGGGTTTCAGGGGTCCGAGTTTTCAATTACGGGTCGTTTATTGTCACACCCCGATTTCCACGTGTCACCGGTGAGCCCGGTGTGGGGTACAGTGACGTAGTTGGCATCGTCATAGACAATCAACACAATATAATAATGCACAGCGGAAGCAGAATAGATACATTTCAACTTTTAAATAATTTGCAATAATAAATATCACAGTAGTTGAAACGGATCCACAGGCGGATCAAGTAAAATAAGATAAAAATAGTTCAACAGATATTTGTCGTCCAAGCTTGCGAGACTATAGTGGACGCTCTTAGGAAACAGCCAGCCTATTTTCGTATAGTACCTGCACTTAACCTTTTGGGAAAAATACGTCAGTTTACACTGGTAAATACAAATCGACTGACTCATTTTGAAAATGATTGAAAATTGATTTAAATGCACAAGGCATACATATTTTTATTAACTTGGGATATTTATAAGATATAAACTTGTGAACGAATTACATGCACTTATATCTCTGGTGGCCCGGGATCTGCTGTCCGGGCTAGAGATTAAATGACACACCACATTAAAGAGTTATACACGTCGGGTGTACGCCTACACCCCGTGCTCTGGTCGTGGCCATCTCGTAAGATAATGCCAAGGATATCCGGGACACGGTCAATAACCCCCCAAAGCCTTTAAGTAAGACAAAACTGTTTAAACGAAGTCGCACAAGCTATTCAAGACTGTACACCTATAAGGCGCAGGACTTGTGCGCCCGATCAAGCGGTATTTTAAATACCGTACCCCAAGCCCGTATAGGGAAAATAAGTCAAAATGTATTTACCTGAGCAAGTATAAGTCACAAATGATAAGTGTTGGTAGCTTTTACCGGGCCTCCTAATCTGGAACAAAGGTTTATAATTAACCTATTAGATTCCTAACGGGTCTTTTATTTAAGCCTAAGCTTTGACCGGTTAGTCTTAAGAATGATACGGTTTACGCACGATTAAGCGAAAGACCGGATAGAATGTGATTTAGACCCGACAAGTTTGAATACTTGTATAATATGGGTATACTAAATACATTCTGGATTTTGAAATAAAAATGATATCGTTTGACCCGTTTCGGTCAATTTACGCAAACTAGTTACGTAAACCGAACCGAACGCGAAAAGGGCGATACGGGTAGACCAATGATTCAAATGCAAGTTCCCTGAGATAATATGCTTAAAATATGATATTATATCAGTAAGTTATGTTCTATATTGCCCGGAATAATTTTAAACCCAATTTATGCCTTAGAAGGGCATTTTGGTCATTTAAAAGATAATAAAAGGGTAAAATTAGAAATCTGAGTTTCGGGTCTGGTTCATACAGTAAATATACTTAATATAACATATTATATCAGTAGGGTATGACCCATATATCAAATTTATCATTTTAAAATCAAACTATGCACCGTAGGGGTATTTTAGTAAATTCACAAGGGCTAAAAATGCCAAAACTGGAAATCTGAGATCATATACTTATACTTACTGTTATTATATGAAAATATGCTAATTACATCAGTAGGTATAAGTCTTACATGTTTAAAACAAGTATAACGCTTACTATGCGCTTAAAACGCTAAATATGCGATTTAAGGGCGTTTTCGGGTTTTCAAATTAAATCTGAGATTTTTATATTTCCAGAATACTTAAAATAATTTATTCATCATATAAAATCAGTAGAAAAAGGTTTCGGGTCAAAAGGATGTGTAAAACTCATTTTATGGCTAAAACGGTCAAAACCGACATAAGCCGAAATGACTAGGCGATCTAGGATCCGTTCAGCCAAAAATTAATTAAAAATCATCAAAATTCCCAGAATATTATATTACTTCTGTTGGTAAAGAGTTTCGTATCAAAACGTGGCCAGAAACGGGTTCTACGCGAAAAGGACCGTTTATGTAAATTTATAATATAGTTTTACGCTAATGGCCATAACTCACAATCTGGACCACCAACTGATCCGAAATTTTCGGTGCAAGTTTATATATTAGAAATGAAGATTTCTATCCTTTCACTTTTCCAAAAATCACGTTTTAAATCAAAAAGGGCAAAATAGTCAACTTTATGCATAAATCGGAAACATGCATTCGAATCGGCTAAGCATAGACTTATGACATAAAATTTCCAGAAAGTTTAACTAAAATGCCAATGGTCAAAAATGCTCTAAAATACAGATCTCACACATGCATGTACGGATCCGAACCGATAGTTTACGAAAAAGTCGTTTATTAAGACTTTCGGTTCCAATCCGGGTTTACACTAAAGATCGTCGAGTTGATCGTGGTAAAATACATTCTTATATTCATAATAAAGCTTTCTATGAAGATCAAACAGATTGCATGTCATCTATATCATTATTCATGTCATTTTTCACAAAAATCGCTTCTGTTGACTTTTTAGAAATAGGTTTGACTCGACATTTAGCATGCATGTAGTGGGAATCAGAGAGTACCCTTTAGAGGGTTTGTTTCCCATAATATTACCAACATGTATCAGGTTTCAATTCGAGAAATGACTGATTGAAACCCGTTTAATCAGAAAGTCAAAGCTTATGAACAACCAGTTTGACTTTTAGCAATAATCAAGGTAATAACGGATTAAAGATTGAATTGAGAGCTTACAAGAGTCCTATAGGTGTTTAGTGAACACTAGGATTTGACCTTGATGATCAGATTAACTCCAGAAAGCCTGCCTTGAAAGTTCTTGAGAGCTCTTGAGAGAAATAAGTTCTTGATCAAATGCAAATGTCCAAGAAATGGTTTGTAATCTGATTTAAAGCTGAAATTTCGAGGGTACTGTTGTAGTAGCCATGCATGGCATCCCATTGGAGCTTTTGGAGGCAAGAACCAGCTGTATGACACTCAAATTCGGACCCAAATCACCCAAATACGATTTTTCTGTCGCTGGCAGCCCCACGCGGCCCGCTTGGGTCATGCCAGGCGGGTCGCCTGACCCCTGTTCAGCAAAACAAGTTTCAATCTTTGACAGCTTTAGTCCCTGAGCTTGCGTGCGATGTTTCGGCTGCTTAATTTGACCCGTAAACCCCCAAACTTGGTTTTTAAGAACCTTAGGACATTTACCAACATGGTAATGTCCTCGGATAACTTTGCGCTCAACCGAAAAGCCCTGAAATTCGACGTTGACGCTTTTAGTCCCTTAAGTACGGTTTTGGCCATAACTTTCTCATACGTTGACGAAACTTCATGAAATTTTTACCACATATTCTAGTGAGTATATTTTAGCTATACAAAGCTTCGGGTCTGCCAAAAGTTCACTCAGAGGTATAAATTAAACATGTTGACACTTTTGGCCCCTATAGTTTGAAATACTTCACTTTTGTGCAATTTCCGCGTCGTATGATCCATGAACCATCCGTTTAAGGTTATAAACATTATGTAGGGTTATCATAGAGTCTATTTATCCATTGTTGACACTTTGGACCCTTACGTTCCATAGTTTTCACTGTTTGTCACTTTTAGTCCCTCTAAAGTATGTTTTCACATAACGGAACCTTATGACACGTGTCAAGACATTATTGGACGAAATTTTTCGAGGTGTTACATCCTCACCCCCTTAAAAGAAATCTCGACCCCGAGATTTATTCAAACAAATGGGGATATTTTTCTTTCATCGTGGATTCCACTTCCCACGTGTATTCGGGACCTCTACAGGTATCCCACTTGACCTTAACAATAGGCACGTGCTTCCGTCGAAGCTTCTTTACCTGTCGATCCTCAATCGACAAAGGTTTTTCCACAAATTTTAGACTTTCGTCTATGTGTATATCTGTATGCGGTATAACCAGTGATTCGTCAGCGAAACACTTCTTCAAATTACAGATATGGAAACACATTATGAATGGCACTAAGCTCTTCAGGCAAGTTTAACTTGTAAGCGACTGCCTCGACACGTTCGATTATCTCGAAAGGTCCTATGTATCTCGGGCTTAGCTTGCCTTTCTTTCCAAATCGCATTACACCTTTCCAAGGTGATACCTTAAGCAACACTTTTTCACCCACATCGAAGTGAAAATCCTTGCGCTTAGGATCCGCATAACTTTTCTGCCTATCCCTGGCAGCTTTCAAACGATCACGGATCTGAACGATCTTGTCTGTCGTCTCAAAGACGATATCTGGTCCAGACAACTGGACATCTCCAACTTCTGCCCAACAAATGGGCGATCTACACTTTCTACCGTATAGGGCCTCAAAAGGCGCAGCCTTGATGCTGGAATGGTAGCTATTGTTGTAGGAGAATTCAATCAGTGGTAGGTTCTTATCCCAACTACCACCTAAATCGATCGCACATGCGCGAAGCATGTCTTCCAGAGTTTGAATAGTACGCTCACTCTGACCATCAGTCTGAGGATGATAAGCCGTACTAAAATTCAAACGAGTGCCCAACGATTGTTGGAAACTCTTCCAAAAATGCGACGTATATCTAGTATCTCTATCGGAGATAATAGATATAGGTATACCATGCAACGCTACAATCTTATCGACGTATAATTGAGCTAGCATATCTGAGCTATACGTCTCCTTGATGGGTAGAAAATGGGCTGACTTAGTCAGTCTGTCTACTATGACCCATATGGTATCATTTCCCTTTTTCGTCTTCGGCAACTTGGTGATAAAATCCATTGTCACCATTTCCCATTTCCACTTGGGAATTTCAGGTTGCTGAAGCAAACCTGACGGCTTCTGATGCTCAGCCTTGACTTGCGCACAAGTCAAACATTTGGCTACATACTCGGCCACGGACTTTTTCAAACCAATCCACCAGTAGTTTGATTTCAAATCCTGGTACATCTTATCAGCTCCAGGATGAACGGAATATTTAGAGCTGTGGGCTTCCTGGAGGATAACATCCCGAAGTCCTCCATAAACTGGAACCCATATTCGTCCGTTTAGACGTAGCATTCCATCTTTATCGTAGGATAACTGCTCCTCAGTTACTCCTAACTTTTCTGCAGCATAGTTAGCTTCCAGCACAGCTTCCTTCTGTGCAGCTAACACCCTTTCATTTAAATTATTCCTTATCTCAATGCGCTTGGCATTGATTCTGATTGGTTTCACCCTTTCCTTTCTACTTAAGGCGTCGGCAACCACATTTGCCTTGCCTGGATGGTATCGTATCTCGCAGTCATAATCGTTGAGAGTTTCCATCCATCGCCTTTGACGCATGTTCAATTCCTTCTGATTGAACAGATGCTGAAGACTCTTGTGATCCGAATAGATTATACACTTGGTTCCGTACAAGTAATGTCTCCATAGCTTCAAAGCAAATACAACCGCACCCAATTCCAAATCGTGGGTGGTGTAGTTCTTCTCATGCACTTTGAGCTGTCGAGAAGCGTAGGCAATGACTTTGCCTTTCTGCATGAGTACACAGCCCATGCCAGTATGTGATGCATCACAATACACCACAAATTCCTCTATGCCATCGGGCAATGTCAATACTGGCGCGTTGCTCAACTTCTTCTTCAAAATGTCGAAGGACTCCTGCTGCTTAGGGCCCCAATCAAACTTAATCTTCTTACGAGTCAACGAAGTTAGGGGCGCAGCAATCCTTGAAAAGTTCTCGATAAATCGCCTATAATATCCTGCCAATCCGAGGAAACTGCGAATTTCAGTAGGAGTCTTCGGCTCCTGCCAGTTCATGACTGCTTCTACTTTAGCGGGATCTACTTGGATACCACGCTCGCTTACTACATGTCCAAGGAATTGGACCTCTCGAAGCCAAAATTCACACTTCGAAAATTTGGCATAAAGCTTCTCTTGATGCAGAAGTTTGAGAATACAACGAAGGTGTTTCTCATGGTCAGCTTGGCTCTTCGAGTAGATAAGAATGTCATCAATGAAGACGATGACGAACTTATCTAAATAAGGTTTGCAGACGCGATTCATGAGATCCATGAATGCGGCTGGTGCGTTTGTGAGCCCAAACGGCATCACTAGGAACTCGTAATGTCCATAACGAGTCCTAAACGCTGTCTTGTGTACGTCTTCCTCCTTGACCTTCAACTGATGATAACCTGACCTCAGGTCAATCTTGGAGAAGTAACTTGCTCCTTGCAACTGGTCGAACAGATCGTCGATCCTGGGCAACGGATACCTATTCTTAATAGTGACCTTATTAAGCTCACGGTAATCGATGCACAGACGCATCGAACCATCCTTCTTTTTAACGAATAAGATTGGCGCTCTCCAAGGAGATGAGCTAGGCCTAATAAAACCTTTGGCTAAAAGCTCATCTAACTGCGTCCTCAACTCCTTCATCTCCGTTGGTGCCAATCTGTATGGTGCTCTTGCTACAGGTGCAGCGCCTGGTATGATATCTATCCGAAACTCTACTTGCCTATCTGGTGGCAAACCAGGTAGCTCTTCAGGGAAAACTTCAGGATATTCCGAAATAACAGGAATAGCTTCAATCTTCGGCTTCGGCTCATCAATGGTAACTTGGGCCATATAAATGACACATCCTTTCTGTATGCATCTGGATGCTTTGAGCATGGACACTTGCTCAGGCAATCCATGTTGGGTATCTCCTTGAATAGTAAGTGACTCACCGGACGGAGTCTTAACTATTACTTGCTTTCTGTTGCACAGAATCTGGGCTTGGTTACTCGACAACCAATCCATGCCTATCACTATGTCGAATCCAGCTAGCTTAAAGGGAAGCAAGGATAGCGGGAAAGAATGATTCCTAATGGATATAACACATCCATCTAGAACAGTCGAGGCGGTTTCTAAGGTTCCATCGGCTAATTCCACCTCATATTTCACGCTTAAGGTTTTAACAGGAAGGTTCAACAGTTTACAAAACTTATCATCTACAAACGACTTATCGGCTCCTGAATCAAACAAGACTCTAGCAAAAACATCATTTACAAGAAACGTACCGGTAATGACGTTATCGTCAAGGACTGCTTCCTTAGCGTCCATTCTGAAGACTCTCGCATTAGTCTTCTTTCCTTCATCTGCCTTCCTCGCATTCTTTGGGCAATTTGGCCGGATATGCCCTTTCTCGTTGCAACCGAAACAAGTTGCATCCTTCATTTTCTTGCAATCCACAGCTTTATGATCTGTGGACTTGCAGATTCCACATCGTTTCTCCGAAGACTGGGATTTTGTTTCTAACCGACACCTCCCAAAGTGGTGTCTCCTACAAACCTTGCATTTGGGTTTCTCACCCGACTGATGATCACTTTTCCTAGACCCCGACCCTTTCCTGTGGTCGTTGTTCCCTCTATATCGCTTTTCAGATCTTCGTGAGGTGTCATCCTCACGTTTCCGTTTGTTCTCCTCAGAGCTCTTCATGGCTCTCAATCTAACCACGTCTTGAGTGAGGGAGAGGGATAGATCAGCTACGGATCTAAATGTTGTAGGCCTTGAAGCCTTGACACTAGCCTTTATCTCCGGTGCCAGACCCCCAATAAATCGAGCAATTCTTCGCGGCTCCGGGGTCACCAGATAAGGCACTAACCGGGATAAGGTGTTGAACGTAGTAAGATACGCTTGACAATCAAGATTCTTCATAACTAGAGACACAAAATCCGATTCAATTCTTTCAACCTCATGCTGTGGGCAGAAGTTCTCCTTGATCAGGGCCACAAACTGTTCCCATGACAAACCGTACAGTGTGGCCTTACCGGCAGCTTGTAGGAGTGACTTCCACCATGCTAACGCATCTCCCTTGAATGACTGGGACACGTACTTCACGACGTCCCTATCAGCACACCCGCTGATATCAACCACAGTATCCATCTCATCAATCCACGTCATATAATCGACGGCTCCCTTTTCCCCAGTGAAATCTCTGGGCTTGCAAGATACAAAATACTTGTACGTACAGGACCTGCTGTACGTGTCATGTTTCAGCTTAATCTCCTGCTTTGGGACGCTGCTGTGGTTGGAGGAGTGATTATCATCCTCAGCTTTCTTCGGCTCACTCTTTTTAGAGGGTGGCTTACTATGAGCCTCAGAATGAGTCTTGGGCTTTGCGTGCGTCACTGTGCGGGTTCTACTCTGAGTACCACTAGATTCCTTGAACTGCCTATCCATAGCCTTGGCGACAGCATTATCTATCAGTGCTTGCAATTCTTCACCAGTGACGTGAATCCTGGTATTGTCTGGGTGCTCCCCAGAATGACTGTTGGTCTCCTCCGATTTGGCCATTGTAGCTTTAAGCTACAATAAAGGACAAGGTCTAATTTAGAACCTAACAGTATTATCGTTCTAGACGATTTATTAACCATGGTATCAAGAACCTTAGCAGTTAATTTAATAAATTTCATTCAGGCTCTTATTAGCAATCAAGGAATGAAAATATATATATTGGCACCATAGGCCTAGTCACATGGACAATTACTAAATTATAAATTTAGATTTTTATAGGATTATAAATTGTATAATTAAACAAATAATCCTTTACTAGACAGAGAGTCATAAACCACAACTGTCACTATATAACATAGTTATAACCCGTAGGTATCAAGTCATTAATAGACTTGTGTACAGATAAAATCTGTAGATAATTCTTGTCTTGGCAGGGAGTTATAAACCACAACTGCCACTATATGACATAGTCATAACCCGTAGGTATCAAGTCATTAACAGACTTGTGTACAGATATAATCTGTAGATATTTCTTTTCTTGGCAGGGAGTTATAAACCACAACTGCCACTATATGACATAGTCATAACCCGTAGGTATCAAGTCATTAATAGACTTGTATACAGATAAAATCTGTAGATAATTTATTAAAAAGGGTGACGTGGGTGATTTTACGAATCACGCTTAGTCAAGGATGTTAACATGTTCTCAGACGTTAACAGGGAGTTGAATCTTTTCAACCAGGTTTTACCATCATGGCTAGGCCTGTTAATAAGGCATTCAAGCTAGGTTATACCTTACTAAGATTCTTATAAAATGGCAAATCAAATAAAAGTTGATATTTTCCATTATTTTAATATTATATTCATGCATATAAATAAAATGAGAAATTCAAATTAACCATTTCAAATTTCAAATAAAGTACCAGTACATATTTGCCCTAAACGGGACTTTGAAATAACATGAATAACATGCCCGCGCAGGGGCTAAACAAATAACAACAATAACAAAATAAAATAAAGCAAACCCACGCAGGGGTCAACAGAACAGCATACCCACGCAGGGGTAAAATAAGATAGATATACCCACACAGGGGTAGAGTACAAGGATAGATGTCCATGCAGGGACATGAGTAAATGAGACAATAATTAAAGGATTCAATGATCCCTCTTGCTCTTACCCTTGAGCAGGTCAAACACCTTCTTGAACATGCCACTGGTGCGACGGCGATCAGCTCGCATCTCGTGTTGAAACTCACGTCGCATGCTATCAATCCCATGCAGGATTTCCTGAACCTGCGGCGGCGACATCATAGGCGCCGGTGGCGGTGGCTGGTACTGCTGCGGCTGCGGTGGCTGGTACTGCTGCGGCTGCGGTGGCTGCTGGTAACCCGGAGGGTAACCAAAAGTAGACTGCCCAGCAGCCCAAGTGTCTCCCAATGGACCACTAGGTGGGAGTGAGCTGTAGTTCACAGCTTGCCAATAAGGGTCTCCTGTGTAATCATAACCCTGAGGGAAAACATGCTCGAACGGGTTAAACTGAGCTGCACTAGCAAAAGCCGGAATCGGCTCTCCATAATTCTGCGGCAGCAGAGGCGGGATCGGTACTGAAGTGACCTCCGATACGGGATGCTGAGACTCCCCTGTCTCGGACTCCCCGGGAAGAGACGTGTAGCGGCTGCTACCAACATGTGGAGGGGTGCCTATGCGAATCCCTCCGCACGTAGACATACGCGCGTTCCTCCTTGGCCTCTGAGGCGGAGGAGGTAAAACTGGTGGCGGCGGTGGTGACGGAGTGATCACGTCACGCCATAGGGCCTCAGATAGGTCCTGCGGTAGAGGCGGCTGCTGCTGAAGCTGCTGCTGCTGCGAGTGGTGCTGCGAGTGCACCGGTGAAACCTGGTGAGACTGGAGCATCGGAGAGTTGTGGCTGGGGGTGTAATACCAATCATGCTGCTTAAATCTCTCCTGAAAGCTGTCCCCACCATTGTAGGGTGATCCCCTAAATGGCGACCCGTCCGATATCTCAATCGGATGGTTAGGCGTACCTGATGGTGGTAGCGAGGGGTCCGTATCCTCGTCGACGTCCATCTCGTGACCACCAGAAAAGTGGTCCTCCGGTCCAAGTGGGTTATGGCCCACTGGCTCATCCCCAAAAGCATCAGGGTTATACAAACCCTGGTAGACTGGTGCTGGATACTGGTGCGGTGACTGATGCAAAGGTATGTAGGATCCATGCGAACCATGGGGCCCATTCTCTGAGTGGGGCCCAAACGAGTGGGGTAAAGACGGTGAAGTGCTGGCGGATACCGAGTGTCTAGCAGGCTCGGCGACCTCCAAAGGTCGTTGGCGGCTGTGTTGTGCGTGGCGGATGGAGCTCGCCTATGTGAGGGCCCTGCCTCATGGTCGTGAGACGTAGCAAATCCTCCTCGACCTCTCATACGTGGCGGCATAATGATCCTGTCAAAAATCAAACAAGTTGCACAACAAAATATATAAGACAAATAAAAATAAATTAAACGAAATGTTGAACATTTCCTAAGTTCTTTGTCTAGACTCGAAAATCGAGGAATGTGCATTTGCGTAACTGAGATTAAACACATTAGGATAGTGTTTAATTCACTCAACGTTGGCTCTGATACCAACCTGTCACACCCCGATTTCCACGTGTCACCGGTGGGCCCGGTGTGGGGTACAGTGACGTAGTTGGCATCGTCATAGACAATCAACACAATATAATAATGCACAGCGGAAGCAGAATAGATACATTTCAACTTTTAAATAATTTGCAATAATAAATATCACAGTAGTTGAAACGGATCCACAGGCGGATCAAATAAAATAAGATAAAAATAGTTCAACAGATATTTGTCGTCCAAGCTTGCGAGACTATAGTGGACGCTCTTAGGAAACAGCCAGCCTATTTTCGTATAGTACCTGCACTTAACCTTTTGGGAAAAATACGTCAGTTTACACTGGTAAATACAAATCGACTGACTCATTTTGAAAATGATTGAAAATTGATTTAAATGCACAAGGCATAAATATTTTTATTAACTTGGGATAATTATATAATATAAACTTGTGAACGAATTATATGCACTTATATCTCTGGTGGCCCGGGATCTGCTGTCCGGGCTAGAGATTAAATGACACACCACATTAAAGAGTTATACACGTCGGGTGTACGCCTACACCCCGTGCTCTGGTCGTGGCCATCTCGTAAGATAATGCCAAGGATATCCGGGACACGGTCAATAACCCCCCAAAGCCTTTAAGTAAGACAAGACTGTTTAAACGAAGTCGCACAAGCTATTCAAGACTGTACACCCATAAGGCGCAGGACTTGTGCGCCCGATCAAGCGGTATTTTAAATTCCGTACCCCAAGCCCGTATAGGGAAAATAAGTCAAAATGTATTTACCTGAGCAAGTATAAGTCACAAATGATAAGTGTTGGTAGCTTTTACCGGGCCTCCTAATCTGGAACAAAGGTTTATAATTAACCTATTAGATTCCTAACGGGTCTTTTATTTAAGCCTAAGCTTTGACCGGTTAGTCTTAAGAATGATACGGTTTACGCACGATTAAGCGAAAGACCGGATAGAATGTGATTTAGACCCGACAAGTTTGAATACTTGTATAATATGGGTATACTAAATACATTCTGGATTTTGAAATAAAAATGATATCGTTTGACCCGTTTCGGTCAATTTACGCAAACTAGTTACGTAAACCGAACCGAACGCGAAAAGGGCGATACGGGTAGACCAATGATTCAAATGCAAGTTCCCTGAGATAATATGCTTAAAATATGATATTATATCAGTAAGTTATGTTCTATATTGCCCGGAATAATTTTAAACCCAATTTATGCCTTAGAAGGGCATTTTGGTCATTTAAAAGATAATAAAAGGGTAAAATTAGAAATCTGAGTTTCGGGTCTGGTTCATACAGTAAATATACTTAATATAACATATATATCAGTAGGGTATGACCCATATATCAAATTTATCATTTTAAAATCAAACTATGCACCGTAGGGGTATTTTAGTAAATTCACAAGGGCTAAAAATGCCAAAACTGGAAATCTGAGATCATATACTTATACTTACTGTTATTATATGAAAATATGCTAAACACATCAGTAGGTATAGGTCTTATATGTTTAAAACAAGTATAACGCTTACTATGCGCTTAAAACGCTAAATATGCGATTTAAGGGCGTTTTCGGGTTTTCAAATTAAATCTGAGATTTTTATATTTCCAGAATACTTAAAATAATTTATTCATCATATAAAATCAGTAGAAAAAGGTTTCGGGTCAAAAGGATGTGTAAAACTCATTTTATGGCTAAAACGGTCAAAACCGACATAAGCCGAAATGACTAGGCGATCTAGGATCCGTTCAGCCAAAAATTAATTAAAAATCATCAAAATTCCCAGAATATTATATTACTTCTGTTGGTAAAGAGTTTCGTATCAAAACGTGGCCAGAAACGGGTTCTACGCAAAAAGGACCGTTTATGTAAATTTATAATATAGTTTTACGCTAATGGCCATAACTCACAATCTGGACCACCAACTGATCCGAAATTTTCGGTGCAAGTTCATATATTAGAAATAAAGATTTCTATCCTTTCACTTTTCCAAAAATCACGTTTTATATCAAAAAGGGCAAAATAGTCAACTTTATGCATAAATAGGAAACATGCATTCGAATCGGCTAAGCATAGACTTATGACATGAAATTTCCAGAGAGTTTAACTAAAATGCCAATGGTCAAAAATGCTCTAAATACAGATCTCACACATGCATGTACGGATCCGAACCGATAGTTTACGAAAAAGTCGTTTATTAAGACTTTCGGTTCCAATCCGGGTTTACACTAAAGATCGTCGAGTTGATCGTGGTAAAATACATTCTTATATTCATAATAAAGCTTTCTATGAAGATCAAACAGATTGCATGTCATCTATATCATTATTCATGTCATTTTTCACAAAAATCGCTTCTGTTGACTTTTTAGAAACATGTTTGACTCGACAATTAGCATGCATATAGTGGGATTCAGATAGTGCCCTTTAGAGGGTTTGTTTCCCACATAATTACCAACATATATCAGGTTTCAATTCGAGAAATGACTGATTGAAACTTATTTAATCAGAAAGTCAAAGCTCATGAACAAATAGTTTGACTTTTAGCAATAATCACAACAAGAACGGATTAAAGATTTAATTGAGAGCTTACAAGAGTCCTATAGGTGTTTAGTGAACACTAGGATTCGACCTTGATGATCAGATTAACTCCAGAAAGCCTGCCTTGAAAGTTCTTGAGAGCTCTTGAGAGAAATAAGTTCTTGATCAAATGCAAATGTCCAAGAAATGGTTTGTAATCTGATTTAAAGCTGAAATTTCGAGGGTACTGTTGTAGTAGCCATGCATGGCATCCCATTGGAGCTTTTGGAGGCAAGAACCAGCTGTATGACACTCAAATTCGGACCCAAATCACCCAAATACGATTTTTCTGTCGCTGGCAGCCCCACGCGGCCCGCTTGGGTCATGCCAGGCGGGTCGCCTGACCCCTGTTCAGCAAAACAAGTTTCAATCTTTGACAGCTTTAGTCCCTGAGCTTGCGTGCGATGTTTCGGCTGCTTAATTTGACCCGTAAACCCCCAAACTTGGTTTTTAAGAACCTTAGGACATTTACCAACATGGTAATGTCCTCGGATAACTTTGCGCTCAACCGAAAAGCCCTGAAATTCGACGTTGACGCTTTTAGTCCCTTAAGTACGGTTTTGGCCATAACTTTCTCATACGTTGACGAAACTTCATGAAATTTTTACCACATATTCTAGTGAGTATATTTTAGCTATACAAAGCTTCGGGTCTACCAAAAGTTCACTCAGAGGTATAAATTAAACATGTTGACACTTTTGGCCCCTATAGTTTGAAATACTTCACTTTTGTGCAATTTCCGCGTCGTATGATCCATGAACCATCCGTTTAAGGTTATAAACATTATGTAGGGTTATCATAGAGTCTATTTATCCATTGTTGACACTTTGGACCCTTACGTTCCATAGTTTTCACCGTTTGTCACTTTTAGTCCCTCTAAAGTATGTTTTCACATAACGGAACCTTATGACACGTGTCAAGGCATTATTGGACGAAATTTTTCGAGGTGTTACATCTGTGCATTTAGAAAGATCTACTGTCAACTTTTGGTTGTGGATGAATGTCACATCATACTTGTTTTGCAAAGCCTCATGTTTGCTTTGCAAATCACACCACTTAGCATCCAAAGAAACATGTTTGTTTTGCAAGTCAAACAAATTAGCTTTTAAAGCATCATGTTTGCCTTGCAACTCAGACATATTTGCATCCAAATCAGCACATTTAACACTTAATCTAGCACAATTATCACAATTAACAACATTAGGTTCATCGACACATACCTGGCTTGATGAACTGCCAACATTAGCCATAAAGGCTGAATGAAGAGAAGAAGAAGAATAAGAAGCTTGATCCACCAATATAGACCTTCTATGATTTCCTGCTGCAGCTTCTTCTAATAGCTCATCAACATCTGCATCGAGTGACACACTTGATGTGTCATCCAAATGATCATCACCTGAAGTCGAGGATTCTTCATCTAAGCTTCTGCTGTAACCGGAACTGTCTTCGTCTTCAGAAGATTCATCACCATTGGTGGAAGATTCTCCACCACTAGCGTGTTTAAGATCCTTGACAACCTCAGCAAAACAAGCTGTTCCATCCGGAGTATCATTTCCCAACTGAATTGACCAATCACAACCTTCATCTACTTGTACCATAAGAGCCTGGTTGGCATTTGATGGTCCTGCTTGACTTGGGTTGTTAACGGGCATCAACGTACGCTCGTTATTCCTGTTCTGACTCTGTTGGTTGCCTTGATTGCCTTGATTCCTGAACGGATTCTGGTTCCCATGCTGAGCTGGCTTTGTACATTCTCTCTTGAAGTGACCTCGTTCACCACAGTTGAAGCACTTAACAGACTGCTTATCGAACCCATACTTGGTGTCTTTCTTGCTTTCCAAGCTGGTTCTGCCAGTCCTTTCCATAAAATCCTTTGCCCGCCTTATAGCACTTGCGAAAGCCCATTTGATGTCCATCAAATCCATTTCCTCCTTATCGATCTGCTGATAATCTTCTTGTGTCAGATTGATGTTTCCGATCTGACCTTCTACTAACCCACAATACGCGCTCACCAAGGTGTTCAGTAGCTCCATATGTTCCTTTGCTACTTCAACAGTTTCTTTCGAGAAGCTTGAAGTGTCGAGCCGTACTGTATTTGGCTTAGATGGCTGACCAGCAAATGATGTGCTCCCATAACAAGCTTGTTGTTGAACAGGAAGTGGATTCCCGTATAAATCAGTTGCTACAGTAGATGGCCGATAGACCTGCTGTTGTGGAGCTGGTTGTAGAGGATTTCCATACAAGTCTGTTGTTGGAGCTGGCTTTATTGGAACTTGTATCGGATTGCCATATAAATCTGTGCTTGTGACAAACACCGTTTGAAGTGGAGCATGTGAAACTGGTCTTGCAGAAGAAGTGCTGGAAGTTCCATAATACATATCAGGATTTTGTGGCACTGGAACCCTTTTCGCCTTTAGGGTTTGTTCCTGATCTTTGTTTTCCAAAAAAGCTGAACAAAGTCATTGATGTTTGTCGTAGCCAATACTCCATTGTATTTCAGGATTTCTAAGAAACTATTCCATTGAGGTGGCAACGCATCGGCAAACTTTGTGACTACCTCTGCTGGAGTTGTTACTACCCCATAATTACCCAATTCAGTAAGCAAGTGATAAAACCGACTAGTTAAATCTCCCAAGGATTCTTTTTCCATACACGTGAAGCCCTCAAACTCTTTCTTGAGTAAGTCGTGTCGCAATTGGCGAGTCACTTCGTTTCCTACCCCTCTCGTCTTCAATGCATCCCATAATCGCTTTGTCGTTTTGAAGCTGACAAATTGATGATAGATATCCTTGCTCAACGCCTGAGTTAGAATAGCACATGCCTTCTTTTCTAAATCATATGCCTTTTTCTGGTCTTCCAAAAGATCGGCAAATGTCGCGGCAGTTGAAGCGGCAACCTCGAGAGCTTGATCGAAATCTGTGGTAAAACGTAACCACAATTCCGTGTTTTGCCCAAGGACATATGTATGGAATCTATCTACCCATCCAGGATATTCGTTTATGTGCATCAATTTTGGTGGGCGATTTAGACTTCCGGTCTCGCTTTCGCTTAGGAGTATGCTTTGAATACTTGGAGTTTGATTTGACACAAATGCCCATTGACCTGTCGAAATTGCATTTGCTTGTGAAAACGCGGGTGCGGGAGATTCGACCCATGATGGCGACAAACGTGCTTCTATACTTGCTTTCAGCAATAGACGGATTACCCCACCAATCCGGATTCATTTTGGATGCTTAATGATAAATACCTGATTGAATCACTCAAATCAAACCGTTAAGATTATTATTATTATTATTATTATTATTAAAAAAAAATTAATTCTTCTGTTAAAAAAAAATTTAACAAGTGATGTCGAAGAAACAAGGCGACGAAACTGTTTTGATATTACGATCGACGAAACTCAGTAAGGAACACTCTTATGAAGAAACATTATGTGACAAAATACTAGAGTTTCGTCGACAGGGGATTTTCTTCAAAGACCAATTGTGAGAAAAATAGAGTTTTGTTGACTAAAGTGCATAGGAGTTGGTGAGATATTTTCACAAATAGGTGAGTCCCCTCTCTTACGCCCAACCAATCCCCGTGTGCCACGTCAAGTCCCCTCTTAAACTCCCCTAACACCCCAATTTGATGGCGCCACTCCCCTCTTAGGTGAATTGGTTTTTTTAAAAAAAAAAAAAAAAAAAGGAAATCATTGATTGGACAAGCCCCTTCTCTCTCCTCCCTCTCTCTTCGGTGAGCCACCACCGTTCCTCTCTCCTCTCTCTACTCACCGCGTCGATGGCAGCCCCCCCCTAATCGGTGAAGGAGGTCCCCGAATTCACTCACCGACTGCACCCCGTGCAGCCTTATCCTTTTGTCTGACACACTATACTTTTGTGAAACCCACACCTTACCCATACTTTCAAAGGACCATCATTTTCTTACGAACCATCACAGACAAACAATATTTTAAACTCCAACAATAGTTCAGCCAAACTACAAAGCAGATATAACTCAAAAACCCAGATATTTTGAATATCTTGAAGAACAATATGATGAACACGATGAGTTTTTGAATTTACCGGTCACCAGAAAAATTTCCGAAACACGTTTTTTTTTTTTTTTTTTTTTTGCACAAAAGTTTCAATAAAAACCCAACTTTAACATATATATATGTAATCTAACAAGGTTTTTGTCAAAACTAAAAGCAACAACACTTAGATCTTCAAACTTTTGAAACTGTTTTACCAGAAAATAAGAATTTTAAACACTTGAAAAACACTCGGTTTTAACAAGGAAGAGAGCCAAGGCTCTGACACCACTCGTAGGTCCGGCTAGGGGAGGATCTAGTCGTCTAAACCTTGTTATCGAACACACCCGGTTGTGCGGAATCCAACCGGAGATGCAAACCGAGATCGAGAAAGTGAACAATACGTAAAGATATCAATGATTAACAGTTACGTGTATTGATTTCGACAAAGTTTCGGTACAATATTCGACAAATACAAAGCTCACTGGAACTTTCTCTCTCTAGTTTTTCACTACGTTCTGTCTATCTTGTATCTGTTTATATAGTCACAGACACACATAATCATGACGAAACAGAACACCTTCGACGAATTACAAGTTGGACTCGACGAAACTGAACAGGTGACTCGGCGAAACGGTTATCGTCGGCGAAACACTTCAAAGTCGACGAAACATATGTTGTTTCGTAGACATGCATGTGGGATTCATAAAGATTTCGGCCCAAAACAAAGGAGGTTACGGTCCAAGTGATAGTGGCCCAACATGCAAGTTGATTGGCCCGATAACCATTCTGTACGTACAAGAATTCTCAAAATCATATTGAAATGATTAGTCAAACTTTGTGACATCATCATGATGATGTCATGGTGATGTGGCGCCTCGGGAATGCTCGCGGCTCTCCGTGCTTCGCGTGTCGAACTCTGGGGTGCATGACGGAGGAATGCCGTGACGTCGGGCTTGAGCCGAACCTAACCGAGTCAAAACCAAGTTGAACCGAACTGAGTCGAACCGAGTCGAGTCGCGTCCACAAAAGGTGTATCAACAAGGGCTTGAGCCGAACCTAACCGAGTCGAAACCAAGTTGAACCGAACCGAGTCAAACCGAGTCGAATCGCGTCCACAAAAGGTGTATCAACACCTAAAATAAAGCTCGTTTGTTTATCGAGCCTGAGCTCGAGCCTCGAATGTAAAGCTCGTTAGGCTCGTCGAGCCTTATCGAGCCTTAGTGTAAACGAGCCAAGTCGAGCCGAGCTTATTTAAACTTGTTTACAAGCTGACCTCGAACCTAAAAATAAGCTTATATAGTAAACGAGCCCGAGCCCGAGATTCACTTATCAAGCTCGCGAGCCTAAAAAGTCTATTATTTATAATATTTTTATTTAATATATCAATTAATAGATAATAAATGAGCCGAGCCCGAGCCGAGCTCGAGCTTGAAAAATACCAACGAGCCGAGCTCGAGCTCGGCTTGACTCGTTGGAATCGGCTTGGCTCGTTTGCACCCCTACCTGCCAATCATAAAACACTCCTCTTTGGTGTGATTCTCCTTTGCTGGGAGACACACCAATCACCAATTTCAACTTTTTGGCATTCACTGATAATAAGAGGGTTCATCACATTTGAAAACACATTTATACCCAATTCGTGGTCACCAAATCTCATATTTACCATTCCATCAGGATAGCTGAGAATCACATCAGTTGCTAAAAACGATCTATCAAGAATAAATGTAGGTTGCGTGTTCTTAACACTTGTGGCACAATCAAGCATTAAAAAGTCAACTAGGTAATAAAATACTTCAACCATAGCAATCACATCTTTCACAACCCCCCTTGGACACGTAGGAGTTTGCTCAGCCAACACTAGGGCTAACAAAAAAAAACGAACAAAACGAACACGAACAAGACCTTGTTCGTGTTCATTCAGGAAGGAATGAACACGTTCATGAACGTTTACCGAACAAGATTTCTTGTTCGTTCATTAAGGAACTGAATATGTTCACGAACACTTACCGAATGTGAAAGAATGCAAACAAACACAAACAAATGTTCATGAATATAAATAAACACAAATGAACGTTATATATTCATTTAAAGTAAAATATGCATTTTTCATCAGAAAGATAACAGAAAGATAACGAACAATCCACCAAAAATAAATAAATACCTAACATAACTATCTGAACATAGTTGACTTAATTATCATAAATATAATTAATATAAAGGTTTAGAGGTTTGTCAAGCCTTAGCATAAATTGAAATTGAAATGATCAAATGAAGGATGTTGGCAGAGACGTATAGCATAACTATGGTTTCAATTTTTTCAAAACTTAATCTAATAAAATAAAAATATGATTTAAAAACTTCAAATGAACAAACACAAATGAAAAAAATAACACATTACCGAATGTTCATGAACATAAATGAACGAACGCAACCTCTATTCATGTTCATTATTTAACCTATAAAATCACATTTCTTTTCCATGTTTGTTCATTTATTAAACGTACGAACATAAATGAACTTCTCATCGAATGGTCATGAACAATTCGCAGAACATTCGGTTCATTTACAACCCTACTCAATACCACAATGGTGTCAACTTTTTATAGCAGGCCAAAATCATAATAGTCAAACAGATACCCCAGTAAAATACCAACACTAACACATGCTCCAAGATCGAGATGCGCCATTTTGATTTTATATACACCACGTTGCACTACAGTTAGGAGGCACCTGGATCTTGGAGTTTTGGCAGGAAGGGAACCATATAAAATGACAATAACATGGGTTGTGAGATGCAGCTGTTTAGGCAACTTGTTGTGCCATTTTTTGGTTTGGCAATTCTTTTAAACATTCAACATGAGTAGGATCGTTGTTTATAGCATTAAGCAATGCTAGATTGATTTTAGCTTGCTACACATTTTTCCACACCTCATCTCGAGGCGGGCCCGTTTGCTTAAAACATATGTTTTAGCTGGTGGCACTAAAGCCAAAGGATATGGAATAATATTAACCTGCATACCCTTACCCTCAATTTTAGTTAACATTATATTCAAACAATTTTCACAAAAAGATTTCTTTTAAGTATTTATATGATGATTGTGTTGTAAAATTGTTCCCTGCTCATACCCGCTATCATATTCATTTTCAACCTCCTCCTCCACCCACTTAAGGAATTGTGTTGGTGGATTAACTTTAGCATTAGAAATTTGGAAGAATTATTACCGCATTGACGTGCACATTCCTTGTACCTAATAACTGATGTGCTGAGTTTACTATAGTTGTACTCAGTAACTTACGTGGATCTTGGCGCAAGGTTGCTAAATCCTCAGTTATTTTCCTAACTTGTTTTGATAAGGCCTTGTATTCTTTATCCTAAATCCCGTTGTCCTTGTGTGTTTCTTTCATGAAATCCATAAGTGTATCATTTAACGAATTTTGGTTAACCTTGATTTTTCGAATTATGTTGTGAACCTTATTGATAACACTGGTTGTATCCACCTTGATTGTAATTCTATTGGTCGAGTCCATGATTCTGCTAAAAACCTTGGTTAACCGAATAACGATCTTCATCTAGCGACCCTTATCCCTCATTTTAACCCTTTTTATCTTCACCATCGTTCCATTCTTCAACCCTAACCTGATATTTTCTTTAGTATAAATATCATTTGGCCTACAAGGTTGTACATCTTGTCGATTCTTATGAGTTGAATGGGCTGCGGGACGGCTAGCAACTTGTTGTGGATCCGGTTGTTATAACTAATCTTATGGTGGATAGTCAAGAATGTCACCACTTGCTTGACACTATTGGTGTGGTCGTTGTCGTCGAGACCTAATGTGCACTAGTGGTGGGTTAAATTAAGGAATTGTTGTTGTTGTGGTTGTTAGAATAGTGGTGGAGGTATATCACCTAGTAGTGGTTGCGGGTTTGGTGATGGTGGCTGGTTTGCTTGATTTCCTCGGATTACTTTGATTACCGAGATAGCTGTGATGTCTTCTATTACTAGGATGACTGATGTTTGATGTTGCATATTCAATGTCATGGATAGTTGGCTTGATTGTTCTTGATTGGTGGAGTATCCATTTTTTTCGATCTGGTTTTCGATTTATGGGTCAAAAATCAATGATGAAGTCTTACCTGGATGTCTTGTATGATGCATACAATTTGAAGATCACCTGGAAATTTCAAACAAGAAAAACAAATAGTACTGAACCATACAAAAAGAAAAGACAAAAAAGAATTTTTATTTTTTTTTATTTTTGGGTTTTTAAATAAACAACAAAACTAAACACTAATTGCACTGATTCCCCGAGAACGACGCTATTTTAATCTAGATGTCGTGGTCATCAAAAGTAAGATAATTTAATTCGCTTAACTACCTATACGAGTATGTGTAAGTAAGGCCGTTTCCTCAGAGAATTTGTGGAAAATGATAATTATCTAATTTAGCTAACTACCAAAGGAAATCTAATTTTTGAGTTGGTTTTGAGAAACTTGATTGCAAAGTAAAGAACTTAATTGTGAATTTATCAGTTTTAGGAAAAGCAATCCCCTCCGGATTTCAGGTTCTTGGTTTCACACAACACTTGTTTGATTAATTGGATACCAAATAGGCATGGTCTTGAAATTAATTAGCTAAAGTGATATATGAAGACAAGTTTAAATACTAACTCGTATAATTCACTTACCCAATTATAGATTCCAAATACCTCGTAGTTACCAAATCGATCACGATACAATAAAACTGAATGTGAATGATAAAAGATAGACAATTATTACACAAACAATTCATTTAATCAACTAAGCACCAGTTGCTCCGTAATATTTCATAAAATACAATCCAAAACATATATCAAACCAAGTTTTAATGTTATCCTAAACAAACTGTTTACCCGGAGGAAGTTATAGGGAGATTAGCTGCACAATGACATGGTTTAATCTTCAATTTTTGCTGTTGGAAATCTTAAAATTATGAACCGGTGGGCTTGGAAGATGTTGGAACGCCTCAAAATGGCCTTTGAGATGCTTAAAAACTGATATGGAATGAATGAATTTCGTTTGGGGTAGATTATATTTAAATAAGGTGTCAAAACCCTTACAATTTCATGACACTAACTCACTTAAGGGCATAAATTATGCTTGTGAGCACGTAATGTACGCCCCCTGCTGGCGTTGTTCCCTCTTTACCTCTGTTTTACACTCCACCTTGCATCGTGCGTAATTTACGCCCGTACGCAATTTTCTTCCATTTTTCACATGTTTGATCCTCATGATTTTTACGAACTTACAAACTCTCAATTAGCTTGCAAAAAGTGTCAGTTATGCTCCAAGTACCTGCAAATCAAACAATTCTCAAAGTAAACTAGTTTCACATGATTAAATGCTTAAAACACATTATTAAACGCATTATAGGACTGAGACAAATACCCTCATATCAAATTTGATATAAGTTTTGTTTAAGACCTAGTTTTAGATAGTAATGTACAAGTTATTAAAGTACAAATGTGTAGTCATGAAAGCTGATTCAAGGTTTATGTATTTTTTTTTTTTTTTTGTAAAAAGTGACGTGGTTTACCCTTTTCGACATTCTAATAATATAAAACATCGCTTGTAAAATTCTGATTATATCATTACGAAATGTTTGTGTTTTCATCTATCTTTCGACAAAAAAATTGTTCAAAATCAAACATGTTAAATATATTTGATATTTTTCTTTACTATGATGAATCGAACTGATATCGCATGAACGGACATTCATTATTAATATTTTTACTTTTAAGCAATTATTTTTCTCTTATAACTTTTAACATATAGATGATTTTTAAAAAGTTATGAGTCTGCCGTTATGACGCGTTTGTTTTATCTCCATCCGGATATAAATGAATAAGCTAATAGCGCTTTGGTAGTTTTTTTTTCTTTTTGATTTTTTTGTAAGGTTTTACAAGTTTTAGTTTTTAGTTAAAATTTATATGAAGTTCACTTGCGTACTTAAGGATTATTTTTACAACGCCAATTGTTTTTTTGTAGTTTACAAGTATGATATTTTGATATTCAATACCGAACTGCTGCAACGAGCGTAACTCTGACTAGTATCTATTTAAAAGGAGGTCGAGGGAATAGTAATTGTTCCTATTGTGGAGAGGGGTGCAAGCCAACCACCCATTTCTTTATCATTTTTTGGGGTTTCCAATCTTCAATTTAATATATGTAAAATATAAAGTAAGCATCAATACTTTTAAGACAAGTGCCAAGTTAGCCTACTTGGTAAAGACACATGTCTTTTAAAGTAGAGGTTCTAGGTTCAAATCTGGGTATGGGAGTAATTTATTGGTGTAAAGTATTGAATAACATTTTCGGTTAAAAAATACTTAAAAGGGCAAATGATGGAGTGATTCTACTGTAGTTTGGACAATCAAAAGATTCAGTTTCAAATCCTATCCTTTGCAATTTTTGTTCTATAGCATCCAATGAACTTTAACCAGTTTTGTTTTCTTAATTAAAGTTACGTTGTTTCCCCCTAGATTTTCATAAAGTTACTCTACAGTTTCTAAACCTTAATAAAAAAATCATTATATGAGCATATTTTTATCCACTTTAGATATACTTTTTTCTGGAGATCATGTTATGAGTGGTAATGCAGAAATTATCGAAACACAAACATGTTTCCTCGCGATCGTGTTATGAGTGGTCATGCAGAAATAATCAAAGCACAAACATACACGTTATCAGATCAGCGCAGGATATAAAACCAGTTATTATTAATACTTTCATTTATTGTTGAAATGTAGTTTGTTATGTCTTTCCTAACATTTGTTTCAAATTGTTTAGGTTTCAGGGTGATAACTCTTTGACCTTTTAATAGGGCACAACTAGGGGTACAAACGAAGTAAGACGAGCTCAAGCTAGAGCTCGTTTAACTTAAAATGTTAACTGGATAAAGTTTTTATTTTATGTTTTGTTAATAAACCTTTTTTAAATATATGGATAAAATGACTAAATTGTCCAAACTTAATTGACAATTTTAAGTGGGCTAGGGTCAATGGACATACGGTGCAAGGTTTTTAAAACGTAAGGGATGATTCTTGTTATTTCAAATGGTAACGGGCATGCATTGCAATTTTGTATAAACAAAGGACGAAAAGTGTAATTTACTCATATTTTTATCACTTGTCAATATTTTTTTTTCTGGAGATCGTGTTAGTGTTATGAGTAGTAATGTACAAATGATCAAATCATAAACATACATGTTATCAAATAAAAAATGAATCAATTTAGCGTGCCACAACAGCTCGAGGTATAAAACCAGTTATTATCATTATTATCAACACTCTGATTTATTGTTGTAATGTAGTTTGCTATAGCATTCTTAACACGTGTTTCAAATTGTTTAGGTTTCAGGGCGATGATTCTTAACCCTGTAAAAAGGCACAACTAGGGGTGCAAACGAGTGAAGACGACTTCGACCAGGCTCGAGCTCCCTCGTTTAACTTATGAAAACTCGAGTTTGGCTTGTGGATTGTTTCTTAAGTTCATACTTGGCTCGTATGTTATTTATTAATAAATTTATATTAATTACTATTATTCTTATATTTTATAAATTTATATATAACTAGGGTTAAGACCCGCCCGCGTTGCGGCGCGGGTACATCGTAAACATTGAATGGATTAGTCTAAACGTTATATGAAGCATTGAGCATATGAAAACACACATTTCGACGTATCCAATTGAACTCAGTGTAACCTGTATAAGCATTGTGATTGGATCAAAAGTAAAGTAAACGGGTATGAATGAAAATATGCACATATAATCGAAAGGGATTATTAGAGCTTTAGAAAAAAGAGGAGAAAAAAAAACCTTAATTTGACTCCACTCGGTTCAAAACAAACTTTACGAAACATACGTAAAATAAACACGAAAACATATTATATTTGACCTGAATCATTTCCCAAAAAAGTTTACGTCGAAACGTAAAACAACTTGAATTTATACGAAAATGTACATAGAAATATGCACGTCAAAATGGTTTCTGTAAACGAAAACGTATTATATTTGACCTGACTCGTCTATACAAAAAGTTTACGTCGGAATGTAGAAGAAATCATATTTACACATATCAGTATATAAAATATGCACGTAAAAAATAGTTTTTAAGTAAAGGAAGTATAGCGATAAACTGAAACAAAAAATTAGTAAAAAATTTAATAGGTTAAAAACGTTCGTAAAACCGTGCCAAGTAGCACCAATGCCACAACCACATCGACTCTCAACATCGTAAAAATAAAATAGATAAAATGGTAAAAATTACACTGAACGAAAAGCATACTAAAATCGTTGAACCACGCACACCCGTTACAGTGTCTTAATGTGAAGAAATTAACCAGAAACCTAAAACGTACAAAATAATAACTTAGTCGATCGACGACCCGCCCGTTGCGGTGAACTTTTCAAAAGGGGAAAATGGACGCATTGCTACGGGTCTGTCAAATATCAAAAAATATAGCAAAAACGTTGAACCTCACATGCACGCTACGACATGTTAACTCGTAAAATTTAGAACGAAACGTAAAATGAAAAACTTGCGAAAGATAAAAAGTATGGGGTACGAAAGTTGTAAATAATAAAGTGTTGTGTTAAATTATAAAAGACGGAAAATTTTGGGTTAAAAGTAAAAAAATGAAAAGGGGTTAAAATGTAAAATATGAAATGTTTGGGTTAAATGTGGAAAACCTAGGCTTTTTTTTTTTTGAAACACTCCCCAAGCACAAGATAAAAGTCATGATGCACATATAAGTTGCTTATTGGTATATGAAATATAGTTACTTTTTTCCAAAATTGTATAAATAATGGGCTAGTTTAGGCTCGTGAGTCGGCTTTGGCTCAACAAGTGAAGCTCGGGCTCGATTACTAAACAAACTATTTTTAGACTTGGGCTCAGGCTCGAGGTCGTTTAAGCTTGGGTCGTTTTAAGCCTATCTTGAGTGGCTCCCAATAGCTCAGCTTGGTTACACCCCTAAATACAATCCCGCTTAATCCTGATTTTAGGTTTGATGCACTAGTAAGTAGTAACGCATACTTTTACACTTCTAAGCATACCGAGATAGATCAAATTAGAAGAGACAATTACAATGGAACATTATTTTTTTAACCTCGTCTGATCACTTTTAACTTTTTTCACAAAAACTAACTTTTATCACAAAAAAACTAAGTACATCTTTGAATGTTTTATATGTCTACTCAAGCATGACCATAACATTCAATAGTATACCTCTACTCCAAGTCAAATCTACTTTTTCCCGAAGTACAAACAACTTGTCGTAAAAGCCACCGAAGTGATTTTAAAGCTAAAATGTATATTTTGCAAAGTCCTACCCATTGAAGTCCAAAACAAGTAACAACAATACCCAACCCAATCTTTATTCGATTGTTTTGGGTGCCACCCATTTTTTCTTGTCGTAGTTGTTTGAAACAACAAAGGGTAAGAAGTGTCATATACTTAGGGCTGCAAACGAACCGAACGAACACGAACGAGACCTTGTTCGTGTTCGTTTGTTAAAAAATATATGTGTTCATGAACAGAACAATTCATGAACACTCACCGAACGAGATTTTATGTTCATGTTCGTTTGTTAAGGAAATAAATTTGTTCGTGTTCGTTCGTGTTTGTTTGTTAATGTTAGACAACGAACGAAAACGAACGTAGGAGAATACAAATGGAAATAAACAAACACAAACATGCGTTCATGGATAGACCATATAAGACATTAACACTTATTAAATATTTTATTTGTCGGGATCTTGTAATATTAAAATAATATATAAAAACAAAGCACTAATGAACTATCGAACACAAACGAACACGTTACCAAACGTTAACGAACATAAATGAACGAACGGAACCCTTATTCATGTTTGTTCATTTAACTAAACGAACGAAATTTCTGGTTCGTGCTCACGAACACAAACGAACTTCCCGCTGAACGGTTCACGAAATGTACGCCGAACATTTGATTCATTTACAGCCCCTACATATACTTAGAAATACCTACATATACTTAGAAATACAATTTTGAAAAAGTAATTGTATTATACCGATTAGAAGGGCCCGATACAATGTTCCATTTGTCATAGTGTTGCAGGTTTTGAAGTTAATAATAGAAAGTGGTGTGATGTGCAATGAATCCTGAAACTCCTAGGCAATATTTAACTTCAACTTGCTTTGCTTTGAAATTATTCTTGTTTTACCAAACAAAACATGTCTTGTTGTATCATTGTATATGAAACCAACTTGACACAAGAAGGAATTGCAATCTGTCGCCTACGGAAATTGATATTAAATGAGTTTTCAAGGTTACAATAGGTTGCTTTTATAACATATTCACACCATTTGTAATCAACCAACAATTAAGAAAATAAATGCGGCAACTAAGAAAGTACATGTTATAACTAATCAACCGCAAGAATTGCTGAAAACATATTGCTTATTAAATGATATATATATATATACTAGGTTATAATCCCGTGTATTATACGGATTAAGTAAATAAAAGATCAAATAGTTAATAACGAAGATTTAACAATTATAAAATGATATTTTTAAGACGATTTTCTGATATCCAAATAAAATTTGTGTCATGTATGATCAAAACTTGTGGTGTTTATCAAGTTTATAAATATGAAAGCATTTGAACCATCGATTAGAATACAGACTGTATCATCGACTTTTTCACGAGTTTTAGCAGTCATGTGAACATACATTTAATAACCCAAGTTTTATTTAAATAATAGTGGTCTTAATTTATTAGTTCTAAAAAAACGTTGAAATGTCCAGATAAGGCATATAGCAATTATCCAATTAGATAAACTTATATAAAAAAATAATGTTTCAATTTAAATTACTTAGATAAGTACAAATTATCGGTAATTATTAAATTATATAACTTTAAAATTTAAATATCTGGACGTGTGTTGCATCTTAAACGGATGGTTATTTTTTGATAAATTTATCAGTATGATAAATTTAATTATTATTCTTCTTGCATTTTAAACATATATTAAATTTAAGAGTAAAATGCACGGATAGTCCATGTGGTTTTGTAAAATAACACCATAGTCCCCAACTTTTGTAAAATGCACGAAGAAGGCGTGTATGGATGAAGGAGTTGTAAGTGGTGAGGGTGAGGGGTGGGGTAGGGCTACTTGAGTTAACTTTATCTCTTAATTTTTTTTAATATAATAAGGGCATTAAGGTTATTTCACACCCACTTAACTTAACTGATAAAACTAACCACCATCCACTCCAGTGACTATCCGAGTAACAAATTGTCAAAACCACAGGGAGCACCGGTGTAATATCCAAAAGTTGGGGACTACATGTGTTATTTTACAAAACCACAGGGACTATTAGTGCATTTTACTCTAAATTTAATAATTTAAAGTAAATAATAATTATCTACAATTAAGGAATTAGGATATAATTTCTAACGTAGTAATTAATATAAATAAATAATAAGATATTTTACGGAACTTTATCCATAATTTCTTAAATTTTAATAATTGAAATTAAATAATAATTATATATAATTAATGATGATCTAGAATAATGACAAGTGTCCGTTTGTTGGTTTCTTTTATTATATAGTATAGATATATATAGGGGACCGCTAAAATGAAAACCACATCTAGTTGTAAGAACCGTGAGAACTTTTTGATCCGGGGCGAGGTGGACCAAAATTTTTTTCATAAACGTAGATGCGTGTATTATAAACACATTTGTAAAAAAATTCAAAAAGAAAATGTCGTGTGTGTAGTTTTGAGCACCACAAGTTTGTGTTTACGGGTACCGTAAATTTTAAAAAAAAAATTTCATAAACGTAGATGCGTGTATTATAAACACATTTGTAAAAAAAATCAAAAAAAAAATGTCATGTGTGTAGTTTTGAGCACCACAAGTTTGTGTTTACGGGTACTAAAATTTACGATACCCGTAAACACAAACTTGTGGTGCTCAAAACTACACACACGACATTTTTTTTTGAATTTTTTTTACAAATGTGTTTATAATACACGCATCTTCGTTTATGAAAAAAATTTTTGGTCCACCTCGCCCCGTACGTGTAGTTCTCACGGTTCTTACAACTGGAGGTGGTTTTTATTTTAGCGGTCCCCTATATATACATATAGGAGAAGAATCCGTTAGGAACCACCCTTTATTACGAGAACCGCGATAACCAATATGAACACAACCAAAAATACATAAAAATAGCTAAAAACACAAAAAAAAAATTAATATTTTTTTTATAAAAAAATTGCTATATTTCGTTACCCAAAAAGTAGCGATTTTAATGTAAAAAATATTAAAAAAAAATTTTGTGTGTTTTTTAGATTTTTTTGGGGGTTTAGCTTTTAGCATTTTAGCTTGGGTAAGGGTGGGGGGGGGGTAGTTTTTTTTAGGTTTTTTTGGTGGTTTAGTTTTTAACATTTAGCTTGGGGGGGGGGTTAGGTTTTTTTTTTCGGGGGGAAGGGGGTGGGGGTTAGGTTTTTTTGGTTTGTTTACATTAGATCTCATGGTTCTCACAATAAATGTGGTTCTCAAATGAACCTTACCCTAGGTAGAGGATCCTGTAAAAAGTGCTCAAAGTGTGAGAAGTGTGAAAAGTGTATTATAACACTATATATAATACTATATAACACCGTATAAACACCGTATAACAATATGTAACAACATATAATACCATATAACACTATGTAACACTATATATCATTATATAACAAATATAACACTATAGTTTGTCTGATAGCATGTCTATGATAAATGTATAGTGTTATATTTGTTATATAATATTATATAGTGTTACATAGTGTTGTATGGTATTATATGGTGTTACATATTGTTATACGGTGTTTATATGGTGTTATATAGTATTATATATAGTGTTATAATACACTTCTCACACTTTAGGCCCCTTTTTACACTATCCTTACCCCCTTACCCTATATATATATATATATATATATATATATATATATATATATATATATATATATATATATATATATATATATATATATATAGTGTAACTGCTACCAGAAATATATAACACTAAATAACATCATATAAACACCATATAACGCTATGTAATACTATAGAACACTATATAACATTATACATCCATCATAGACCTGCTACCAGAAAAATATAACACTATATGACACTATACATTCATCATAGACCTGTTACCAGAAAATATTACACTATAACACTATATAACACTATACATCATCATAGACTGCACCGGAAAATATAACACTATAACATTATATATGTGACATTTGTGCTTGTAATCATTGTGAACAGTTCAGTTATCAATGAAATAAAGTTATTTGATCCCAATGTTTGTTTGTTATGTTTGATGTTTTTCATGTTTTGGTTTTTATCCAATTTCAAACTCTATATCGCTTTCTAGAGAATTATACGCAAACTGGTGCGAAAACGTAATCAGTTAAATGCGACAAATACTCCAGAACATCAATTTAAACTTAAGATACCTTAAATAACCTTTACATAATTTAGAAATAAGTTTTGAAATCTTTGGTATGGCAAAATCTAGTTAATTCGCTTACAGGGACTAAAATTGACAAACTACAAAAGTATGCCAATTTGAACTGTAACAAACATTCTGGAACATGCCCATAAGTTAAACACACCCTAAATATCCTTTACATAGCTTAGAAATAGGCTTTGAGGGGTTCGGTGTGCTAAAATAAACTTTTAGGTCATTCGGGGACTAAAAGCGTCAAAAAGTGCATAAGTTTGCATTTTTGCGCATAACTTACGTTCTGAATACATCCGAACATACAAAAATTTATGTAATCATTAAAATATTATGTTTTAGTGATTGGCTTGTCAAAAATACAATCGTCACGCAATTTGGACCGTTTTTGCGTCCGTTACGACTTCCATCGTAATTAACCGAACAACGCAATCATACGGCCAAACGAACCAACGTCCGGCATATTTTTGAGCATGTTTTATGTTCCCTATACTTTAACATCCTTGTAAAGATTAGAAATGGGTTTGACGGGTGTTAGAAGTGCCAAAACACAACCATACGCGCACAGGGACCTAAAATGCCAAAACTAAAAATAAGCTGGTCTGCAGGGTCCTTACGGGCCGTATGGGTATGCTTACAGTCCGTAAGCCATGCCCAGATCAGCAGAAAGTGGTTTCCAGCTTGTTCCAGCTAATACCCACTTGTGCACATGGTTTTTGGGTTTCTATGGGCTGGTTTGTGTGCCCATCAAGGTGCCAAATCAGAATGTGGCAAGTGTACGGCTTAGATCGTGCCCCCTTCTCCAAGAAACGATCCTAACGGTTGTGCCATGCCTATAAATACCCCTTCCATGTTGCACCTCATTTCCTCACATTTGAATCTGATTCTAAACTCTCTAAGTGGAAGTATATGCTTCCTACCTGAGCGTGAATCGGGTCAAATCTTGCGGGGACCTTCTGTAAGTATTCTTTCGCGTTTTTCATTCATTTTAGCGTTAAAGTCAAACTGTGTTTGACTTTCTGCATTGACCATTTTATGGCCAACGTGAAGTTTGTTTGAACTTCATAACGTGAGCGTAATCACGATGGTTATAGTCCCTAGTGAATATACCTACTGATTACCACGTTATCTATGCTCAGTGACGAGTCGTAGTTTCGGCCAGAATACGTTTTCCCGCGTATTTTGTAACCAAACTACTCTAGGGTATTAAAACCGTTTGTTTTAATTCCAAACCTGTTTTCTAACTTTACTAAACATGTTCTAGCATGTTTAGCTCGTCGCTTTTTCTTTTGTGCTTATCTAGGGTCGTAAAGGTAAGCGATCTAATCAATCGCTTATACTTTCGAACCCGACCCATTTGGTTGATCTTTAGGACCCGACCAAACACTTTAGGTGACCATAGTTGTTTAGGGAATAACCTTTCGAGGTTATACCTTATGGTCACATCGTTTAAGTAGTTGTATGATAAGTAGTTCTTATGCCTTAGGAAAATTACCAAAATACCCTTTTAGCGCCAAAATTCATTTTAAGCCTATGTAACATAATTTTTGACATCTAAACCGATTTAGCAACAATATTAAGCATGTTAAGGCATATCTTGCTTGTCATAAGACTAGTTAGGCATTCTGAACGCGTTTTATGCGAACGACACGTTAAAGTAGCATAAGCTACCTAAACGGGTCGTAACGGGTCAAAAGCATTTAGGATAGGTTTTGTTTTAGTATATGGGCTTTTGTCAAACCATATTACATAAGTTCCCACACTTATTTGGTTTACAAACCCTCGTACTACCCGATCCTCCGATAGGTCCGTTATTAATGTAGATACCTATATTAGGTGCCGTTTGAATCTGTGATCTTCTAGCTTGCTTGGTGGACATCTAAAGTCTATTGAGCAATCTCAAGTGAGTACATAGACCCCTCTTTTACTGTTTTTCAAACGTTTTGGGGTGAAACACATGTGCCTACTTGTTACTTTCGTGCTTTCCATGTTTTCACATCTTATGCTTTCTATGTTCACTAGTACACTTATAGTACATGATTTCATTATGTTTTGCTATGTGTGTTTACTTGACATGCTAGCACATTGTTTTACATTACATTTCTTTTGCTATGTGTGTTTACTTAACATGCTAGTACATTGATTTACATGACTTTTCTACTTTGTATGTTTACTTAGCATACTTAGTACATTGTTTTCACATAACTTGTTTACATTTGGTATAACATTTGGTTTGTTTAACGGATCTTTATTACATTCATTAACACCGATCATGCCGCTTGGTAGTAAGTAGTGGTACCATAGGACTTGACAAATCCCGTTCCTGACATCATAGGTTTGTTTGGGTGTAAGGAATGACTGAATCCGAAAACATTTTACTTTAATAACCTTTACTCTAAGGTTATCCTGCTGTATCAAGGCTTGGATGTATGCGTTAACTTACTACATAAGTGTTTGTATCAATAAAACATGCATTCATTTTACAAGACATAACTTTTGATTTATTTCAAATACTTGTTTTGTTCATTTTTACTTATGGTTTAAGTAGTCTCATTTTTTTACTTACCATACATAACTTTTGTTTACACATTACATGACTTACATTTAACTTGGGTTATACTATGACATTTGACTATTGGTTCAAGCATGAATGATTTCATTGTTGGTTGGTTTGGGTGACTTGAATAACGAGGCATGTGTAATATGATACAAGCATGGTGGATAAGCCGCTGGTACTTCCTATATATAAGTGCTTGTATGATATTACATATCGTAGCGTTATTTAAGCCATTCAGCTTAGACATGTTACTTTTACAACACATTTTCACTTAAACATTGTTTTACAAATAACTTGGTTTATACAAACTCTTTTTACTTGGTTACTCTTTTAACCATACGTTATTCTTTTACAAATACTTATCATCTGATTTTAGTATCGTTTTTCAAATGATTTATAAAAGAAAACACTTAACAAGGTTTATGACTAATTTTTATTAAACTTTTTCTTTAAACTCAAGTCATGAATCCTATTTTCACAAAACCTATGTATCTCACAGGCATTTTTATGCTGACGTACCTATTTTCACATGTGTTTCAGGTGCTATTGCTTAGGATGATCATGACATACTAGGGAGGACCTGTGCCTTAGAGACTTAAAATGAAGATAGACTTAGTTTAATATTGTGATGTACTTTTGTTTCTTTTTATTTTAAGACAATGTAACTTGTTGGTTCTTGTTTGAAACAATATATTCCACCCTTGGGTGATGAATAAAATATTATTTTAATTACCATGGCTGTGGAACAATAATTCTGTTACAACACTCCCCGACGTTTCCGCCACGTTTGATGTTTTACGTGGTCGGGGTGTGATAGAAGAGTTGGTCTCAGAGCCAATGGTTATAGGGAATTAGGTTATTAGTAATGCTTTGACCTAGACTATAACCTTTCTAGGACCCCAACACAAGTTGTCTTGTGTTTAGATCTTAAAACATGCACTTCACCTATCCTTAGGTGATCACCAAAACAAGAACCCAACCTTTTGAAACGATTTTTTGAAAAACAATCTTCTGTTTTCAAATGATTTATTATATGGTTTTGAACCCTTCCAGTTTAATTTTTGGCCTTGTGCCTTCCAAGTTTTCAAAATCTCGTCAAAATTTTGGGTTCTAAATAGTGTGAACACGTGCAAACTAGAAGAGTGAATGCCTGTACCCTGGGTTTTCTGTCTAAGGCTAGAGTGTTCGTACAAATCCACATAATCGGACCAGTCACTCTTACCTAGGAACTCTTGGGGTGAGTGTTCACTTATAGGCGAGCATGTCTTTGCTAAGCATTATTTATGGACCCATTTACTTTGATTAGTCACTGTGTGTCATTTGTTTGCTTTGTGATACAGACAAATGACCACAATCTTTGCCTTTGTTGATTTTGTTTCCTCTCGTTCTTTTCATCTAACCATCTCACTCATTTCCTCTCATGTTTCCTCTTTTTAGCATACCTCCTCGACGTGAAAACCCGTTAACCAATGCCGAAATGGCAGATATTCTGGCACAGCACATGGCTGCCGCACTCCCAACATTATAGCTCAAGTGAACCAAGCCAACAACAATCAGAATGCTCCTTGTAACTTCAAGAGCTTCAATTCGGCTAAACCACTCAAGTTCAGTGGTACCGAAGGGGCAAATGGGCTCCTTCAATGGTTCGAGAGCATTGAGAGTACATTTCGTCATGTTCTATGTCCTGAGAACCGGAAGGTCGAGTTCGCTTCTAGCGTATTTCAGAAGAAGGCTTTGACATGGTGGAACGGGGTTATGAGAGACCGTGGTTCAGAAGTTGCTCTTGCACAAACATGGGCTGAACTGAGAACTCTTATGATGAGGGAGTTTTTTCCTCGTCATGAGCTGCGAACATTGGAGAGGGAATTTGATGATCTGAAGCAGGAAAGTGGTGAGCACCGGGCGTATACTGATAGGTATGAGGAGTTAAGCTTACTATGCCCAACAATGGTTACCCCACTCGATAAGGCTATCGAGAGGTACATCGATGGCCTACCCGACTCCGTGCAAGACATCATCACTGGTAGTAATCCTACCACCGTCCGTCAAGTAATCGAGCTATCTGCGACATTGACTAAGTCGCAGATTCGAAAGGGTAAGTTGCACAGGAAGGGTGACAAGAAGGGTAAGAAGCAGGAGTCTAACAAGAAGGATAGTAAGAAAGGTAAAAACAAGCAGGGTAAGGATGCGGGTTCCTCAAAGGGTTCTAGGAAGCGAAAGGCTTCCCAAAACTATGCCGTTACTACACAGGCTCAAGCTACGCAAAATCAGCCTGCACAACCGCTTGCCAAGAAACCATACTTTGGCAATGCACCCTTGTGCAATAGGTGTAACGGTCATCATCAACCACACCACCAGTGCCGTCAATGCACCAGCTATGGAAGATCTGGTCATCTTACTGCTACATGCCGCATTCCTGCCAACCAGAATCGCGCAACTCAGAACCCGGCTCAACAAGTTGCTCAGCCTCTTGCTCAGCAACAAGGTCAAGCTGCACGACCTCACTACCCACCAGGTTCTTGCTATAACTGTGGGGATCTGACCCACTACCGAAATCAGTGTCCAAGACTGGTCAATGCAAATCAGAACCAGGCTCCAGCTCGAGGTTGAGTTTTTAATATGAATGTTGCTGAGGCTCAGACAGACAATGAAGTGGTTAACGGTAAGTTCTTTGTTAATAATCAACCTGCGTCTGTTCTTTTTGATTCAGGGGCCAATAAGAGTTTTGTATTGTTGTCTTTTGAGCCCTTGCTTCGCGTGTCTAGAACGAAACTAGGTAAGTCTTTGACAGTAGAAGTTGCTAGTGGTGAACCCGTTGTTCTTAATTCTGTTCTTCGCAACTGCCAATTGTACCTTAACGACCATCTTTTTCCTATTGACCTCACGCCTATGCAACTTGGAAGCTTCGACATTATTATGGGTATGGATTGGTTAGCCAAGCATCGCGCAGAGGTAGTTTGTTTTGAGAAGATCGTTCGTGTGCCGCTTTCGTCAGGTGAGATACTACAGGTTCGTGGTGAGAAACCTGCTAGTAGCCTCAAGCTTATGTCTTGTTTTCAAGCTCGGAAGTATCTGCGAAAGAACTATGTGGCCTTCTTGGCACATATTATAGCAGATAAGGGCCAAGGTAAGTCTATTCAAGATATCCCTATTGTTCGGGATTATCCGGAGCTGTTTCCTGAAGAGTTACCTGGTCTACCTCCAGCACGCCAAGTCGAGTTTCGTATTGATCTTGTACCTGGTGCAAATCCTGTTGCCAGAGCTCCATATCGTCTTGCACCGTCTGAGATGCAAGAGTTGTCTAAGCAGCTTCAGGAGCTTTCTGACAAAGGTTTTATCCGTCCTAGCTTTTCACCTTGGGGTGCTCCCGTTCCTTTTGTCAAGAAGAAGGATGGATGCTTCAGAATGTGCATCGATTATCATGAGCTGAACAAGCTTACCATCAAGAATCGATATCCCCTACCTCGCATTGATGATCTCTTTGACCAGTTACAGGGTGCTACTTGCTATTCGAAGGTCGATCTTCGTTCTGGGTATCATCAGCTTCGTGTGCATGAAGAGGATATTCCCAAGACAGCATCCGCACTCGATATGGGCATTATGAGTTCACAGTCATGCCATTCGGATTGACCAATGCTCCTGCTGTTTTCATGGACTTAATGAATAGGGTCTGCAAACCATATTTAGATAAGTTCATCATCGTTTTTATTGATGACATCTTGATTTACTCTAAGACGCAAGCTGATCATGAGCAACATCTTCGTCTTACTTTGGAACTCCTGAAGAAAGAACAACTTTTTCCCAAGTTCTCCAAGTGTGAATTTTGGCTTAAGGAAGTTCAATTTTTGGGACATATTGTCAACGAACAAGGTATACATGTAGAAACCTCCAAGATTCGTGCGATTAAGGATTGGGATACGCCTACTACTCCTACTGAGGTTCGTTCTTTTCTTGGTCTTGCGGGTTATTACCGCTGCTTCATCGAGAACTTCTCAAAGATTGCAGTTCCTCTAACTGCTCTAACTCAGAAGAATAAACCCTTTGAATGGGGTTTTAAGCAAGAAGAAGCATTTCTGACCTTGAAGCAGAAGCTTTGTGACGCACCTATTCTGACTTTGCCTGAGGGCAATGATGATTTTATCGTTTATTGCGATGCATCGAAATTGGGTCTTGGCTGTGTTCTGATGCAAAGGAACAAAGTCATAGCCTACGCATCAAGACAATTAAAGGTGCATGAGAAAAACTACACCACTCATGATCTTGAGTTAGGTGCAGTTGTCTTCGCTCTCAAAATCTGGAGACATTATTTGTATGGCACAAAATGCGTGGTTTTCACTGACCACAAAAGTCTTTAGCATATCTTCAATCAGAAAGAACTCAACATGAGGCAAAGACGTTGGGTCGAACTCCTAAACGACTATGATTGCGAAATTCGCTACCATCTTGGTAAAGCGAATGTTGTGGCTGACGCATTAAGTCGTAAGGAACGTACTAAGCTTCATTGCGTTCATATTCAATCTGATATTCAAGCTCAATCCGATATTCAAGCACGCATTTCTCAGGCTCAACATGCTTGTGTTTCACAAGATTTGATGGGTAAGGAATTACCATGTCACATCAAGCCTGATCTTGTGCTGAAGGATGATGGATCGTATTATTTCATGGACCGTTTGTGGGTCCCAAGCCAAGATGATCTTCGCACTTTGCTTATGGATGAGGCCCATAAGTCTCGTTATTCTATTCATCCTGGCTCAGACAAGATGTATAAGGATCTTCGTACTCGGTATTGGTGGCCTGGTATGAAGAAAGACATTGCCTTGTACGTTTCAAAATGCCTTACTTGTCTCAAGGTTAAGGCTGAACACCAACATCCTTCTAGTCTTTTGGAGAAACCAGAGATTCCAGTTTGGAAATGGGAAAACATTGCTATGGATCTCATTACCAAACTTCCGCGCACTAAGAAAGGTCACGATGCCATCTGGGTAGTTGTTGATCGTCTTACTAAGTCAGCGCATTTCTTGCCAATCCGTGAGGATTTTTCTGCTGAAAGGCTGGCTAAAATCTATGTGGATGAAATTGTATCTCGACATGGTGTTCCTTTGAACATTATTTTTGACAGAGATGCTCGCCTTTCTTCTCGTTTCTGGAGAACCATGCAATCTGCTATGGGAACCCAACTTAGTCTGAGCACAGCTTATCATCCACAAAAAGATGGCCAAACTGAAAGAACAATCCAGACTTTGGAGGATATTCTTAGAGCTTGTGTGATCGACTTTGGTGGTAGTTGGGATTCACATCTTCCATTGATTGAATTCTCCTACAACAACAGTTATCACTCCAGCATCAACATGGCTCCTTTCGAGGCTCTCTATGGTCGAAAATGTCATTCACCAGTCTGCTGGAATGAGATAGGTTAGGCTCAACTTACTGGACCTGACCTCATTCTGGAGACAACTGATAAGGTTAAGAAAGTTCGTGATAACTTACAGACAGCTCGAAGCCGTCAAAAGAGTTACGCAGACCGACGACGCAAGCCCTTGGAATTTCAAGTTGGTGATCGTGTATTACTTAAGGTCTCACCTTGGAAAGGTGTGATCAGATTTGGAAAGAAAGGAAAACTTGCACCTAGATATGTTGGACCATTCAAGATCGTCAAAAGAATCGGCAAGGTAGCCTACAGACTTGAATTACCTCCTGAACTTGGAAATATTCATCCAACCTTCCACGCATCCAATCTCAAAAAGTGCCTAGCTGATGAGAACCTCCACATACCGCTCGACGAAATTCGTGTTGATAAAACGCTACATTTTGTTGAGAAACCTGTGGAAATTATGGATCGTGAAGTCAAATGGCTTAAACGCAAGCGCATTCCTTTGGTTAAAGTTCACTGGGAATCTAAACGCGGACCTGAGTTTACTTGGGAACGTGAAGATCAAATGAAGGCAAAGTATCCGCATCTTTTCCCACGAGTTTCCTCTAAACAAATTTCGGGATGAAATTTCCGCAAGTAGGGGAGACTGTGACATTTGTGCTTCTAATCATTATGAACAATTCAGTTATCAATGAAATAAAGTTATTTGATCCCAATGTTTGTTTGTTATGTTTGATGTTTTTCATGTTTTGGTTTTTATCCAATTTCAAACTCTATATCGCTTTCTGGAGAATTATACGCAAACTGGTGCGAAAATGTAATCAGTTAAACACGAAAAATACTCCGGAACATCAATTTATGCTTAAGATACCTTAAACAGCCTTTGCATAACTTAGAAATAAGTTTTGAAGCCTTTGGTATGGCAAAATCTAGTTAATTCGCTTACAGGGACTAAAATTGACAAACTGCGAAAGTATGCCAATTTGAACAGTAACAAACATTCCAGAACATGCCCATAAGTTAAACACACCCTAAATATCCTTTAAATAGCTTAGAAATAGGCTTTGAGGGGTTCAGTGTGCTAAAATAAACTTTTAGGTCATTCAGGGACTAAAAGCGTCAAAAAGTGAATAAGTTTGCATTTTCGCGCATAACTTACGTTCTGAATACATCCGGACATCCAAAAATTTATGTAATCATTAAAATATTATCTTTTAGTGATTGGCTTGTCAAAAATTCAATCGTCGCGCAATTTGGACCATTTTTGCGTCCGTTACGACTTCCGTCGTAATTAACCAAACAACGCAATCGTACGGCCAAACGAACCGACATCCGGCATATTTTTGAGCATGTTTTATGTTCCCTATACTTTAACATCCTTGTAAAGCTTAGAAATGGGTTTGACGGGTGTTAGAAGTGCCAAAACACAACCATACGCGCACAGGGACCTAAACTGCCAAAACTGAAAATATGCTGGTCTGCAGGGTCCTTACGGACCATATGGGTATGCTTACGGTCCATAAGCCATGCCCAGATCAGCAGAAAGTGGTTTCCAGCTTGTTCCAGCTAATACCCACTTGTGCACATGGTTTTTGGGTTTCTATGGGCTGGTTTGTGTGCCCATCAAGGTGCCAAATCAGAATGTGGCAAGTGTACGGCTTAGATCGTGCCCCCTTCTCCATGAAATGATCCTAACAGTTGTGCCATGCCTATAAATACCCCCTCCATGTTGCACCTCAATTCCTCACATTTGAATCTGATTCTAAACTCTCTAAGTGGAAGTATATGCTTCCTACCTGAGAGTGAATAGGGTCAAATCTTGCGGGGACCTTCTGTAAGTATTCTTTCGTGTTTTTCGTTCATTTTAGCGTTAAAGTCGAACTGTATTTGACTTTCTGCATTGACCAGTTTATGGTCAACATGAAGTTCGTTTGAACTTCATAACGTGAGCGTAATCACGATGGTTATAGTCCCTAGTGACTATACCTACTGATTACCACGTTATCTAGGCTCCGTGACGAGTCGTAGTTTCGGCCAGAATACATTTTCCCGCGTATTTTGTAACCAAACTACTCTAGGGTATTAAAACCGTTTGTTTTAATACCAAACCTGTTTTCTAACTTTACTAAACATGTTCTAGCATGTTTAGCTCGTCGCTTTTAGTTTTGTGCTTGTCTAGGGTCGTAAAGGTAAGTGATCTAATCAATCGCTTATACTTTCGAACCCGACCCATTTGGTTGATCTTTAGGATCCGACCAAACACTTTAGGTGACCATAGTTGTTTAGGGAATAACCTTTCGAGGTTATACCTTATGGTCACATCGTTTAAGTAGTTGTATGATAAGTAGTTCTTATGCCTTAGGAAAATTACCAAAATACTCTTTTCGTGCCAAAATTCATTTTAAGCCTATGTAACATAATTTTTGACATCTAAGCTGATTTAGCAACAATATTAAGCATGTTAAGGCATATCTTGCTTGTCATAAGACTAGTTAGGTATTCTGAACGCGTTTTACGCGAACGACACGTTAAAGTAGCATAAGCTACCTAAACGGGTCGTAACGGGTCAAAAGCACTTAGGATAGGTTTCGTTTTAGTATATGGGCTTTTGTCAAACCATATTACATAAGTTCCCACACTTATTTGGTTTACAAACCCTCGTACTACCCGATCCTCCGATAGGTCCATTATTAATGTAGATACCTATATTAGGTGCCGTTTGAATCCGTGATCTTCTAGCTTGCTTGGTGGATATCTAAAGTCTATTGAGCAATCTCAAGTGAGTACATAGACCCCTCTTTTACTGTTTTTCAAACGTTTTGGGGTGAAACACATGTGCCTACTTGTTACTTTCGTGCTTTCCATGTTTTCACATCTTATGCTTTCTATGTTCACTAGTACACTTATAGTACATGATTTTATTATGTTTTGCTATGTGTGTTTACTTGATATGCTAGCACATTGTTTTACATTACATTTCTTTTGCTATGTGTGTTTACTTAACATGCTAGCACATTGATTTACATGACTTTTCTACTTTGTATATTTACTTAGCATATTTAGTACATTGTTTTCACATAACTTGTTTACATTTGGTATAACGTTTGGTTTGTTTAACGGATCTTTATTACATTCATTAACACCGATCATGCCGCTCGGTAATAAGTAGTGGTACTATAGGACTTGACAAATCCCGTTCCTGACATCCTAGATTTGTTTGGGTGTAAGGAATGACTGAATCCGAAAACATTTTACTTTGATAACCTTTACTCTAAGGTTATCCTGCTGTCTCAAGGCTTGGATGTATGCATTAACTTACTACATAAGTGTTGTATCAATAAAACATGCATTCATTTTACAAGACATAACTTTTGATTTATTTAAAATACTTGTTTTGTTCATTTTTACTTATGGTTTAAGTAGTCTCATTTTTTTACTTACCATACATAACTTTTGTTTACACATTACATGACTTACACTTAACTTGGGTTATACTATGACATTTGACTATTGGTTCAAGCATGAACGATTTCATTGTTGGTTGGTTTGGGTGACTTGAATAACGAGGCATGTGTAATATGATACAAGCATGGTGGATACGCTGCTGGTACTTCCTATATATAAATGCTTGTATGATATTACATATCGTAGCGTTATTTAAGCCATTCAGCTTAGACATGTTACTTTTACAACACATTTTCACTTAATCATTGTTTTACAAATAACTTGGTTTATACAAACTCTTTTTACTTGGTTACTCTTTTAACCATACGTTATTCTTTTACAAATACTTATCATCTGATTTTACTATCGTTTTTCAAATGATTTATAAAAGAAAACACTTAACACGGTTCGTGACTGATTTTTATTAAACTTTTTCTTTAAACTCAAGTCATGGATCCTATTTTCACAAAACCTATGTATCTCACAGGCATTTTTATGCTGACGTACCTATTTTCACATGTGTTTCAGGTGCTGTTGCTTAGGATGATCATGACATACTAGGGAGGACCTATGCCTTAGAGACTTAAAATGAAGATAGACTTAGTTTAATATTGTGATGTACTTTTGTTTCTTTTTATTTTAAGACAATGTAACTTGTTGGTTCTTGTTTGAAACAATATATTCCACCCATGGGTGATGAATAAAATATTATTTTAATTACCATGGTTGTGGAACAATAATTCTGTTACAACGCTCCCCGACGTTTCCGCCACGATTTGATGTTTTACGTGGTCGGGGTGTGACAATATAACACTATAAGACTGTATAAAACCTTCATCCATCACTATATAACACTGTATAAAAATTTCGTTCTGCGATCTTCAGGAAGTTATAATTGATAAACGATAAAAAAATACAAATTCGTAGCTTAATTCATATTCCTAAAATAAAGGGTGGCAGCTATGGAAGGCTATCAATTTTTACCCTTTTAAATTAATTTAGATTGAGGACACATGTCATATCCATATTATTTCTCACACTTTTGAATTAATGACCAGAATCTTTAATATATATATATATATATATATATATAGGGGAAGGATAAAACGAAAACTCACTTGAGTTGAGAAAACTCAATAAATCTTTGTAAAAACCCCATGTAACATTTTTATTTTTTTTTTCTAACAAAAATAGGAAATGTAACATACATATATTTGAACATTTCTATAAAAGAAAAATAAAAAAGAGCCGAATAGTTTATTTTTTAAAAAATGTTAAAAATTTCATGTTACATAATATATATGTCCAAAAAAATGTAACATACAAATTTTGAACATTTAAAAAAACTAGTAGACGCCTTTTACATTTTTTTTTAATAAAAATGTTCAAGTACATTTACGTTACGTTCCCTTTTTTTAGAAAAAAAATAAAAAGGTTATATTTGGTTTTCTTGAGTTTTCTCAACTCAAATGGGTTTTTGGTTTATGTTTCACCTATATATATATATATATATATATATATATATATATATATATATATATATATATATGTATAAGGAGCCGCTAGAATGAGAACCACCTCGAGTTGTAAGAACCGCGAGAACTACACCCCACGGAGCGCCGTTCGCCGCGATTTTTTTTTTACAAGTAGATGTGTGCATTATAAACACGGCCGTAAAAAATCACGGCGAACGGCGCTCCGTGGGGTGTACTTTTTTACACCTCAAGTTTGGTGAAAAAAAAGAAAAAAGAAAAAAAATTAAAAAACACCAAACTTGAGGTGTAAAAAAGTACACCCCACGGAGCGCCGTTCGCCGTGATTTTTTACGGCCGTGTTTATAATGCACACATCTACTTGTAAAAAAAAAATCGCGGCGAACGGCGCTCTGTGGGGTGTAGTTCTCGCGGTTCTTACAACTCGGGGTGGTTCTCATTCTAGCAGCCCCCTGTATGTATATATATATATATATATATATATATATATATATATATATATATATATATATATATATATATATATATATATATATAGGGAGGTTAATTGGGGAACACTAAAAAAGGGGGGAACCGGGGAACACTCTTTAAAATTCAACTTAACAAGTTAAAAATCAAGTTTTTCTAAATTTTTTTCGACGTTTTCCTTATAAATACATGTAGAAACATTTTTAATAAAAAAATATAAAAAACGTTTAAGTAACAGTTAAAATATACATCTTATAAAGTTAACTTAACATGTTAAAAATCAACTTTTTTAGAAATTTTTTAGCGCTTTTTCTTATAAAAATGATAGAAACTCCAATAAAAAATCATTTTTTTTAAAAAAAATTAAGGCTTATTTTAACTGTTTTTATATTTTTAGTTTTTTTATTTTTTATTAAAAATGATTCTACAACTAATGATAAGGAAAAGCGCTGAAATTTAAAAAAAAAATTACTTTTTAACATTTTAAGTTAAATTTTTAAGAGTGTTTCCCGGTTCCTCACTTTTTTTAGTGTTCTCTAGCAAAGGCAACATAACCTCCCCTACTGCTTTTCACATCATATAGGAGCCTTAAGTCGCCTGTCATATGCCGTGATGCTCCACTGTCAACAATCCAAAGACTATTCATAGTTCCTCCTGGAACACCCTGCACATTACACTACATGATTAGTTGAAGATGGGGACCCAAACCTTAGTGGTCTTGGGTCGACCCTTATCATCACGAAATGTGATTTCTATTTCTTCATGATTTGGAAATGGTGTTCCTCCCCCTGAAACAGAACCGGTTTTTTGTTTCCAAGATTGTTGACGTTTACCAGATTGATTATTATTTACAGATTTAGACATTTCTGGTTTAACGAGCTTGACGCACTTGGTTCCTTTTCTACAACATCCGGTTTTAAAGCCTTCTCGATTACCTTGACATTTTTACGTCTTTGTTTTGCTTCTTGTTCCTTAACAGTACGTTTGTCTTGTTTAGGTGACAAAGAACGACGTTGGTAATCCTTTTCAGGAGGGGCATTTTCAACAAGCTTTGGTTTTGGAGGGTTTGTACAATTTTTAATTATGTGACCAAACTCCCCGCATTTAAAACATGATCTCCTTTCAACGAATTTAGGAGATTCGGTTTAATGACCCAATGTTGAACTTGTAGGCCTTGAGGTACTTGTTCCATCGTCACACCCATTTGTGTGTTAGGTGTAATTGTTATCACTGTTACGTTTCAATATTTTGATTGTTGGACAAAATCAGTGTTTTATTTGTTTTCAAATGTCTCAATTTTATCCGTACCATTTGAGGCTACAAATTTAACATCCTTTCCCTTTTTCTTGTTGCGAGCTCCTTTTGCTTCAACCTTTGGTTGTGAAACCTTAGGTTTTTGAGCTCGTTTTTCCTGTTGTGTACTTTTAGAAGCGATTGGTTGTTGCTCGGTTGGTAGTTTTTTTATTCCCGTATTGCTTTCTAACTTCAGATTTTGGAATAGGATCACACTGAGTTACTACAACTCTCGGGATCGACTTACCCAAAAACTTACTAGTAGAATCTTCCAAAACTCTATCAATCAATGATGGATTGACATTTTTGATTGGGAAATCCTTGTTTGAGTAAATGTTATCATCACCAATCAAGGTATACGACACATTATCGCATTTAAATGTAGAAACAGGTTCCTCGACAGATTTGATCGAATCAACTTCTTGTTTTGCAACTGATTGCACAGCAGGAGTAGGAGGTTCACATAAGATATGATTCTCAATTGGAACTTCTACTCCTTTCTTCTTGACAAGAGATTGATCTTGATCAGATACATTTGATTCATCATCTGACAAATCATAGTCCTCAACTACAGGAGGTCTTTGTTCCGTAACAAATGATGAATTTTCTGTCTTTTCAGATTCCTCTAAGGAAACGTCCGGTTTGAACCCTAATCCTGCTGCAAACTCTTCAGGATTAAGAGGTACAGATAGTTTAAAACATGGCATTTCCTCCTCGTCATGAAATTTGGTATAATTGTGTCTCAACGGCGGTGGACACGATTTATAACCAATGCACTTGACATCCCCTTTTAGTTTTTGAACTTCTATGATGTGATCTAGTACATATCTGGAGTTAGAATAACTCTCTAATTTGAGCTTGATGGCATCATGCTCACATTTGGCAATGGCTAACCCCTTTTTCGTTTCCTCAATGATATTAACGTAGTTATTGATACCCGTTTGTTTGTTCAAACTGTTTTTGTTAACTCAAACACACTTTTCTTAGGAGTTTCAATTACAGATTTGAATTCTTTTTCATTCCGAGTTAAAGCCAGATTTGCCTCCTTGCATTTAGAAAGATCAACTACCAACCCTTGATTGTGACTATTAACTATTTCAAGCTTATGTTTCAAATCTGCACAATCATTGCATATACTAGGAGTGTCAGTTTGTTCCTGATTTGTCGAAGCCGCAACATTTGCCATAAAGGCAGTTTGATAAGAAAAAGATCCATCCTCAGTGAAGAACTTTTCCATTTCCTTCGAGGTAACCTCAGCTTTCCTTATCAACACAGATTTCTGGCTTTTCAGCTCCTCAGCTTTTTTCAGCAAACTGTCAACCTCAGCATCAGTGCTTTCCTTTACATCCGAATCTGAACCAAAACCACCCGCACTTGAGCTTTCCTCATCAGAACTACCGCTATACCCATAATTATCATCATCCTAAGAAGATTCCTCTCTGTGGACATGTTTGATATGATTGATGATCTTAGCATAACAAGCAGTTCCACCATTTCCTTCATTTCCCATTTGAACTGACCAATCACATCCTTCATCTACATGAACTACTAAGGCTCTGTTTGAGTTTGAAGGCCCAGACTGGTTTGAGTTGCTTGGGTTGTTAACTGCTACAATACTCCTTTCATTGTTGACTTGATTTGTGTTGGGTGAGCTTGATTTATTTCAGAAAGGATTTTGGTTTCCTTGTTTGCTAGGTCGAGTGCATTCTCGTTTGAAATGGCCTTTCTCACCACAGTTGAAGCATGTAACGACATCCTTATCAAAACCATACTTAGTATCCCGTTTACTCTCCAAGCTTGTTCTTCCAGTCCTACGCATGTAATCCTTTGCTCTTCTCACCGCACTTGCAAACGCCCATTTTATATCCATCAGCTCCATTTCATCCATGTCTATTTGTTAATAGTCTTCATCTATCAAATTAATGTCTCCAATTTGACCGGAAACTAATCCACAATAAGCGCTCACCATTGTGTTTAGAAGTTCCATATGTTCCCGGGCAACTTCCACACTGACTTTAGTAAAGTTTGAGGTATCAAGTCTCACGGTGTTAGGGTTTGAAGATGGAGTGGTGTTGTAGTTACCATAACAAGCTTGTTGAGAAGCTTGTTTTTGGGCTTGTTGTTGGGGTTGTTGTTGTGGTTTGACACCTTGTGGGTAAGGAAGATAGGCTTTTGGATCAAATGCTTCGCCATAAGACTGAGCACTTGAACCAACTGATTGATCTGGTTTGGGTGGTGGTAGAAAAGGGTTTGTATTTGATACAAACGCAATTTGAAGCTTCGGTTGCTGATTGGTACTAACAGCGGTGTTAATCCCTCCAAAGTACATCTCAGGGTTTTGAGGAACTGGAACTCGCTTTGCCTTTCGCATTTCTTCTTAATTCTTGTTCTCAAGCTTTTAAACGAATTCATAAATACTGAGTCCCTCTAAAACACCGGTATGCTTGAGTAAGTCAATGAATTGACTCCACTTGGGTGGTAACGCATCAGCAAAACGCATGACAATTTCTTGTTGTGAAGCATTAACCCTGTAAGAGTGCATCTCACTAAGCAAATGATAGAACCGAGTAGCCATGTCGTTTAGTGTTTCATTTTCCATGAAAAAAAATCCTTCAAACTCCTTCTTTAAAAGATCATGACGGATCTTTCTTGTTGCAGCATTTCCTTCCCCTCTAGCTTCCAAGACGTCCTACAGATTCTTTGTAGTGGTACAATACGCGAATTGGTGATAAATATCCTTATGAAGTGCTTGAGTAAGGATAGCAAAGGCCTTCTTCTCAAGATCATAAGTAACCAAAGATTCACTATCCTGATTAATCTAGAGAACAAGTACAAACGCATACACACAATGTTTGGACAAACTCTCTGTGCTCTCTTGGCTGTTAACATATGCTGCTATATATAGGCCCATACCCAGTAACATTACGAAGAATGTTACGGGTCTCATGAAAAACTCAGGCCCACGAAGACCTAGGTTCTTCGTTGACTAAACCAACGAAAGATTGGCCCTTTACGAAGAAGTCTTTCGTGAGGGTGTTATCCCACAAAGAATGGGTTCTTCGTGGGTAGGCTGCATGCAGACATGTTATAACAGACAACAGACAGAAACAACAACATAACAAACACATAATAACAGACTGCACAACAGCAGCTGTTTTACATCACTACATTGACAATGTCGTACCAAGTCAAGATAGGAGGATATCTTGACTTGGTCGACTCGACCAAAACATTATAGACACGATAAACAAAGACCGTACATTACAGACGTAACAAGAACAAGCGACAGACACAAAAACTGCACCAACAATATCAAGATAAAGGGAGCGACCATAGGTTAAATGCGGAGGGGACGAGAAAGACCAAAAGAAGATGGTCAGGTGTATAAAAGGTGTTTTGGGGTAGCATAATACACTATTTTATGTCGGTAATAATATTAGGTTGGATGATATGGTATTAGTTAGGTTGACAAAGTATTTTAAAGAGTGATATGTTGAATTGGCAGTCAATGTTTTATTAGATGATGTTCATTTTTGTCATTTGGGTCTCAACTTTTGATGTATTTACATGTTACGGGGTTAATTGTATCTCAAATTCATAAGATTATGATTGCAGCCTGTATTGTGTTGACCAACAACTTCTTTACCCCGAACAGTACCAAAAGGAGACTATGTAGAAAGCACTTATCAAGATGGCTGTTTCATACGGTATCAATCCTTTGATTTCATAATGGTTGATGATATGCACGTTCATTTAGCAACAAATCTTGATTGGATTAACTACCTAAACCCACAACTTTGTAATCTTAAGTCAAACTGTATATGCACAAGTCTTCAATTGTATTTTAGAGTGTAATTTTCATACATATGTATTCAAATATATTTATTTCACATTTTTGTTAAAATAAAAAACGAAAGCTTTTTTAAAGATTGTATAAGCAATTTTCCATAATGCTTCATACTCTCAAAAGTTAAAGCTATAAAAATGTTATGGGAGTGGTTTTAGATTTCTTCAGGGAAAGTCAACCTAATAATCTTCAAAGCTTATAATTTTAGCAATTGCATATAGCAATAGGGCTTACTCAATTGCATAAACTCACCACATAAACTGTTTATTTTTATTTACTTTTTTTTCCAGGTTTCAGTTTGAAGTTTTGAGGGCTGCTGGGAAATTGGCAGATTAGAGAATGCAACTGCATATGTGGGCTTCAAACTGTTGTTGTTGATGAACTTTTGCTAATAAAGCTTGATCTTAAAAATATTGTTGTCAAATAAGACATTTTCATGGCACTAATGTTAATGATAATTCCTTAAATCATAGACTAGTAAATTGTATAAGGGCGTAATGACCATTTCTAAGTTACATACATAGATTAGGGCTTTATTTTTAGTGATTATTCGTTTAAAATATTGGTATGAGGCATGTTTGTAAGACAGCAGGACTTATAATTGAAATAATTTGTGATGATTACTATATCAATTTAAAAAATGACATTAATTAAACTATAGTTTTGATGAGCATTATCATAGTTAGTTTGCTGAAAGTATCTTTTGTGCTCTTAGTTGCTACACACATATTACAAAAGAATAATAGTAATCTATCGGGAAGATTAAGAAGTTAAACAACCAGTCGTAACGTGCGGGTAACCAACTAGCATGAACATTATCTTAGAGAACATATAATACAACAAAACAACCCTATAGAAGTAGTTGGTATTTATAGTGTTAAATTAATATTTAATCGAGATATGTAATACTCTTATGAAATGGATAGACCACACCAATTCTATGAATAAGAAAACTAACAAAAGTACAATTAACGTATATGAATAACGCCTTGAAAATTGTCACCCCCTTCCGTAGCATCGTACGAGCTTCCTACTAGTGTGTATATACATATGTCAAGTAGAAATCTATTACCCTATTTTTTCTGGCCTCATCAATAGTCCCACCAATCCATATAATTTCATTAATTAGGTTATCCATCACAAATACTCCAAATTATTTTCAGTGAAAAGAATGATGCTTAATTTTGACTTGAATTAAATAACCAAAACACAAAACCGGTACGATGAATTGAAAATCTATTCATAATATATGATGATGGTTGGTGCTTGACCAAACCCATTTCTGGGCCATGTTCCTGTAAAGACAAATCCACGTGAACAAAGAATTCTACCATCATCTATGTTTTAAGATTACTTCTTTTATATTTAAAAGGACAAACCCTATGCACAAACCACTCATTTGCGGTCCGGGGTGTCAGACTAGCATCTTGGATTTGATGTACGCATCCTTACAGTGTTTGTCTACAAGAAGTTGTTTTCATGACTTGACACTATGCCGCGTGACCTTGAGGTCACACGTCAACAACCTTCGTGGGTTGATAATGTTTTTCCTTACTTAATGGTTATGTATTTTCTTCAAACATACCCATAACCGCACTAATTATATAAGATGTTTTGGGAAGATAAAAACACATCTTTAACATAATTTAATAATATAGACACATATATTGACTCAATCTACACGTTTATGAAAATATATGTTGGATCATATAGATGGCTTGAAGTACGTTCAATTGTTTGAGAGAGAGGATTAAGTTCATGCTTACCACGTTAAGTGGCTATTACATGCTTTGGAACAAATATTATAATCACCGAACTTAGTGAAGAAGATGTTAGGAAACATGACTACATGTAATATTTACCCCTTGCACCCTAATATTGTCACTTTTACACACAAAGAGCTTATTGATTTGTTTTTTTTTTGCCCTGGTGAAGGTCACTGACACTCTCCTTATCTTAGTCTCATCTAAGCATGATTAACTACGAGATTTCTTCTCTCATTCACAACTAACACACTCAAAACACATTGGTATTTTCTTGAGATGCGGCCATGTATCTATTCTGTACACATAATAGAATGATGTGGGATTCATGATCTTAGGTGTCAACTATGTATACTTATCGAGGGAACATTCACTCATCGATCACTGAGCAAGTTAATTGTACTACAAACCCTAAAATAAACATTAATGGAATGCGTAGGGAGACGCTACTGGCTATTGTAACCAATTGAACTTATTGGTTTATGGTCATTGGGGTGCAACTACTCATGTTTGTAGCAAGTGTTTCTTGGATGATAACAAAAGTACCTAATACTTCACCTCTTGCAAAGGTATTATGTATGAATCGTGTATCCACTAGTTTCCTGTCATAAGTTCTTGAATGACACCTTTTCGGTGCAAATATGATTTACCTAATCCTGTTAGTTAGCAGAGCACCGACAAGTTCTAGTGAATATTTTGATGACATGTTATTAAGGATTGAAAATACAATACAACTCCTATGTATTTAATATTTTAGACAGTTAAGTGTCATTTACGTTTATGTGGTTTGTCCATTTTTACCGTTTTAGGCCAAATTTTAAAATTATACTATTTTCCTCTCTGACATTCTCGAAACGTGCCATTTTAGTCCAAAAAAAATAACCCTGTTAAATAAAACTCATAATTCAGTTATCCAAGGGACGTAAATGACACATAAAGTATAGGGACGGAAATGGCACATAACTTCAAGAATTTTTTTATTATTTAATTTTTTTATTATTATTACAGACAATTAGGGATGAGAATTTGGTACCGGATACCGGTACTCAATTTCCAGTACCGAGTTATTTTAGGTACCAGTACATTCCGTTCGGCACCGAATATTACCTTCAAATACTGGTAACATACCAAATATTTTAGGTACTGGTACCCATATTTGGCAATTTTCGATACCAATACCGAGCTCATCCTTACACACAGTCTCTTTCACCCCCTCTCTACATCACCACCAGCACCACCACCACCACAACCACATACACGAAAATAGACACGTAAATGACACTTAACTCTTTTTAAAAATTTTTAACTTCCATGTTTGAATATTGAGACAAGAAAGTTTCATTGTTGTTAGAATATAACCCTATGGCCCTACATCACTCCCTCAAAACACACACTTGACAAACACCTCAAGCCTCAATCCATCTCCCACCCTTCACAAACACTCTCCATCTCTCTAATATATTTAACAATAATCGACAACCAACATATGTTCATGCAAATGTCGCAACAATCACATAAGTAAAAGATCAATCCACCTTTTGCAAGAATGATCAACAAAGTACAACTGATCAGTAACTGAAGAAGATATTGACAATGAAGTTAAGGTTGTCTTTTGGTTTGATGGTGGTGATGGGGGTCATGGTGGCATTCACGGTGTTGCTGGTTGTTCTGCCGCTAGTATTGCCGCCGCTTCCACCGCCTCCGGTACAGCTGCTGCTGTTGATTCCGGTGTTCATCATGTGTGTTCTTCTTTACTTGGCGTTTACACCATCTAAGGTCCCACCTTAGACCGTCATCTTTTCTGCTTCAAACCATGCAATGAATCTGGTCGGCAAAAAGTCCACTACACTAGTTTGAAATTTTTGGTTCGCTGTCGTTCGACACACACACACACACATATTTATTTTATTTAAATAAGGATTTTCATTGATTTGTTCTTAATTAGTTTGTTTACGTACAATTTTATGAAAATGTAAACTCTTTTTTTGGTTGTATTAGTTATTAAGTTATTCATTTCCTTATTTAACGTTACACTTAAGTTCACCCAAATGTATCCCATTATTTAAGGAAATTAAGAAAACCCATATAATTATATGTAATGTATTATAGACATTGTAATAAACCAATTGTAATCGTTGTGGTACTTTTGTTTGTTTAGAAGTGAGCATTTTTTGACAGCCACGGGCCCACAACTAGCGTGTAGACAAAAAAAACACCCTAAGTCTGGTCACAAAATGTGTATATCTATTTGGGATAACCTGAATATGTATAAAATTATTATCTCGTAGTTTGTTATGTTGATGATAGTTTAGGTTGTTATACATTTATTATTTCAGACTAGGACGTGAACTATATCCATTGCACCATTATATACAATTATTAATACGTATACAGTAATTTGAGGTATAAGGGATTGTTCAAATGAAAACCACTTTATTGTGAAAACTCGAAAACTAACTAAAAAAAGATTAAAAAACACATAAAAAATTTTATTTTTCAATTTTTTTATAAAAATCGCTGGTTTTTATATATGAAAAAAAACCTTTTTTTCGAAAAAAAAAAAATGTAGTACACATGTGTAATATTACACATGTGCACTACACAATTTTTTTTTAATTTTTTTATATAAAAAAAACCTACGAAAATTATTATGCAAAAAAAAAAAAATTGGTATGTTTTTTTGGCTTTTTTAATTAGTTTTTGAGTTTTCACAATAACTAGTGGTTTTTATTTGAACCTTCCCCATAAGGTATATACCTATTTATAACATGTCTTATATATCCTTTTATATATACCCTTGCCATTAAATTTCTTTTTTCCTAGTAGTGATCCCGATATACAGCATACTTCTCTCCCTTCTCTCTACTCCTTGCCTATCACCCCTTCCCCTTTTCAACCATCCTTAACCTAAACGGTCCTTGCCGCTAGCATTGAGGGAATCATTGCATTCCAAATAACAGGTTGATTCCGCTTTTCTCATTGGCATTGCCCTGCACTTGTTCATTGTTGAAGTTTCATCTTCTAATTTACTTCCCTGGTGTAACCAAGTTCTTACTCTTCTCTGGTAGTAGAAACTGTTTGGTTATGCTTATTACGGGTGGGTATGGGTCAGTTAACGTCGGTTTTGTCCCAAAACCATACCTATAATTGAGATGTCGGTTAATGGAAAACTATAACCATAACCAATCAGTTATGACGGTTTTAGTTAATCGGTTTTGAAGGTAATAACCGATCAGTTACGTGTCATTTAACCATAAATTTGGGACCAGCTAAAATAGCTCAAAACACTGCAAGTGTAATTGACCTTTATTTGGGAATGAAATCTTTTGACCATGGATTAAATTGTTATTACACATTTGTATATATTAATATAGAGTAAATTATTATTTTGGCCCCTGTGGTTTAGCCAATTTAACCATTTCAGATTAAAAAGGAATCTTTTAAAATACCAAACTCCGATGTTGCATTTATAATGGTTTTGCCAATTGATACTAACTTTGTTACTTTTTATGCAGTTAAGTGTAAGGGTAGTTACGTAATTATATATATCTTAGGGGCTGTTTTCGATAATTACAAAGTTTTTTTTTAATATTTAAGAGATTATTAATGTAATTACTCAAGTTTTTTTTTTATTATTTCGTTATTTTAACGACTATTATTTAACAAAATATGTTTTACATATACAAATAAATATGTATTTTTATTAAGCGTTGTTTTTTATGAACGTTATTTTTAAAATCATTTTTTTATAAACTTTTTTTTTAAAACCGTCTATCTTATTCATTTTTAAACCACTTGTTAATTAAAATCGTTCTTTTTAAAGTTGTTTGTCTTTTAATATTTTTTTAAATGATTCATTTTATACCATTCTTTTTAAAATCATTTTTTAACCTTTTTAAACAATTCGTTATTATAAGTCGTTAATTTTTAAAAATGTTTCTTTTTAAACTATTCATTTTAGAACCGTTTTTGAAATCGTTTATTTTTAAACTTTGTATTCAGTTTATTTAGTTTATTTATAGGCGTTAGAGAAAAAGAACTTTAGAAAATGAACGATTTCATAAATTGAAGGAATTTAAAAACGATCGATTTAAACGAACGAGTGGTTTAAAAAACGAAGATTAAAAAAAAAGATGTTTATAAAAAAACAAACTCTTAAAAAATAACAAATTTTGAATAAAGAAACGGACCAAAGAAATGGAAGATTTGAAAAGGTTAACCATTCTACAAAAAAGTTTGAAAACTGAACGATCTTTTGCAAAGTTTTTATTAGAATGTTTCCTTTTTTCAAATCTTACATTTCTTTTGTTTTTTATACACCTTCTTTTGTAAAATTTAAAGGTAAACGACTTAAAAAAGTGAGTAGTTTAGAAATGTTTAAAGATAAATGATTTTAAAAAAATGAAAATAAAGTGTTAGAAAAACTTTAAAAGACAAAAGACTTTAAAAAAATGGTTTAAAATGGAACAATTTCGAAAACGATAGATGGTTTAAACAAAATGTAAAATAACAAATTATTTTTTAAACCGACTTTTATAAAAATAAATGGTTAATGAAAATGCATATTTATTTATATATTTAAAACGTATTTTGTTAAATAATAATGGTGAAAATAACGAAATAATAAAAAAAACTTGAGTAATTGTATTAATAATCTCTTAAATATTAAAGAACTTTGTAATTATCAAAAACAACCCTTAAGGTATATAATGACCTAATTACCCTTACATTTAACTACAAAAAAGTAACAAAGTTAGTGTCAAGGGCTAAAACCATAATAAAATGAAACCTCAGGGTCTCTGATATGTTAAAAAAAATTCTTTTTAGGCTTAAATGGTTAAACTCTCTAAACCACATGGGCCAAAACAGTAATTTACTCATTAATATATTACATAGCATAGTATTAAAATATAGGGTAGGGATATGGTAAAAAGTGTTTAAAATGTGAGAAGGGTAGGAAGTGTTTTAAACCATTGGATATTTGATCTAATGGTTGAGATCAATAGAGTATAAAAATGTAAATTGTGTTTTAATTAGAAGGACCTTATGTAAAATTGAAGGGCAATAGTGACTTTTCCAATGTTTCAAATATGGTAACCGTATCCTACACAACCAAAACCCCCATCAAAATCCTAAAAACCAGCGAAGTTCCCGTAAAAGCTAAATTCTTCGATTTCCTTCACTGTAACCATAGAGCGAAAAACCTAGAAGTGTTTTAAAGGTAATCGGAGCACATTCTTCGTCGCCTAATTCCTGTTGAACTCAAGTGTTTTATATTTCAATAATCGCATCACATTCTTGTTCGATTTTATATAGGTTAAACAGTAAAATCAAGAATCAAACGGGTGTTCTATGGATTCAAACAAAGGTACGATGAAGCCATCGGGTTAGAAGAGGAAGCGAGAAGCAGCAATTTCGAAACCAGTTTAGTGTTTTATTGGGGATTTGATGTTCGGTACAGTGTATGGTTGTAAATGGTGTCTATTGATGTTTGTGATGTTCTTAACAACCCGGTTATCAGCTTTAGGGTTTTATTTAGGGTTTTATTTGTGATGTAGATGGTGTGATAGTGTCATATAAGTAGAATATAACTATTTTACATTTGTAGTGTTATATGCATGAATGAAGGGTGTTTTAATGGAGGTTTTATTTTGAATCGGTCTGTGGTGTTTTAATGGGTCTTAATGATTGTGTTGTCCTTAACAATTATGTGTATCAACTTTAGGGTTTTATGTTGTCTTTTGATCACCATATTGCATATAACACTACAATTCTGATGTAGATGGTGTCTTTTAATCAACTTATTGCATATAACACTAAAAGTTAGATGTTGATTGTGTCTATTGGTGCTCCTCTTGGTCTATGAAATTATGAAGGGTGTTTTAATAGTGTTGTGTGTTGGTGCTCCTATTGGATTATGAAATTATGAAATTATGATGGTGCCATAGTGTTATATGTGCATGTTGTCTGTTGATCACCTTATTGCATATAACACTACATTTCTGATGTAGATGGTGTCTTCTGATCACCTTATTGCATATAACACTACAAGTATGATTCTGATGGTGTCTATTTGTGCTCCTCTTGATCAATTCTTTTGAATAAATGATAGTGCTTTATAAACCAAAATGTATAGTTATAATTTGGATTTCACGGTTTAATAACTAATTGTAAGAGCATTTAATTTTAGTCCGGAGAGGCGGCCGAATACTGATGTCTGCAAAATGCAACATATAAATTACATCAATTGTGGCATAAAATTAACCCTTTTTTAGTACTAATGTTGGAAAAAGTGTGTTTTTGTCTTCCTTTTGTATTTTCAGGATTAAATGAGCTCAAATAAACACAAGAAGCAAAAAGGCAGCTAAATCTAACACAAATACAAGAAAAGAAACAAACGTGGCATGCCCGACCCCCCTACAGCATCTTCCCAAGCAAAACAAGAGAACAGAAGCCTGAACACGCCCCGTGCTCACTGAGCACGGGGGCATGCCCAAGTGTCAGCAGAAAAGACAAAGTGGTAGAAGCTTCCATCGCCTACCACGGGGACGTGCTCAGCGGATACGGGGCCGTGGTCAACTATAAGATTCGCGAAATCCAGGAAAATCTTGATAGTACAGATATGCTTCTGCACACGGGGTCGTGCTCAGCGGACACGGGGGCGTGGTCAACTAATGCAGACAAACTTCAATTAATGAAGAAAGAGAGAAGGATGGACACGGGGCCGTGCCCAACGGGCACGGGGCCGTGCCCGAGCTTCTGTTCAGCCTATAAATAGGGGTGCTTGGTTCACTTGCAACTCATCCCTTGGCACACCACCTCTCTCACACTTCACCCACCACTCACCACCATCACAACACCATCATCCACCACCATCATCCATTGTCCATCATAGAGTGTGTGAGTCGTCTCGGGATCCAAGATTAATCGTAAGAGTTCTTGACAATCAAAGGCCATGTTTGCTTAGTCTCTTACATCATTTGGTGAAGACAAGTGTTTAGTGTAATACCTTTTATTTTTAATCTTTTCGCACCTTTTATTTGGTTATGTATTAATGACTTTAATAACTAGTTTCTTATGTTGAAGGTGATTCTTCCTTAACGTTTGTCCGTGGTGTCTTGGCATTATTTTACTGTCTATATAAACTAAAAGATTTTCACCATTCATATCTCCACGGTCTATATGGAGATATGTTGGCAACCTGGTCGGGGGGTTAAGGGAACTGTTTGGTAAGAGTCTTGCCATTGTTTAGTGTATAGATCCTGCAAAGGACCTAGGTCAAATTTAGTAGGACCTCCTTCAATACCCAACGGTATTGGATGGCGGGGGTCCAAACTCTTTGACCCCCTCATAAGTTAAACTACTATTAAAACTTTAACCCGACTACTTAGGACTGTATCCCTGCTGACTCAGACTACTTAGTCGAGGGTAACGTCACCTTCAAAAGAGGGGCCTAGCACATTATGCATTAATAACTCAATTAATTATCTTTCAATAATCCGACCCTTTAGGATTGTATCCATGCTGACTCAAACTACTTGGTTGAGGGTAACGTCGCCTTCAAAAGTGGGGCCTACTACAATAACTAAGATAATCTCTTAAAATGTGCAAAAGTGCCGAAATAATCAAAGGTTACACTACACACGAGTCGGATCCAAGTGATTCATCTTGTCTATCTGTTTTTACTTTTACTTATTTTCAGCATTTTAGTTAGTTTTGTTTTTCTAGTTTAAAACCTTTTTTCTAACTTTTGATTTGATTAGACGTTGAGGATAAACTGGTTCTAAAAGCTCTTGTGTCCTTGGACGACCTCGGTATCTTACCAACACTATACTACGTCCACGACGGGTGCACTTGCCCCTTATGTGTGTTTAGTGTTAGTAAATATCGTGTTTTATAAATTTAAAACTTGGCTAAAAAGTGTAAAAAGGGCTTAAAATATACACCTAAAATATATCACACTTCACGCACATCAAGTTTTTGGCGCCGTTGCCGGGGACACAAGGATTTTAAGAAAGTTAGGAATCAACGGCTTAATCGTTTTTTCTAAAATTTTCTTTTATTTTTAGGATTTTCGTAATTTTTCAGCTTCTACAGAGCTCAGCGCGGGCCGTGCCTGGTCGGACACGGGCCGTGTTCAGCATTGTCGCTGGCAGTTTTTATTTTCCGAGTTACAGAGAGCTGAGCACGGGGCCGTGTCGGTGCAACACGGGGCCGTGTCCAACTCCCCAGTAACAGGGATCCGGGAAACAATCACCGTAACTCCGACCACGAGCCGTGTTCACCTGAGCACGGGGCCATGGTGAATGTTCTGACCGAAATTCTTTTCTGTTTTTTATCACAGGACTTGGAACTCAGGCGCCACTTTCGCATTCTCCACATAGTGTATGAGCTCCAGTTCCGGTAGCGATATAAAAGAACCCCTAGACGTACCCGAACGCTTTCTACGCAAACGACTCAAGGCTAAAAATAGAGAGAAAGTTTCGGGGGACCTACGTCCAATGGCGGACCAACGTACCCTCATGGATTACCTACGTCCCACCGTAGGTAATCTAGGCGCCGCTATCAATGCACCGAATGTCGAAGCCAACAACTTCGAACTTCGGCCACATTTGATACAAATGCTTCAAAACTCCGCAACCTTCCATGGGCTTGCGGACGAGGATCCCCATCTACATATTACTAATTTCTTAGAAATATGTGATACCTGTCGGATCAATGGAGCATCCAACGACGCCATCCGCCTTCGAATGTTTCCATTTTCACTAAAAGACCGAGCTAAGGCTTGGCTCAACACCCTCCCAGTTGGCTCGGTAAACACCAGGGATGAACTAGCCCAAAAGTTTCTGTACATGTATTTCCCTCCTGTTAAAACGGCTAAATTAATGACTGAAATTAACACATATTCATAAGAGGACGGGGAATCCTTATATGAAACTTGGGAAAGGTTCAAGGAGCTACTAAGAAAGTGTCCTCATCACGGTCTTGCAGTATGGCAACAAGTATCCACCTTCTATAATGGGTTGTTGCCACACACAAGACAAACACTCGACTCTATAGCTCCGGGGGACTTTTAGGTAATCGCCGCCCAAATGAAATTTATAATCAAATTGAGGAAATTGATCAAACCAATTTTCAATGGCACACTCCCCGAGGCACGAAATCTATTACCCCGGGTGCCCATAAGGTTGATGAGAGCACTTCCTTGCAAGCCCAAATCGAAGCCCTTTCTTCAAAAATCAAAAAGTTAGGAATGGCAAAAACGGCTTCGGTTATGGCTTGCGAGGGTTGTGATGGGCCACATGAAAATTGGAGTTGTATGAAAGAAATCGATAATCAAACAGAATCGTTAAACTACATTGATAATAGACCTAGGCCGTCGGGTCCTCCATCGGATACCTACAACCAAGGATGGCGTAACCACCCTAACGTTGGTTGGAGAGAACCCGGCAATAGTAGTAACCAACAAAATCTAAACCAACGAACAAACTTTCAACAACCAAGAAACGAGTCACAAAATTTCTCTCAACAATAATGGGGACGAGAAAGGCTTGAAGATACTGTATCTCACCTCATCTCCGACACCGAAAAGAAAAACTCGGATCGATTTCAACAACTTGAATAGAATTTTAGAAATCAACAAGCTAGTATTGAAAACATTGAAAAACAATTAAATCAGCTATCTCAAAATATCTCCGAGAGACCACAAGGCGCGTTACCAAGTAATACCGAAACCAACCCAAAGGCACACGTACATCTCATCACATTGAGAAACCGTACCGTGGGTCCCGAGGAGCCTCCCTTACCTCCAACTGAAAAGAGCCGATCTAGCCAAACCACAGCTCCACCAACACCCCAACAAGAGACGGCTCCTCCACCAAATCAAGAGCCCACCAAGAATCCTCCGGTTTCGTACCCCGGTCGGTTAATTTGCCAAAAGACCAATGAGCAATTCGCAAAGTTCGAAAATTTGCTAAAACAATTGCATGTTAATATTCCATTTATTGAAGTCCTAACCCAATTGCCTAAATATTCAAAATTTATGAGGGACTTCCTCACTCACAAAAGGAAAATTGAATCACTGCAATTAGTTAATTTAAGGGAAGAATGCTCCGCCTTGCTACTCAACAAACTCCTGCAAAAGAAGATTGGCCCTGGAAGCTTCACAATCCCTTGTTCGATTGGGGAATCTCCCATTCGCAATGCACTAGCCGAACTCGGGGCTAGCATCAACCTCATGCCCGCATCAATGTTAGACCGACTTGGCCTAGGGTAAACAAGCCCTACAAAAATGAGCATACAACTCGCCGATAGGTCCATCAAATATCCACAAGGTGTCGCTGAAAATCTATTGGTCAAAGTCGGCGAATTTGTCTTCCCAGCTGACTTTGTCATACTAGATATGGAGGAAGATAGCGAAGTACCACTCATCTTAGGGAGGCCATTCCTAGCTACGGCCCACGCAGTGGTAGACATGAATGGTGGAACACTAACATTAAGGATTCGGGACAAGGAAATGAAGTTCGGAGTTGGAAAGAGAGTAGAGGACGATGACCCGGTCACTTACATGAAGGTCATAGACACAAGTTTGGATGATGCTCTCCGACGGTGCAACATGGGATGCAAAACATCCCACTTGGGTAACATATGACTAGGCTTTGGGTCTAGCCAAGGACCCTTATAAACGTGGCGCACCACGGAGGCATTCCGCGTAACTATCCTTAGTTTAGTTTAGATTATTTTTTTATGTTTTCTAGTTTAGTTTTAATTTTCAGGAATAAAACACACTTGGGACGGTGAAGGATACCAAGGGAAACTTGAACCAACTCCCCATGCACAAAAACAGAGCCTCCCGCAAAATTTTCGGCCCCGTGTTGAACCGTTTGCAGAAGATCGCTCAGTTCAGGTAACTGGACACGGGGCGTATTCGCTGAACATGCCCCCGTGCCCAGGCTTCTGTTTCTTTTTACTAATTGCTGTTACTGGCAACCTGAACACGGGGCCGTGCCCGGACACCACGGGCCCGTGTCTAGATGCCCTGTAACATTAAAATTTGTTTTTAAACACTTTTACACATTCAATTAACCTAAAAACTTATTTTTGGGACACATTGAGGACAATGTGTAATTTAAGTGGGGGGGGGGGATGCTAAAACCTTGAATTTTGCAAGTCCTAATTACATGCCTTACACAAAACTCTATTGGAACCGCTAAACACCCCAATTTTTTTCAAAATCTTTTCATTTTTTAGAGTTAATTGCTCGGATGGTCCCTGTGGTTTCAAGTTTTTTCATGTTTAGTCCCCACCTTTTGAAAATAGTAGGTATGCTCCCTATGGTTTGTCATTTTGTTACTCGGATAGTCCCTGAGTAGATGTCAGTTAGTTTGAAAATAGTAGGTATGCTCCCTATGGTTTGTCATTTTGTTACTCGGATAGTCCCCAGAGTAAATGTTGGGGGACTATCTGAGTAACAAAATGACAAACTATAGGGAGTATACATGCTATTTTCAAAAGGTGGGGACTAAACGTGAGAAAACGTGAAACCACAGGGACCATCCGAGCAATTAACTCTTTTTTTTACTTGTCTTGGTTTAACTTGAGAATTTCAAGTTCTAAAAAGGTTATATTTTTACAAATTTACAACCGATAGCGTCGTGATAAAAAGAACAGCATAAGAAAATTATGAATCGGCATGACAAATCTAGTTAAAATTTGATTATATATACTTGATCACATAAAAAAAAAAAAAAAAAAAACCATTCCCACAAAAAGTGAGTTTTGAGCCTTTATTGAGCATACAAATACACATCTTTAAACTAAATGCTCATTTTTCGTTTCTTGTGTGAATAGCCGCTCGGTTCTTATGACTCTAGAACTTGCCATGACGATACATTCCCGATCCTTACCAACTTAAACCCGAGTAAGTAAATGATGGAGGCATTAGGACTAACCCTTTTTATTTCAACACCATTATTTTTTTTTTACCACCTACCCAAAATCCCCCTAGTTAACCCCTTTCAGCCTAAACCTTTTTATTTCTTAACCTAAAACAGACACCCTTTTACCCACCAAACCCCTTTTTCATTTTAAACCCTTTATTTTAGTAACAAAGCTTGGTTTTCTTATGACTTCCTTATCAAAAAAAGAAAATGATGATGATGAAGCCAATAAATAAAACAAACAAGTTCATCAAAAAGAACTTTGTTTGAAGAAATTCTTCATTAAAATAAAAAGTCATAAAAATAAAAAGTATTACGAAAACCGACGCTTTTTACGCCTTTCGCCCTTTTCTTCTAACCACTAACCCAACCACCTACCTTTAACCCAAGCCTAACCCTTACCCTAAAAGTCCTCTTGATATTTACAAAGGTGTATAGTTAAAAAGGAGGAGGATTGATTGCTTGGCAAGCTTATGGTAGAAGTAAGTTCCATGTCGCTCTCGAGTGTTTCACAAAAATACATATTCGGCCGAGTGTTGAGTGATCCCCCATGAGGTATGCGAACTTGTATATAAATGGAATTTTAAAGAGGCATGTTATGCCCTAATAAGTAATTTATTTTATGTAATGTTCTAAATAAATCATGACGAATAGGATTGTAAATAAAATAAAAATAAAACCTAATAAAGAATCTTGGAATCCCGACACTCTATGACAAGCCAAAAACCTTCTCTTCTACCCATTCCATTTGGGAGTGTAAGCCATATTATAAAGAGTTTTGCTTGAGGACAAGCAAAGATTAAAGTGTGGGGGTATTTGATGTGTGCAAAATGAAACATATAAATTACATCAATTGTAGCATAAAACTAACCCTTTTTTAGTACTAATGTTGGAAAAAGTATGTTTTTGTCTTTTGTATTTTCAGGATTAAATGAGCTCAAATGAACAAAACAAGCAAAAAGGCAGCTAAATCTAACATAGACACAAGAAAAGGAATAAACGTGGCATGCCCGACCCCTCGACAGCATCCTCGCAAGCAAAAACAAGAGAACAGAAGGCTAAACACGCCCCGTGCTCACTGAGCACAGGGGCGTGCCCAAGTGTCTGCAGAAAAGACAAAGTTGTAGAAGCTTCTATCACCCACCACGGGGGCGTGCCCAGCGGACACGGGGCCGTGGTCAACGCAAAGATTCACAGAATCTAGGCAAATCTTGATAGTACAGATACGCTTCTACACATGGGGTCATGCCCAGCGGACATGGGGGCGTGGTCAACTAATGCAGACAAACTGCAATTAATGAAGAAAGAGAAGATGGGTGGACACGGGGACGTGCCCAATGGACACGGGGCCGTGTCCGGCCTTCTGTGCAGACTATAAATAGGGCTGCTTGGCTCATGTGCAAACCATCCCTTGGCAAACCACCTCTCTCACACTTCACCCACCCACCACCACCATCACAACCCACATCCACCACCATCACCCATCATCCATCATAGAGTGTGTGACTAGTCTCGGGATCCAAGATTGATCGTAAGAGTTCTTAACAATCAAAGGCCATGTTTGCCTAAGTCTCTTACATCACATGGTGAAGACAAGCATTTAGTGTAATACTTTTTATTTTTAATCTTTTCGCACTTTTTATTTGGTTATGTATTAATGACTTTAATAACTAGTTTCTTATGTTGAAGGTGCATCTTCCTTATCATTTGTCCGTGGTGTCTTCTCATTATTTTATTGTCTATATAAAATAAAAGATTTTCACCATTCATATCTCCACGGTCAATATGGAGATATGTTCGCTACCTGGTCAGGGGTTAAGCGAATGGTTTGGTAAGAGTCTTGCCTTGTTCAGTGTATAGATCCTGCAAGGACCTGGCTCAACTTTAGTAGGACCTCCTTTAATACCCACTTGTATTGGATGGCGGGGGTCCGAACTCCTTAACCCCATCATATGTAAACTACTATTAAAACATTAACCCGGCTACTTAGGTTTGTATCCCTACTGACTCACACTACTTAGCCGAGGGTAACGTCACCTTAAAAGAGGGGCCTACCACATTACACATTAATAAATTAATTAATTATCTTTCAATAATCCAACCCTCTAGGATTGTATCCCTGCTGACTCAAACTACTGGGTTAACGTCACCTTCAAAAGAGGGGCCTACTATTATAACTAAGATAATCTCTTAAAAAGTGAAAAAGTGCAGAAATAATCAAAGGTTACACTAAAGGCGAGTCGGATCCAAGTGATTCATCTTGTCTATCTGTTTTTACTTTTATTTTTATTTTTCAGCATTTTTAGTTTTTATTTTCTAGTTTAAAACCGTTTTCTAAATTTTTGATTTGATTAGACGTTGAGGATAAACCGATACTAAAAGCTCTTTTGTCCTTGGATGACCTCGGTATCTTACCAACACTATACTACGCTCACGATGGTTGCACTTGCACATATGTGTGTTTGGTGTTAGTAAAATATCGTGTTATATAAATTTAAAACTTGACTAAAGTGTAAAAAGGGCTAAAAATATACATAAAAACATATTGCACCACACGCACATCAATACCCAGATTCAAAATGGGAAAGGGATTCCATAACACAATTGGACAAAGCATCCCGTTGAGCGATTCGGATAATGATAACCTAATGGAAGAAGGTATATATAAAATACAAAACTACTCATGTAAAAAACAGTTTGATGGACACTTTAGTTTTAGTAATTTGTTATGCAATGTCACGTTTTGTCGGAATTCTTGCACCATGTATCACCAAATATAGGACACTTTAATTTTAGTAATTTGTTGGTTATAATAACAAAATGTGTTCGATTTGCAGCTACAACATCACCCGCTGCGGACAGCGATGACGACTTCGAGTCACCGCTTCCAGTACCATTCGTGAAAGGTAAGAAGTTGATAAATTCAAATGAACTGTCGGTGTTTTTCGTATGATTGGGAGCATAGTATAACATGTATAAATGTTTATTTTAGTTTCAAAAAAAAAACAACATACAACAACTGATACAACACACCGTGTCTCCGTCGACGACGACTTCGTGACGCAACCACCAATCACAAATCAATCAGGTAACTTTGCCCAAAAAAATTGGAACCAAAGCTATCAGTGTTTTCATTTCATTGTAAAATATAGTCTAACTGATGTGAATATATGGGTTCCAGCTGCCAAATCACAGCCGGTCCGGGATGATGCTGACAAAGAACTACAACAACCAGACGACGGAAAAAGACGTAAGTCAACAGCGGCTTGGAGGAAGTCGACCAGATCATCGGCGTTATTTCCATCAAAAAAATATGAGCCCTTCACCGGGCCAAAAATTAAACTGAAGACGTCTTCGGTGAACCTTGTTATATTGGTCAACAACTTGAATAAAGCATAAAAAAAGAAGGTCATAGAAATGGGGTTCGGCATATTGTTGAATTTCAACATATGACATGTACCGACCCGGCTTGCGTATTGGTTGGCAAGCAACTATGACGACAACGCAGGAGTGTTGAACGTTGGCGAAAACCGTGTACGGATCACGGCAAATTTGGTGAATAAAATATTCGGAATACCAAACGGAGGTATAAAGCTTGTAGAAAAAATAAGAGCAAGGGACAACAATCCAGTTGTGAGAGAATGGAGGGACCAGTTCAATGATTATACTAAAGTGTTGCCACTCGGACTGAAGGACATGATGGTTTCCGACACTTCAAGTGACCGGGTGTTTGAATTGAACTGGTTGGTGTTGTATAATACTGTGCTTGGGGAGATAAGCGCATGCAACACAGTTAATCAGTGATTCTTGGGATGCGTGGTGATGTGCACAAAATGCAACATATAAATTATATCAATTGTGGCATAAAATTAACCCTTTTTTAGTACTAATGTTGGAAAAAGTGTGTTTTTGTCTTCCTTTTGTATTTTCAGGATTAAATGAGCTCAAATAAACAAAAGAAGCAAAAAGGCAGCTAAATCTAACACAAATACAAGAAAAGAAACAAACGTGTCATGCCCGACCCCCTACAGCATCTTCCCAAGCAAAACAAGAGAATAGAAGGCTGAACACTCCCCGTGCTCACTGAGCACGGGGGCGTGCCCAAGTGTCAGCAGAAAAGACCAAGTGGTAGAAGCTTCCATCGCCCACCACGGGGCTGTGCTCAACGGATACGGGGCCGTGGTCAACTATAAGATTCGCGAAATCTAGGCAAATCTTGATAATACAGATATGCTTCTGCACACGGGGTCGTGCTCAGCGGACACGGGGGCGTTGTCAACCAATGCAGACAAACTTCTATTAATGAAGAAAGAGAGAAGGATGGACACGGGGCCGTGCCCGAGCTTCTGTTCAGCCTATAAATAGGGGTGCTTGGTTCATTTGCAACTCATCCCTTGGCACACCACCTTTCTCACACTTCACCCACCACCCACCACCATCACAACACCATCATCCACCACCATCATCCATTGTCCATCATAGAGTGTGTGAGTCGTCTCGGGATCCAAGATTGATCGTAAGAGTTCTTGACACTCAAAGGCCATGTTTGCCTAAGTCTCTTACATCACTTGGTGAAGACAAGTGTTTAGTGTAATACTTTTTATTTTTAATCTTTTCGCACCTTTTATTTGGTAATGTATTAATGACTTTAATAACTAGTTTCTTATGTTGAAGGTGATTCTTCCTTAATGTTTGTCCGTGGTGTCTTGGCATTATTTTACTGTCTATATAAAATAAAAGCTTTTCACCATTCATATCTCCACGGCCTATATGGAGATATGTTGGCTACCTGGTCGGGGGTTAAGGGAACGGTTTGGTAAGAGTCTTGCCATTGTTCAGTGTATAGATCCTGCAAAGGACCTGGGTCAAATTTAGTAGGACCTCCTTCAATACCCAACGGTATTGGATGGCGGGGGTCCAAACTCTTTGACCCCCTCATAAGGTAAACTACTATTAAAACTTTAACCCGGCTACTTAGGACTGTATCCCTGCTGACTCAGACTACTTAGTCGAGGGTAACGTCACCTTCAAAAGAGGGGCCTACCACATTATGCATTAATAACTCAATTAATTATCTTTCAATAATCCGACCCTTTAGGATTTATCCTTACTGACTCAAACTACTGGGTTGAGGGTAACATCGCCTTCAAAAGTGGGGCTTACTACAATAACTAAGATAGTCTTTTAAAATGTGAAAAAGTGCGGAATAATCAAAGGTTACACTACACACGAGTCGAATCCAAGTGATTCATCTTGTCTATCTGTTTTTACTTTTACTTTTTATTTTCAGCATTTTAGTCAGTTTTATTTTTCTAGTTTAAAACCTTTTTTCTAACTTTTGATTTGATTAGACGTCGAGGATAAACCAGTTCTAAAAGCTCTTGTGTCCTTGGACGACCTCGGTATCTTACCAACACTATACTACGTCCACGATGGGTGCACTTGCCCATATGTGTGTTTAGTGTTAGTAAATATCGTGTTTTATAAATTTAAAACTTGGCTAAAAAGTGTAAAAAGGGCTTAAAATATACACCTAAAATATATCACACTTCATGCACATCAAGTTTTTGGCGCCGTTGCCAAGGACACAAGGATTTTAAGAAAGTTAGGAATCAACGACTTAATCGTTTTTTCTAAATTTTTCTTTTATTTTTAGGATTTTCGTAAATTTTTCAGCTTCTGCAGAGCTCAGCGTTGGCCGTGCCTGGTCGGACACGGGCCGTGTTCAGCATTGTCGCTGGCAGTTTTTATTTTCCGAGTTACAGAGAGCTGAGCACGGGGTCGTGTCCAACTCCCTAGTAACAGGGATCCGGGAAACAATCACTGTAACTCCGACCACGGGTCGTGTTCGCCTGAGCACGAGGCCGTGGTGAATGTTCTGACCGAAATTCTTTTCTTTTTTCATCACAGGACTTGGAACTCAGGCGCCACTTTCGCATTCTCCACATAGTGTATGAGCTCCAGTTCCGGTAGAGATATAAAAGAACCCCTAGACGAACCCGAACGCTTTCTACGCAAACGACTCAAGGCTAAAAATAGAGAGAAAGTTTCGAGGGACCTACTTCCAATGGCGGACCAACGTACCCTCATGGATTACCTACGGCCCACCATAGGTAATCTAGGCGCCGCTATCAATGCACCGAATGTCGAAGCCAACAACTTCGAACTTCAGCCACATTTGATACAAATGTTTCAAAACTCCGCAACCTTCCATGGGCTTGCGGACGAGGATCCCCATCAACATATTACTAATTTCTTAGAAATATGTGATACCTTTCGGATCAATGGAGCATCCAACGACGCCATCCGCCTTCGAATGTTTCCATTTTCACTAAAAGACCGAGCTAAGGCTTGGCTCAACGCCCTCCCAGTTGGCTCGGTAAACACCAGGGATGAACTAGCCCAAAAGTTTCTGTACAAGTATTTCCCTCCTGTTAAAACGGCTAAATTAATGACTGAAATTAACACATATTCACAAGAGGACGCGGAATACTTATATGAAACTATGGAAAGGTTCAAGGAGCTACTAAGAAAGTGTCCTCATCACGGTCTTGCAGTATGGCAACAAGTATCCACCTTCTATAATGGGTTGTTGCCACACACAAGACAAACACTCGACTCTATAGCTCCGGGGGACTTTTAGGTAATCGCTGCCGAAATGAAATTTATAATCAAATTGAGGAAATTGCTCAAACCAATTTTCAATGGTACACTCCTCGAGGCACGAAATCTATTACCCCGGGCGCCCATAAGGTTGATGAGAGCACTTCCTTGCAAGCCCAAATCGAAGCCCTTTCTTCAAAAATCAAAAAGTTAGGAATGGCAAAAACGGCTTCGGTTATGGCTTGCGAGGGGTGTGATGGGCCACATGAAAATTGGAGTTGTATGAAAGAAATAGATAATCAAACAGAATCGGTAAACTACATTGATAATAGACCTAGGCCGTCGGGTCCTCCATCGGGTACCTACAACCAAGGATGGCGTAACCACCCTAACCTTAGTTGGAGAGAACCCGACAATAGTAGTAACCAACAAAATCTAAACCAACGAACAAACTTTCAACAACCAAGAAAGAAGTCACAAAATTTCTCTCAGCAACAATGGGGACGAGAAAGGCTTGAAGATATTGTATCTCACCTCATCTCCGACACCGAATAGAAAAACTCGGATCGATTTCAACAACTGGAATCGAATTTTAGAAATCAACAAGCTAGTATTGAAAACATTGAAAAACAATTAAATCAACTAGCTCAAAATATCCCCGAGAGACCACAAGGCGCGTTACCAAGTAATACCGAAACCAACCCAAAGGCGCAAGTACATCTCATCACGTTGAGAAACCGTATCGTGGGTCCCGAGGAGCCTCCCTTACCTCCAACTGAAAAGAGCCGATCTAGCCAAACCACAGCTCCACCAACTCCCTAGTAACAGGGATCCGGGAAACAATCACTTTAACCCCGACCACGGGGCCGTGGTGAATGTTCTGACCGAAATTCTTTTCTGTTTTTATCACAGGACTTGGAACTCAGGCGCCACTTTCGCATTCTCCACATTGTGTATGAGCTCCAGTTCCGGTAGAGATATAAAAGAACCCCTAGACGAACCCGAACGCTTTCTACGCAAATGACTCAAGGCTAAAAATAGAGAGAAAGTTTCGGGGGACCTACTTCCAATGGCAGACCAACGTACCCTCATGGATTACCTACGTCCCACCGTAGGTAATCTAGGCGCCGCTATCAATGCACCGAATGTCGAAGCCAACAACTTTGAACTTCGGCCACATTTGATACAAATGCTTCAAAACTCCGCAACCTTCCATGGACTTGCGGACGAGGATCCCCATCTACATATTACTAATTTCTTAGAAATATGTGATACCTTTCGGATCAATGGAGCATCCAACGACGCCATCTGCCTTCGAATGTTTCCATTTTCACTAAAAGACCGAGCTAAGACTTGGCTCAACACCCTCCCAGTTGTCTCGGTAAACACCAGGGATGAACTAGCCCAAAAGTTTCTGTATAAGTATTTCCCACCTACTAAAACGGCTAAATTAATGACTGAAATTAATACATATTCACAAGAGGATGGGGAGTTCTTATATGAAACTTGGGAAAGGTTCAAGGAGCTACTAAGAAAGTGTCCTCATCACGGTCTTGCTGTGTGGCAACAAGTATCCACGTTCTACAATGGGTTGTTACCACACACTAGACAGACACTTGACTCTAGCTCCGGGGGACTTTTAGGTAATCGACGCCCAAATGAAATATATAATCAAATTGAGGAAATTGCTCAAACCAATTTTCAGTGGCACACCCCCCGAGGCAATAAATCTATTGCCCCGGGCGCCCATAAGGTTGACGAAAGCACCTCTTTACAAGCTCAGATCGAGGCCCTTTCTTCAAAAATCAAAAAACTAGAAATGACAAAAACTGCCTCGGTTATGGCTTGTGAGGGGTGTGGTGGGCCACAGGAAAATTGGAGTTGTATGAAAGAGTTAGATGATCAAACATAGTCAGTAAACTACATTGATAATAGACTTAGGCCATCGGGTCCTCCAACGGGTACCTACAACCAAGGATGGCGTAACCACCCTAACCTTGGCTGGAGAGATCCCGGCAATAGTAGTAACCAACAAAACTTAAACCAACGAACAAACTTTCAACAACCAAGAAACGAGTCACAAAATTTCTCTCAACAACAAGGTGGAAGAGAAAGGCTTGAAGATATTATATCTCGCCTCCTCTCCGATACCGAAAAGAAACACTCGGATCGATTTCAACAATTGGAATCGAATTTTAGAAATCAACAAGCTAGTATACAAAACATTGAAAAACAAATAAATCAATTAGCTCAAAATTTCTCCGAGAGACCACAAGGCGCGTTACCAAGTAATACCGAAACCAACCCAAAAGCACAAGTCCATCTCATAACATTGAGAAACCGTACTGTGGGTTCCGAAGAAGCTCCACCACCGCCAACTGAGAGAAACTCGACCCCGCCCCAACAAGAGAAGGCTTCTCCACCAATTCAAGAGCCTACTAAGGCTCCTCCGGTTCCATACCCCGGTCGGTTAATTCGTCAAAAGACCGATGAGCAGTTCGCAAAGTTCAAAGATCTATTAAAACAATTGCATGTTAATGTTCCATTTATCGAAGTCCTAACTCAAATGCCTAAATACTCAAAATTTATGAGGGACTTCCTCACTCATAAAAGGAAAATTGAATCATTGCAATTAGTTAACTTAGGCGAAGAATGCTCCGCCTTACTACTCAACAAACTCCCGCAAAAGAAGATTGATCCGGGAAGCTTCACAGTTCCTTGCTCAATTGGGGAATCCCCCATTCATAATGAACTAGCCAATCTTGGGGCCAGCATAAACCTCATGCCAGCTTCAATGTTCAACCGACTCGACCTAGGAAAAACGAGCCCTACAAAGATGAGCATACAACTTGCCGATCGATCCGTCAAATATCCACAAGGTGTCGCTGAAAATCTATTGGTCAAAGTCGAAAATTTCGTATTCCCGGCCGACTTTGTCATACTAGACATGGAAGAAGATGCTGAAGTCCCTCTCATCCTAGGGAGGCCATTTCTAGCCACAACACAAGCAGTGGTAGACATGAATGACGGAACACTAACATTGAAGTTAGAGAAGAGGAAGTGAAATTTGGAGTTGGGAAAAGAGTAGAAGACGAAGATTTGGTCCACTACATGAAGGTCATCGACTCAAGCTTGGATGATGCTCTCCGACAGTGAATGGGATGCAAAACATCCTGCTTGGGTAACATGTGACCAGGTTTTGGGTCTAGCCAAGGACCCTTATAAACGTGGCGCACCAGGGAGGCATTCCGTGGAACTATCCTTAGTTTAGATTAAGTTTTATGTTTTCTAGTTTAATTTTGATTTTCAGGAATAAAACACACTCGGGATGGTGAAGGATAATAAGGGAAACTTGCACCAGCGGCCCATGCACGAAAACAGAGCAATGCGACAAATTTTCTTCGTTACAGCAAGTTCAGCACGGGTCGTGTCCGCCCAACACGGCCCCGTGCTGCACAATCTGCAGAAAATGCCCAGTTCAGGTAACTGGACACGGGCCGTGTTCACTGAACACGCCCCCGTGTCCAGGCTTCTGTTTCTTTTTACAAACTTTTGTTACTGGCACTTGAACACGGGGTCGTGCCCGGACACCACGGGGTCGTGTCCAGAGTACCAGTAACATGAAATTTTGCTTTTTCACACCTTTTTTACACATTCAATCAACCTAAAAACTTATTTTTGGGACACATTGAGGACAATGTGTAATTTAAGTGTGGGGGGGATGCTAAAACCTTTAATCTTGCAAGTCCTAATTAACAAGCCTTACACAAAACTCTATTGGAACCGCTAATCACCCCAAATTTTTCAAAATTTTTTCATTTTTTTTACTTGTCTAAGTTTAAGTTGGGAATTTCAAAATTCTAAAAAGGTTATATTTTTACAAATTTACAACCGATAGCGTCGTGATAAAAAGAACCAACATAAGAAAATTATGAAACGGCATGACAAACTTAGTTAAAATTTGATTATATATACTTGATCACATAAAAAAAAACCATTCCCACAAAAGTGAGTTTTGAGCCTTTATTGAGCATACAAATACATATCTTTAAACTAAATGCTCATTTTTGTTTCTTGTGTGAATAGCCGCTTGGTTCTTACAACTCTAGAACTTGCCACGACAATACATTCCCTGTCCTTACCAACTTAAACCCAAGTAAGTAAATGAAGGAGGCATTAGGACTAACGTTCTTCTATTTCTACACCATTATTTTTCTCTTTTTTACCACCTACCCAAAATCCCCCTAGTTAACCCCTTTGAGCCTAAACCTTTTCGTTTCTTAACCCACTTTAAACACCCTTTTTACCCACCTAAACCCCTTTCCTTTTAAACTCTTTATTTTAGTAACAAAGCTCGGTTTCTCTTATGACTTTGAAAAAAAAATGATGAGACTGAAGCTAAAGGAATAAACAAACAAGTTTATCAAAAATAACTTTGTTTGAAATGCTTCATCAAATAAAAAGTTTTGAAAAATATCAAGTCTTACGAAAACCAACGCTTTTTACGCTTTTTGCCCCTTTACTAACCACTAACCCAACCACCCACCTTTAGCCCCAAGCCTAACCCTTCACCCAAAAAGTCCTCTTGATATCTACAAGGGTCTATAGTTAAAACGGAGGAGGATTGATTACTTGGCAAGCATATGGTAGGAGTAAGTTCCATGCCGCTCTCGAGTGATTCACTAAAAATACACCTTCGGCCGAGTGTTGAGTGATCTCCCGTGAGGTATGTGAACTTGTATATAAATAGAATTTTAAAAAGGCATGTTATGCCCTAATAAGTAATTTATCTTATGAAACGTTTTTAATAAATCATGACAAATAGGATTGTAAATAAATAAAAATAAAACTCAATAATGAATCTTGGAAATCCCGACACTCAATGACAAGCCCAAAAACCTTTTCTTCTACCCATTCCATTTGGGAGTTTAAAGCCACATTATAAAGAGTTTTGCTTGAGGACAAGCAAAGATTCAAGTGTGGGGGTATTTGATGTGCATAAAATGCAACATATAAATTACATCAATTTTGGCATAAAAGTAACCTTTTTTTAGTACTAATGTTGGAAAAAGTGTGTTTTTGTCTTCCTTTTGTATTTTCAGGATTAAATGAGCTCAAATAAACAAAAGAAGCAAAAAGTCAGCTAAATCTAACACAAATACAAGAAAAGAAACAAACGTGGCATACCCGACCCCCCCTATAGCATCTTCCCAAGCAAAACAAGAGAACAGAAGGCTGAAACGCCCCGTGCTCACTGAGCACGGGGGCGTGCCCAAGTGTCAGCAGAAAAGACAAAGTGGTAGAAGTTTCCAATGCCCACCACGGGGCCGTGCTCAGCGGACACAGGGCCGTGGTCAACAATAAGATTCGCGAAATCCAGGCAAATCTTGATAGTACAGATATGCTTCTGCACACGGGGTCGTGCTCAGCGGACACGGGGGCGTGGTCAACTAATGCAGACAAACTGCAATTAATGAAGAAAGAGAGAAGGATGGACACGGGGCCGTGCCCGAGCTTCTGTTCAACCTATAAATAGGGGTGCTTGGTTCACTTGCAACTCATCCCTTGGCACACCACCTCTCTCACACTTCACCCACCACCCACCACCATCACAACACCATCATCCACCACCATCATCCATTGTCCATCACAGAGTGTGTGAGTCGTCTCGGGATCCAAGATTGATCGTAAGAGTTCTTGACAATCCAAGGCCATGTTTGCCTAAGTCTCTTACATCACTTGGTGAAGACAAGTGTTTAGTGTAATACTTTTTATTTTTAATCTTTTCGCACCTTTTATTTGGTTATGTATTAATGACTTTAGTAACTAGTTTCTTATGTTGAAGGTGATTCTTACTTATCGTTTGTCCGTGGTGTCTTGGCATTATTTTACTGTCTATATAAAATAAAAGATTTTTCACCATTCATATCTCCACGGTCTATATGGAGATATGTTGGCTACCTGGTCGGGGGTTAAGGGAACGGTTTGGTAAGAGTCTTGCCATTGTTCAGTGTATAGATCCTGCAAAGGACCTGGGTCACATTTAGGAGGACCTCCTTCAATACCCAACGGTATTGGATGGCGGGGATCCAAACTCTTTGAACCCCTCATAAGTTAAACTACTATTAAAACTTTAACCCGGCTACTTAGGACTGTATCCCTGCTGACTCAGACTACTTAGCCGAGGATAACGTCACCTTCAAAAGAGGGACCTACCACATTATGCATTAATAACTTAATTAATTATCTTTCAATAATCCGACCCTTTAGGATTGTATCCTTGCTGACTGAAACTACTGGGTTGAGGGTAACGTCGCCTTCAAAAGACGGGCCTACTACAATAACTAAGATAATCTCTTAAAATGTGCAAAAGTGCGAAAATAGTCAAAGGTTACACTACACACGAGTCAGATCCAAGTGATTCATCTTGTCTATCTGTTTTTACTTTTACTTTTTATTTTCAGTATTTTAGTTAGTTTTATTTTTCTTAGTTTAAAACATTTTTCTCACTTTTTGATTTAGTTAGACGTTGAGGATAAACCGGTATTAAAAGCTCTTGTGTCCTTGGACGACCTCGGTATCTTACCAACACTATACTACGTCCACGATGGGTGCACTTGCCCATATGTGTGTTTAGTGTTAGTAAATATCGTGTTTTATAAATTTAAAACTTGGCTAAAAAGTGTAAAAAGGGCTTAAAATATATATCACACTTCACGCACATCACGTGGACCGAAATGTTAAAATATCGAGCTTTGATTGGAGCAGCTACATGATAACCTGTTTAGAACGCACGGCGAATGCATGGAACCGGAAGAGGAATGACCATTTTAGAGGCTCGATCGTGTTACTAGCAGTATGTGACTCTACTCTATTGTTCCTCATATGAGACTGAAACACTACATGCATAAAACACCACAACACTATATATAACAATAGAAAATTGGTTATATCAGCTACATTGCATACAAAACCATTAAAGTCTTTTAAAACACTATTTCACTATGTCACTATGTAAAACACTACATTGACATGTAATAGATTACAACAAGTCTGTTTGGAACACTACATTTGATATACTGTATGTAAAACCATATAAAACACTATAATCACTTATAAAACACTACATTTACAAACAGTTCACTATGTAAAACACTACAGTCACTTGTATAACACTACAATCAACATGCATAACCCTTTACATGGCTACATAATTCTAAAAATTGAATGCTTATATGTGCAGGCTGATATGCATACGACCGTATGGATGTTTTGAAGTGTGATAAGAAAGGATCAAAACCGATTGAGTTGATAGATGACGCGATGCTCGACGAATTACTCGGAAAGCTTGACGACACACTTTTTGCAGACCACCTAAAGCATAACACCCCAATGATACCGAAAATTCATGTAGATGAAGATAAGCCGAGGAGTGAAAAGGTTAAGAAGATACCTGAAGACAAAAAATCACCATCCACCAAGGCTAAAAATGCAGAAACGGCAGCTGAAAAAAGTGCGGAATACAATGTGGATGGGGGCAACGAAGACTACGGACCGTACGATGAAGGGGACGATGACCACCTGGGAATATTCAAACATTGCAAAGATTATCTGTTGTCGCAGACAAGTACACAAGAGTTGGGGCTTTTAGTTGGGCCAGATGGTTTATTTCGGGTCCCAATGGTATCACAGTATGGGACGCCGCCCGACCCGTTACAGGAAGAAAAAGAAAGTGAAGAGGTACAGGACTTGATAACCTTTTTAACGTTTGGTATGATATCAAATAATTATATAAATCTGACAACGGTTTGGATGACACTATATAATTTGGTTAACAGGATCATGCGCAAATTCTGGATGATGCATTTAAGGAATTTGAAGATTGCATTGAGAAGGTCAAAAATACACTGACGGAAGCTTTACATTTGCACCCAAACAGTGACATGATATTGAGTAGGAAAGCGTCATGGATTGTGAAGGTCCGCAAACATCTGAAGGACGTTGCGGATGATGAGGAAGGTGATGTTGTGTCAGAAAAAACCCCTACACCTGTCAAAAACACTGGACTGTTGACTCAAGGTAATCAAACTCCTTTCTCGCCCATGACTTCATCATTTTGCGCAGAAGTGGATCAACTGATATCTGCAATACAATCCATACGACACCCAGGTACACGATCGAAAGCTGAGGGCATCCAACCAGTAAACTTGCGAAGTGAACTGGACAACATCGCAACAACGTCAAGTATTTGTGACACTGAAAAGGAAGGAAATGTCTTATTGCAATATAAACTCCGGAGGCCAAAAAGAAACACCAATCTTCCGGATGCGCTAAGGTCACCGTACGTGCAGCGTGTGGTTTCATTAACAAATAAACGGGACCAATTGGAAGCTGCATTGGCTAGCTGTATCAATCGAAAGAACTATGTGACTTGTGAATAAAGTACTTATCAAAAATCTTGTTAAGTGACGTAAACTCACTGCGATATAAGTTGGAGAAAGAAGTACATGAATACGCAAATTTGAATGAAGATGAAAGAATGGAAAATGCTAAAACTGCAAAGGAAAGGATCGAGTTCCGATTGAATGAATAATAGCACATAATTTCGTTAAAACTGATATGTTTTGATACATGTTTTATTTTAGATATTAGCCTGGTTCTGATATGTTTTGATACATGTTTTATTTTAGATATTAGACTGGTTCATTTTGTCTGGGAACCCGAACACAATGTACAAAGTGATGCAATGGTCTATTTTCTATAATATAACACTATAATTCAGTATAAAACACTACAGGTATAATGTGACAACATGTAAGTGTTTGATTCATGTTATTATTGTTATGGTAGTTGAAACTATAATATAACACTACATTTCAATATAAAACACTATATTATAACAAAGACATCATTTAAATCAGTTTATAAAATATGACAAAATTTCTTTTCATCTTGACAACCTACAAAACCATAAAATATAACACTATACTTTAATATAAAACACTATAAATAAATGTAAGTCTTTAAACAAACTGTATAGCACAATAACACCATGTCTAATACTGCATTTAATACAGATTACCAGCATTGTCACATTTGATTCATCTTATGTGAATTCGAACCTATAATATAACACTACAAGTCAATATAAAACACTATACTTAGAATATGATAAACGAATTTAAGAAAAAACAAGGTAAAAAACATTATGTTTCCCATTCATGGCCAACATGAAAGAAAAGACAAGTTCAAAATCATAAAATCCAACACATGGAATCCAATAAAAAAGTAAACGTCATTAAAAAAATTAGAAAAATAGCTCAAGTACGCATAATTTGGTAATCTACTACTCCTGCTCTTCATCTTCTAGCTCCTCTTCGTCATCTCCTTCACCCGCCGCTTCATCACTTTCTGAGGAGTCGTCGTTCTTTTCCCTTGCCGGGTACGTGCATGTACGTATATTATGCCCCCGCGTTTGCAATTGCTACATTCATGACCCATTTTTTCCCAGATTGACTAATGGCAATTTCACGCTTACTCTTCATTCTCGTAGGCTTGCCCATACCTTTAAATCTAGGGGTTTTCAGCATGCGAACAGTTACAGGTGTTTCTTGGGTGTAGCCAGTTATTTCAGCAAACCTATCGCGACGACTCCTAGGGGGTGCGTTTACAACTGCCTGATTAGTCGTCGATTGATACTGGACAACATGGTCCCTGAAAGCGCACAACGCATCAAAGTTATGAACCAACCTGTTAATAAGAGACTCGGCTGACCTTGTTATCCCCCGTACAACACCATTAACTTGCCGGTACCGATCATCACTTTCATTAATCCCTAATATCGCTCCAGGAGCACTATTAGGAACAACTTCCCTAGTCCACCGTCGCATTATATACCTTTCAGGGAACTGCCTGATATCAAGAAACCGCAAAACGCAAAAAATGTGCACGCACAAAAGCCCAAACTGTTCATTCCTATTGCATGAACAACTGATAGTCATATCTAGCTGCCACATTATAACCTAATACATAAAAACAAAAAAAAATGAGAACAAAAAATATATACTCAATTAAAACTATAAGATAGAACACCATGTACAAGAAATATAATAAACAAACAATTGTTACATTCTCTGGTTACCTGAAAAAATGTAGTACACGTTTGAGAAAAGTTCTTCACATAGAAGTTCACAAAATTATCCTCTCTTTCATCCCATTGTCCAATACCACACTTGTGAATGGCTGTCTGAATTTCAAGTTGCGCATCGAAGAAAATTGTCCGTATGTATATGTTTGCCGCCTGTTGTTCTAAGACAAATTCTTTTGCAAATATATCGGGGTTCGTGTGCCTAGTATCGTGATCATTCTTCCTGTGCTTGTGTCTTTGGGCTTCAATTGCAGAGTCAAAATGCCCCAAGAATTCAACAAGCATACAGTTCGGGTTGCAAAACTGCCCAAACATGATGAAGTACGCATCAGCCCAGACATGTGTTCATCATGATAGTACGCAGGGATCCATGTATCCCTAATCTGATAAATTGACTGTAACCATTCATGATTCACCAAATAAAAATCAGCCAATATAACACCCCATTCGGTTTCAAACTGTTTGGGGAGTAATGCATCAGTCCAAACAATACCACACAACCTCTTCTTAAAATCGGTGCTATTGCATAGGTTGGCGCCAACCTAATAAACAAGGAGTCAACATTAAAAAAATTAAATATACAATAGACATGATAAAACATTATATAAAAGTAAAACAGCATCGATAAACAAAACACCACATATTCAGATATAAAAAACTACAAAAAAGCAACAAAAGAATTCCATTAAAACAATAAACATCGTAAACAATAATTTTGGTATTTAATAAACCTTGGTAGTAAGTTTGTCCATTATATGCCACATGCAAAGCCTATGCCTACTTTCAGGCCAAGTATCTTGAATAACTTTCCTCATCGCTGGGTCTTGATCAGTTACAATCACAGGTGGTGCGCGCCCAAATGCCTGCCGAAATGCGTTAAGCAACCAGCTATATGTTTCGGCGGTTTCATTACCTATTATAGCAGCACCCAAGGTAACATTACGATAGTGATTGTCAACGCCGGTAAAAGGTACGAACATCATATTGTACCTAAAAAAATAACTGGTGTGATAACTGATTTGATATTGTAAAATCCATACAAGTGTAAAAACATAAAACAAGCTAATTTATCTAAATAACAAATTGAAATTAAAACACTATAAGTGTTTTAACAAAATAACTAAATACCATATGACACTATTGTACATGCATATATCACTAGAATAGTGATACCAAAAAATAGAAAAAAAAAACAGGTGGATTAAAACACTATAGAAATAGTTGTAATAAACATTGACATGGGTATAAAACACTATGATATAAATTTACCGAGTCTATTCATGCATATCACACTACACTATAAACATTATCATGGTGATAAAACACTATGATATAAATCTATTATGGATGTAATGAATCTAAAACTAAAGGTAGGATACGAAATCTGGTATAAATGTCCTCCTTCCATAATTTGGGGACATGTGAACATCACCAACGGGCTGGTATGTAGGAATATCTACAACAAAAGATCGACACATCATTCATTTATAAAATAGTGATAACATAATGTTTCTGTGTTTGATAAAACATTATATGAAGATATAACACTATCTGTTTACTTTAGGATACTATACAGTTTAATTAACAATAATCTGTTGATTTAAATCACTTAATAATCATAAAACACTATGAACCATAAAATTAAGATGTCTGCATAGAATATAACACTATTGATGGGGGATAAAACATTATGAAAGGAAATTAAGATGTATGTACATAATATAACACTATTGATTGGGGATTAAACATTATACATCTAAATATCAAAAAAGTAACTCTCTTAATGATAAAACACTAAAACAAAAACTTGCCCTAAACAATTCAATGTATAAAACACTATGAAGGGAAATTAAGATGTCTGTACAGAATATAACACTATTGATCATGCATATGACACTATACATCTAAATATCAAAAAAAAATAACTATGTTCATAACAAAACATTAAAACAACAACTTACCCTAAACAATTCAATGTATAAAACAGTACATACACACAAAATCAAAGCATACTAATAACTTTTAACACGGCATACTAAAAAAACTCGTCTGTCAAACATATAACACTAATTATCGCAACATGATAACTCTTAACAGATTCAATTACTATGATACACATGTACCTGCATCGCCGGAATCCATTGAAATTGATATAAAACACCAGAATCGCAGAAGGGCGCAGAAGGTTAACAATTGTATTATCTCTGCCGATTTCATTAAACCACATGTATTTATAATTGATGAAGAATGATGCGTACATGAAAATCTTATTGGATCTTGCAAAAAATTACAAAATTCGAATCAATCCCTGAAGTATCTCATCGCCAGTTTTGTTGCAGTTATCTTGGAAATCAATTAATTGATAAGAATGGAAAATTACTAATACACCCTTTTGAATTAATTAAGATAAAGGACACTTGTCATTCCCAAATTATTTCTCACCCTTCTCACAAAAGTTGATTAATGTACAGGATCCTAAACCTTAAAATATATGCATATAATTATAATATTACAAAAAATTCATATAATCGGTTTGAGTCTATTTTGGTAGGTATGGAGACCTACTTAAACATAACCGACCCACTATTATCGTGGAATAAATTAACTAGATAATTGATACGAAGCGTGTTATTTTACTGATAAACTGAAGAATTGGGATGAGAAGCATAGAGTCATAAGAAAGGTTATGAGAGATAAGATAAATGAGCTAACAATTTTCCTACTCATGATCTTGTAATAATTACTTTAAATAGAAATGGGTAAACAACTCTGTTTTGTGCTTGCTGAGGTGGCACCCATGAAGTAGTCATGGAATTTTCTTGGCTGCATTTTCATTCTTTCACTTTTCCTTAATTGCCCCTGCTCTATATTTGGTGAATTGTTTTTAACTGGATGGCTTGCTGGACTCATGACAATACCACCACCAATAGAACCCACCTTGTCCTCAAGGGGGAAGTTAGGAAACTCTTGTTGCAATAGACTATTATCTTCCTAAGTTGCCTTGTCCTCAGAAAAACTGGCCCATTAAATCAGACTTTGCGAAAAACGCTGAGTACCTAGATAATTGACCTGGATTGAAGCACTTTGTGTGGTTCGAGGATGAGAGTAGATGTAGAATCCACCAAGCATAATGGTGTAATTTGGGTAACTTGCTTGCCAATGCACTTTCGAAGCAACAAAAGGTGAAAAACGGGGTGGATTTTAGCCGATGCCGGTAAGTCGAGCTTATATGCCACAACCCCAATCTTGGCAATCACACGGTATGGACCAAAGTACCCATGACCCAACTTGTGATGGCTTTGTAAGAGAATGGAACCTTTGCGGTACGACTGTAGTTTAACAAAGACCTAGTCATCCACTAAAAGTTACACATCCTGCCGATGTTTGTCGGCAGCTAGTTTCATACGAGATTGAGCCTTTAAAAGATTAGTTTTTTACAAGGTCAAGACGACATCACGTTCCAAACATTGAGTCTCCACAGTAGTATTAGTAGTTGAATTCTGAATATAACGAGTAAGAGTTGGTGGCTTCTGTTACACCCCGATCGCGTAATACAACAAACCATGGCGGAAACATCATGGAGTCACGTTACAGGAATTGTTTCACAACACATGGTATTTAAAGTTTTGTATTATTTCATTAATAGACTCATTGTTTTGATACAAACCAAACAAGTACAAACAATTGTCTTTCAAGCTTTAAAGTTACTAAGGCCCGCGTCCATCCTATGTGAAGTAAGCATTCATATCATCAAACAAAGATCCTGAAACATATGTGAAAAACAGTCAGCAAAGAAAGCTGGCGAGTACATAGGTTTTGTGAGTCAAATTCATGGCTTTGAATTCATATTGCAATACCTCGTTCGACTACGTGAGTCGACGAGTATAAATCTTGAAATCAAAAGGTGTTTGATATTGTAATAATTTTATCAACTTTACAAGTTGATATAAGTAAAACTGAAGGGGTATGATCCCAAAAACCTTGCGCAAGTGCATAGGACTATACCATAACTTCATTCCAAAGTCACCTTAAACAGGACCCTGCGAGGTCGCGCAACGGTTCTAAATAAGATTTGAAGAGATCAGTCTTCGATGACCATGCCCCGGAGAAAGGAGAAACAAATATTCAAACGAACACCATTGCGCGGGCTCGCGCAAGGGTACAGCTAGGTTTGAAGATATAAAAGCAAAATCATAAACATGCCCGCGCGCATGAAATCAAGACTTGAACAAAGGAATCTTTTCTGTTACAACAGAATGGACACGTGGCAAAGGTACAATGGTTTACAGCTGTAGATCTTCTAGAAGGCCCTAAATGCTCATCGTGCATGGCTTCATTCGGTTGCAACTGAATGTGATGTGGCACAATCCTAGACACTCATCTAAATCACGATGATAGCAACAACTTAAAGAAAGATCTACACAAAACCACTTTCCACATGGCATCTCCCCAGCCGTCGATCAGATCCACGATCTGTGTGCATGGATGTGGAGTTTGACGGAAAGAGAGATAACTGTCAACGGAAAAGTATTCTCCGTTACTATCTCCGTTACACTTTTTGGCGCCAAATTCCGGTTATAAATATGAGACTTCAGGTATGATCTCACAAGCTACTTTCACATACTTTCACCTTTACTACTTCATCTTCTTCTTTGAGATCACTGTACTTATTCTCACGCCAAATGGTGGTCACGGAGAGAACCCCTGTGACACTTCGGGTTTTACCCGCACATCCTACTTCCTAACTGAGAATCTCATTACTTAATTTATGCGACCTAATTTTTAGATTGGTGTTTATTATATTACAAAATATGGCTACTAGTATAAATCACAAAAATTACCTATATGAATTTATTATTAGTGATCTCATGAATATATTGGTACGAATTTATTCTAAATAAATGTAAGGTTAATGGACACATTTAACCAAATAATCCAATTACCACAACACAACCCCTGTTAGTCGGCCCAGGGAAAAGCCCAAAACAAATTTGTATGCCCTAATCCGGATCGGCGTTTAATTGGAGGGTATAGCAACTCACAGCCGACAACGTAGGTCAGCGGCAATCCCAAAAAGAATTCCCCACTGTTCTCTCTCTCTCTTCCTACATTCCTTCTTCTCCAAACAGAACCTGCAACCATAACATCGGCACCTCTGATCAAATTCTGATTATGCGATGATGGTGACACCTCTTCTTGACACACTCAACCTCATCATCTCCTTGTAAACCTCTGGCAAATCCCACCCCATTCCGATCAGTCTCCGAAAGCTTACGTTCTCGCTACTCGGAACTCCGCTTCGATCTATTTAGCTCACCCGGTTACAACTCCGAACCCAGGTTAGAACGTTCACTACTTCGATTTGACGAAAATATAAATGACTCCTGTGGACCGAATATAAATGATTATGTGTGTTAAATATGAAAAAGTAGGGTTGTTGTTGATGAAACAGTAGTTTTGAAATAGTAAACGATTTCTGTTCAAAAGTTGTGAGTAATGTTGTTAAAATAAGATGAGAGAAGGCACTGTTACATTCTCATAATGTGAATAAGTTGGAATGAGTGTTTAAGATGATGATTTGTGTGACTTGTTATGAACAACTGAGAACGAAAAAGAAAAAGAAGTATATAAAGGATTGAAGCTGTGTTTTAATGGCAAAAGTACAACTATATATGCATAGAAGACAACCTGGTTAAGCATGTATTAGTGAAATGATGTTTAAATAGATCCCTGTTAGTTATTTCTCATGATGATGATGGTTTTCTATTTGGTTGTTGTTAATAATAAAATGATGATGGGTGGTTGAATGAGCACCATGTATGAACTGGGTATTCTTTGGATGATTAGAGATGATGATAGGTAAAGTTTTGTCTTATTCGTTTGAATCCAAATGTGTATGTGTATGCCATTTGAAAAGTTTGATGATTGGATGATTATGAAATGTCCTGTGCATGCATAGGTTACAACTCAATTGAGCATGATGTGATTAATAGCATGAATGATGAATGAGTAGCATGTATGTCACACACTGGTTTATTCATGAGAACCGTACAAGGGTGGGGGCCACTCCTAAGAATTTGTCACCCAAATTATCACACTCTTTTAATTGGCTGCACATGTAAATGAGTTGGACCCCACACCCCTTTTTGTTTGAAAACTTTTTGATCACACAATGCACCATTGGGTTAGTCATGATGGGCTGGGAACTTAATTTAAACGTACACATATGGGCCGTGGGAAGTTGTGGGCTGGGCCAGTCATGAATCGCACAATTACAACATGTTGCACATTTGCACGATTGAATCTTAGTCACACCTCATAGGCTGATCGCACCAAAGGATGTGGGTTGCGAACTTCCTTTGGGCCGGTGCTATTGGGCCACCTACACACATGTATATAACACACAATTGGGCCGAATGGTTCAAGTGATCGGATATAAAATCGCCCATTTAAGTGTTTAATGGTTTGAGCTGTCAAAGTGGTTGCATGAGATGTAAACCTTACACAGGACTCGAATACTTGTTACTTGCTGTTATGAACTGTGTGTTACATGATCTCTTAATTTCAACCTATCTAATGATATGTGATTTATGTGCACAGTGCATATGCATTATATGTGAAAAATACGTGAATTATGTGTATGCGAAACTGACAATCTTTGGTAACCACGGTAGGGTTTGGTTAACCAACTTGGAATGGGTAGTGTAAAGTAACATACTGAGCAATCTAAGGTGAGTTCACTACTTTGAGCATGCGTCCCGGTGGTTTGGGAAAGTCAGTGGGTATCCCGGGAAGGGATAAGTCTTTTGGGTAAAACTGGGATGTTGGATAATATTCTCACTCTCTATCTCTTAAGTCCCATATTTTGCTATCGTGGGTGATAGCGGGGTATTAGTTGGTAGCGCTACTTAGGTTTGGCACCCTCACACCGTATCGGGGAGGACGGTTGTGAACTAATGACCCAGTCGGGCCCAGTGCTTTGATAGGAGCACTGGGGAACGGGCAAAACATACATCAGGAGCCGTCTTGTTCAGTATTGAGATATTATCAACATTACTTTCGGATTAAATTCAATGGATTAACTAAACACTTGGTAACCAACGTTCTCGTAAAACTATGAACTCACCAGCGTTGTCTGATACACGTGTGTGCATGCTCGCAGGTTATAGATTTGTGGAACATGGGAACTTGCTGTCTGGGATGCTAGAGTGGTCATGGGTCGAGCTACATGGAATCTCAATACAAGCTTAATGGTTTATGTACACATGGTCTACGAAACATTTAACAAATGGGTTATGCTTCCGTTGTATACAATGAATGTTATGTAACGTTTGTAACACTTTACGTTAATGAATGAAAATTTTATCTAATTATATTTATGAGTTCAATGTGATTGGTGGTTGGATCCTGGTACGTCACACGCCTCGCGGGGGTTTCCGCATGTGGTATTTTGGGGGTGTGACAGTTTGGTATCAGAGCCACTGGTTATAGTAAACTTGGTTTTAAAAATGTTTTTATAAAACCAGACTATAACCGAACAGTTCTGAAAACGAGGATACGACCATGACACTCAGCTCCAGATTGCAAGGTTCGTCTTTTCGTCTGTGGTATACATTACATGAGTAGTGTACATTTGTTTATGATGTAGCGTACAAACACACACTCGTCACTATAGCATTATTACATGAATTGCTTGCTTACAATGCGATGCGTTTATAGCATGTTATAGTCCTTAGATTCATGTGATTTATCGTTTTGATAATCTCTGTTTGGCATTCGAGTTTGAGGGACCATTTGACATGAGTTAGGACGAACTGAGATGAGCATGCAAATCACAATATTATTGTAGGTGCACACATAATAATAATGTGGGGTGCATGCGAGTCCCAGTGAGGCTTAACAAGTGGAAAAGGGGTTTTGTTCCGTTATTTGATCAATGTGAAACGTATCAAAACTATAGGAGTCCTAGCAATGATTGTCTCCTACCTGCACGTGATCTTTTCACTCCTATCTAAATCCTTACGAATCTCGATGCTATCGAGTATTACCTGAACACACATCCGAACGCCTAGCGAACTGTGTAGAATGTTAGGTGCTTGTACGAACGCCCTTGAGTTAGATGTTGCAACGTCAATGATTGGCCTATACCTTTCTCACTTCTCTTTGTTTGCTGGAACTCAATGTATAGACGCCTTAGATCCTGAAGTGCGATCACCTCTGCAACACTCTCGCAACATACCGTGTATTACTCAACCAACTTGCTAGATCGATGGACAAGAGGATGAGCGTAGTACCTTACCGACTTTAGTATTTGGACGACCCTGATTGCCAGGAACGAACATCAGCAATTTGACTCCAATCGAATCTTTAACCCTAGTCAGCGGCTCATGGGAGCCAACTCCTACGAATTAATCGGGACATAAACGATGACAATTGACCATGGTGTGGAAATGTGTAACGGCCAGCACAATGAGTAGCGCCTTAGGACGTGGCACAGAGATGTGAAAAGATGGACTTTGTCAGTGAAAGATCGTAGGAATCCGTTTCAGGCAACGACATTAGAGGCAACAATCATGGCAACACCAAGGTACTCGTACTTGTAGCCAACAGTATGGAAATGGAGGTGCCAACAACATGGATTGGCCGTTGTTAAATCAAGACGACAACAACCAAGGAAACGACGGCAGTACTAGAAATTCTCGTAGTAACAACAGCACTGGTAGTGATACTCATGGGGGAGCATTTAGGATTGGCGTAGGCAACGCCGGGCATTATAACAACATGGTAGCTTGTGAGGGTAGCTAATCGCTTCATCTCTATTCTGTTTAACCTTGATACATCTTGAAACCGAACCTTTTGTGAAATCGGCTGATGGCCAGGCAACTGAAACCTCATATGTTCATTGGGATGCAAACTCGACCTTGTGGGACAAGTGTTCGACATTTACCCTTGATGGTTTTGTTGGAATACTTAGTGCGGATTGGTTATCCAGATATTGAGCAGATATACATCGTGAGAAGAAAATTCTGCATATCCCTCTCCCTAGTGGAGAACCATTATTTGTTCTAAAGCGTCAGAGTGGTGCAAAGGTTAGCGCCATTTCAGATGTGAAAGCCAGAAGAGTCCACGAAGGGACTACTCAGCTATGTTAGCAACCGGTACTGATGTTACGGCTAAGGAAAAAGAGGATCGAGGATCCACCAGTTGTTCGTGAATCCCCTCAGTGTGCTACCCGAGGAACTTTGGGGCTTACTTCCACAACTATTAGGCAGAATCTCAGTTTGATCTCACGTCAGTGGCAACCCTGATTTCTCGTACTTCATACCGTTTTGCACCAGGAGAGTTGCAAGAACTATCAAATCAACTACAGGGACTGTTGGACAGAAGTTTTGTCGGACCTAGTTTTTGCTTTGGGGAGCCCCAGTTATATTCGTGAAGATAAGCCTCTTCGTATGTGTACTGACTATTGAGAGCTCAATATGGTGACAGTCAAGAACCGTTTGCCTCGACCATGTATTGGCAACCTATTGACCAGTTGCGAGGGTCAAGCTCCTATTCGAGGGCTGACTAACGAACGAACTATCATCTGTTGGAAGACCATGGGGAGGGTGATTCCTAACACGGCGTCACGGATCCAGTATGGCCACTATGATATTCTATTCAAGTCATATAAGAAACTCAACACGCCAGCGACTTTATGGACCACATGAATCGACCGTGTTTATTGATGACGTTTTGGGATCATTTCTAGGAGAAAGGAACATCATGGGGCGGCATAAGTATCCTATTCTAGAGCTCCTGAGGGAGGAGCCACTCCGCGCGAAGTCTTGTTAAATGTAACTTCTGGATTCGAGAGGTACTTTTTTGGTCATATAATCAACGAAGTGGAAATGCATGTGGATCTCGTTAAGACCCGCTTTGGATAGAAACTGATCGACACCAAAGATTTCTGCGGGGATACAGCAATTCCTTAGTTTCGCTAGATACTATCGTAGATTCATCGAGGGATTTCCGAAAATTGCGTCGATGTAACCTCTTTAGCACAGTAGGGTGCTGTGTTCATGGAAGACAAAACAGGAGAACGTCTTTTCAGCTTTTGAAGTCTGATTCTACAATACACTGAGCATCGTCTTTACCCGAGGGTGCGGGTGATTTAGTGGTATATCACGAGGGTTCGAATCAGAGTCCCAGTTACACGCCCATGAAACACGAGATGATGATGGTTTGCATAGTGGAGTTACAAGAAGAATGGCATGAGTCACAACCTGCGGTGGAAACCATGGCCTTTGGATTTAAGTTGGAGGCATTACTTGGACGGTACCGAATGCACCATTTAAACCGATCACAAGGGCCTCCCGTGTACCTCTTGAGAAAGCTAATTACGTGATGGCATCGCTGGATGAAACTCACGAGCGAATACGATTATGGAACCTAAACGCGTATGAGCTTGCAGCTCACCATCAACTCTAGCCTACCCGATAAGACTCGCCTTGTTCACATCGAAGCGCTGAAGGAAGAGAATTTTCAAGTTGAGTCCATGCGGGGCATGGAGGAGTAACTTTGGAAAGTCGGACGATATTCGCTACCTCATGGAACTTTGGAAACTCGGGCGAATATGGAGCTCATTATGCGGCAACTGTAGGGAACTTGGGTTGAGCAAAGCACACCGGCCTCGAAATTTTAGTCGTCTGGGTTTTGATGAGAGATATTGGGATATATAAACTTTGTACCGGTGATTAGGGCATGAAGACCCACCTAGCAACGTTCGGGAATGATGTTTGACTTGTGGAAAAGTCCAGGTGGAGTATCAGCAACCAGAAACACCCATATGGAAATGGGAACAAACTGCCACGAATTTTGTCACTGGACTACCTGAAACTCAGAGCGGAAATAACATCACTTGTGTGCTCGTTGATTGTCTCATGCAATCAGTACACTTTCTTGCAACAAGGAAGATGGTCAAGTCTTCGCATCCTCTGGGTAGCTACCTGGTGAAGGGCGGTTTAGGCACGAGGTGCCAACTTTTGTTATCTCTGATTTTGATCTATACCTGATTTATGACAGGCACTACACAACATTCTTGGCTCACGTCTAGGCATGAGCATTACTTATCACCACAGGACAAATGGTCAGAGTCAGCGACCCCCCCCCCTGACACTCGAAGACATGCTGCGAGCATGTGTGGAATTGACTTAGTGAAAATTGGAAGGACATATACCTTTGGTTGAGTTTACTACAACAGTTATCATTCTAGTACTCAGGAAACTCTGTTAGAGGCCTCACATGGACTGTAACGCTAATCTCCTTGTGGAATTAAGGTGGCTGATAGCCTAATCACAGATCCAGGATTTGTACTCGAACCTCTTGGGAAGATTGTTTGGATCAGAAGTCGTTTGGCGGCAGCGCGAGACCGTCAGAAAAGTTGATAAACTTAGGAAACATTGGGAGTTCGTTGTAGGCGATCGTATCATGTTGAAAGTCTCACCTGGGGATGGTGTGGTACGCTTGAGAAGCGTGGTAAGCTTAATTTACGTTACATTGTGTTATTCAAAATTCTGGAAAGAAGCGGTTACGTCACTTACAAACTCGAGTTACCCGACGAATTGGATAACGAACATGATGTCATTTATGTTCCGAATCTAAGGAAGTGTTTGTCTGATGAAACACTTATTACTATTACTAGAGGCTAAGGTTAACGACAAGTTGCAGCTGTCAAGGAATCTACCGTAGGCATGGGCCAGGAAGTGAAGCTTCGTTATCATAGTCGAGATTCCAACTGAGAGAGTCGTTGGAACTCAAGACGTGGACCGGAGTTCACGTGGAAACGCAATGATTGGATGAAACTCTAGTATTCTCAGTAGTTTAAGCGGGACGAAATTCCCTTTCAAGTTGGGGATGATGTGGTACCCACGGAAAATCCACAGTCATCCTGAGGTAACATCTTGTTGCTTTGGGTTACTTATCAAATTTCGGGATGAAATTTCTTTCAAGTTGGGGATGATGTGACACCCCGTAAAAACACTTCAACGTATTAGCTTGTTAGTGACTACACACTAAATTTCGGGACGAAATTTTCTACAACTTGGGGATAATGTGACACTTCGGGTTTTACCCGCACATCCTACTTCCTAACTGAGAATCTCATTACTTAATTTATGCGACCTAATTGTTAGATTGGTGTTTATTATATTACAAAATATGGCTACTAGTATAAATCACAAAAATTACCTATATGAATTTATTATTAGCGATCTCATGAATATATTGGTACGAATTAATTCTAAATGAATGTAAGGTTAATGGACACATTTAACCAAATAATCCAATTACCACAACACAACCCCTATTAGTCGGCCCAGGGAAAAGCCCAAAACAAATTTGTATGCCCTAATCCTGATCGACGTTTAATTGGAGGGTATAGCAACTCACAGCCGACAACATAGGTCAGCGGCAATCCCAAAAAGAATTCCCCACTGTTCTCTCTCTCTTCCTACATTCCTTCTTCTCCAAACAGAACCTGCAACCATAACATCGGCACCTCCGATCAAATTCCGATTATGCGATGACGGTGACACCTCTTCTTGACACACTCAACCTCATCATCTCCTTGTAAACCTCCGGCAGATCCCACCCCATTCCGATCAGTCTCCGGAAGCTTACGTTCTCGCTACTCGGAACTCGGAACTCCGCTTCGATCTATTTAGCTCACCCGATAACAACTCCGAACCCAGGTTAGAACGTTCACTACTTCGATTTGATGAAAATGTAAATGACTCCTGTGGACCGAATATAAATGATTATGTGTGTTAAATATGAAAAAGGAGGGTTTTTGTTGATGAAACAGTAGTTTTGAAATAGTAAACGATTTCTGTTCAAAAGTTGTGAGTAATGTTGTTAAAATAAGATGAGAGAAGGCACTGTTACATTCTCATAATGTGAATAAGTTGGAATGAGTGTTTAAGATGATGATTTGTGTGACTTGTTATGAACAACTGAGAACGAAAAAGAAAAAGAAGTATATAAAGGATTGAAGCTGTGTTTTAATGGCAGAAGTACAACTATATATGCATAGAATACAACCTGGTTAAGCATGTATTAGTGAAATGATGTTTAAATAGATCCCTATTAGTTATTTCGCATGATGATGATGGTTTTCTATTTGGTTGTTATTAATAATAAAATGATGATGGATGGTTGAATGAGCACCATGTATGAACTGGGTATTCTTTGGATGATTAGAGATGATGATAGGTAAAGTTTTGTCTTATTCGTTTGAATCCAAATGTGTATGTGTATGCCATTTGAAAAGTTTGATGATTGGAAGATTATGAAATGTACTGTGCATGCATAGGTTACAACTCAATTGAGCATGATGTGATTAATAGCATGAATGATGAATGAGTAGCATGTATGTCACACACTGGTTTATTCATGAGAACCGTACAAGGGTGGGGGCCACTCCAAAGAATTTGTCACCCAAATTGTCACACCCTTTTAATTGGCTGCACTTGTAAATGAGTTGGACCCCACACCCCTTTTTGTTTGAAAACTTTTTGATCACACAATGCACCATTGGGTTAGTCATGATGGGCTGGGAACTTAAATTAAATGTACACTAATATGGGTCGTGGGAAGTTGTGGGTTGGGCCAGTCATGAATCGCACAATTACAACATGTTGCACATTTGCACGATGGAATTTTAGTCACACCTCATAGGCTGATCGCACCAAAGGATGTGGGTTGCGAACTTCCTTTGGGCCGGTGCTATTGGGCCACCTACACACACATGTATATAACACACAATTAGGCCGAATGGTTCAAGTGATCGGATATAAAATCGCCCATTTAAGTGTTTAATGGTTTGAGCTGTCAAAGTGGTTGCATGAGATGTAAACCTTACACAGGACTCGAATACTTGTTACTTGCTGTTATGAACTGTGTGTTACATGATCTCTTGATTTCAACCTATCTAATGATATGTGATTTATGTGTACACTGCGTGTGCATTATATGTGAAAAATACGTGAATTATGTGTATTCGAAACTGACAATCTTGGGTAACCACAGTAGGGTTTGGTTGACCAACTTGGAATGGGTAGTGTAAAGTAACATACCGAGCAATCTAAGGTGAGTTCACTACTTTGAGCATGCGTCTCGGTGGTTTGGGACAGTCAGTGGGTATCCCGGGAAGGGATAAGTCTTCTGGGTAAAACTGGGATGTTGGATAATATTCTCACTCTCTATCTCTTAAGTCCCATCTTTTGCTATCGTGGGTGGTAGCGGGGTATTAATTGGTAGCGCTACTTAGGTTTGGCACCCTCACACCATACCGGGGAGGACGGCTGTGAACTCATGACCCAGTCGGGCCCAGTGCTTTGATAGGAGCACTGGGGAACGGGCAAAACATACATCAGGAGCCGTCTTGTTCAGTATCGAGATATTATCAACATTACTTTCGGATTAAATTCAATGGATTAACTAAACACTTGGTAACCAACGTTTTCGTAAAACTATGAACTCACCAGCGTTGTCTGATACACGTGTGTGCTTGCTCGCAGGTTATAGATTTGTGGAACATGGGAACTTGCTGTCTGGGATGCTGGAGTGGTCATGGGTCGAGCTACATGGAATCTCAATACAAGCTTAATGGTTTATGTACACATGGTCTACGAAACATTTAACAAATGGGTTATGCTTCCGCTGTATACAATGAATGTTATGTAACGTTTGTAACACTTTACGTTAATGAATGAAAGTTTTATCTAATTATATTTATGGGTTCAATGTGATTGGTGGCTTGGATCCTGGTACGTCACACGCCTCGCGGGGGTTTCTGCGTGTGGTATTTTGGGGGTGTGACAACCCCCATTCTCCCCGTGGCGAGTCTAACGACTTTCTGTTTTGTAGTGTTCTCCGGTGAAGTAGCCCCATCCAACAATCGACGAGAGGATTAACCCTTCTATGCAGTAACCATACCCCAGATCTGTTTAATTCCGGTCAATTTAGATCCACTGTTTCTTCAAAAACAAAACCTTGTAGCCATGAATCTTGACTGAAAACATTTGTTTTGTAAAACCGTGTAGTAAATTGTCTTTAAAGAAAACTTTGTATGGTTTATATCTTTAAGTGAAAATCATTGCGTGACATTGTTCAAAAACCATTCATCCTTGTTACAAAACAAATCGTCCATTGTACGTGTCATAAACCATTGTACGTATCATCAATAAATCGTTCATGTCATGAATAAATTGTCTGTGTTTTAATTGTGAAAACTTTTGGTCATTCTTTAATGAACACATTCAAACCTATGTGACTCGACTATACCACCCACGGGGTATCTTTAATAGACCCTAAAAGGTCTTTTTAACAAGACTAACAAATCAATAAATGATTTGTTAATCAGAAACAGTTTCTCTCATCCCCCAAACTACCCACCAAATCCAATGAATAGCCTAGTAACGGGATTGTCAGTCCTATGGTACTATAACATACTACTGGTCGGCTTTGATCAAAGCTAATGAATGTCATTCGTGTTATGGATAACGCACCAACAAGTTCGTTCACATTATTGAAATCGTCGTCTTTTATATAAACCATAAACTTTGTTTTTGAAAACTTGAAAACTAGTTTGGCACATATGAGTCACCCCAAAACAATTAAAAGCATAAAAGAGGGGAACTATGTACTCACTTGGGTGTAACGCCCTGCGTCCCTGAACTTTCAACTATTGACAAGCCTAGCCCCTATACTATTTGAGACTTAACTATGTTAGAGTAATTGTGAAACTTTGTGAAACTTTGAAACTTGACTCTTGATGCTTGATACTTATGAATCTTGATTCTTGGTGAAACTTGATACTCGATAGTTGATTCTTGATACTTGATTCTTGAAACTAGAGACTTGATACTTAATACTAGATGCTTGATACTAGACTCTTGATACTTGATTCTTGATTCTTGAGACTTACGGAACGAGAAACTTTGAGACTTTGTTAAACGAGAAGCTTGAAACTTGACACTTATTAGCTAGCTCGTGTAGACTTGAAACATGGAAACTTTTGTGTTAGTAATCTTGTCATGCAATGATATTACACAATAATACGCAACGCAACTCTTAATCTAACTCACAAAACGAACCAAAGTCGGAAAACTAGCCAAACGGATTCGACTGTCTGAACGGACATCCGATCGGATAACCATCCGATCGGATAGCCGTTCGACCGAATGGCCGTCCGATCCAACGAGCACTTACGCCGCCTCCTTCCCTCTACACTATAAATACCCCTATCACATCACTTGATGTGACAGGCTCCTCTGACCAGCGCGCTCTCCGACTTCCTCAAGCACTTTTCTTCGATTTTCAATCGATTTTTTGTAAGTTTTCCACTTGATTCTTGTACAACCTTCTTCATTACACATTATCTCATCATAATCTGCTTCAAACTTTACATTTTCACCGTGAAATCTCTCGATTTGGAAGCTTTGAAGGTGACATCATCACTGTTTGCTTATGTCACCGGTGAGGAGATGTCATCTTATCAAGAACGGTACAGATCTTAGAGATTTCTACGCGTTTTTAACATGAATCTTGGTGAATCTAAACTTTTTTAACCAAAATGCAGTCTTTTATAATTTTCTTAACAGTCCTACTTAAACCTGGTGGAATCTGAGACCAAACAGGCTGTAGACTTGTTCCTTAGTCTAGAGTCGGTTGGAAAACGGATTTACACCGGAAAGATGGCCGATTTACGGATCAGATATGAAACATCGACAAGAGCAGTCGCCCTGATCGAACGGGGTGATTCCCATCTGATCAGACAAGCTGAACCTTGGTGAGTTTCCGTTATCTTGGTACGATGTCATGCCGTCTTCGTTAAAACTCGAACTTAGAAGTTTTACAAAAGTTTCAAAGGAACAAGAATACGATGGTCGAATGATCATCCGATCGGACGACCATCCGATCGAATGGTCATCCGACCAAGTGGGTTTTCCTCTGTAATCTTCAACATTTAAACATTTTGAATCAGAACTTCAAACTATCAGACTTTTACTCAGGAAGTCATCCGATCGAATGATCATCCGTTCGGATAACCATCCGATCGAACGACTTGGTCCTATACTACAACGAAAACTTCAAAAGTTTGAAACAGTTCACAAGGCACACCACTGAGCAAATGACCATTCGATTGAACGGAGCGGTCATCCGTCTGGATGACCATTCGATTGAACGGAGCGGTCATCCGTCTGGATGACCATTCGACCGGATGGGATCCAACTGATCAATAGGTCATCCTATCGGACGAACATCCGTCCGGATGGCCATCCGATCAGGAGATCTGTCTGACACTTCACTCGATGTTCACACGATTCGACATTTTGTTCGACGCTTATCAATTATGCTATAATCAGGCTAACTCTAGCGCTCCCTTCAATCCAATAGTCGGTGTCGATACTCAGCACCCACTGTGAGTATACTCGATCCCTTTTTAGACACTTTTGGGATGCAACATGTATTCTATAAACTTGACACTTGACACTTGAAACTTGTTTGGAAACTTACTCTATCTGCGTGAAACAGGATACTTGTGAAACTTGAGACTTATATGCTATGTGACGTTTAATCCTTGTATGTGACATGTCTTAGAAATTATGGTTATATGCATATGCTATAGGTTGTAACGCCCCGCCTGCTATTCTCTTGGGTATTGCTAAGATCTAAACCTCCCGCTAGACTTTTGGGAAAGGCACTGAACGTTTATAGCTCCCGCTAGACTCTTGGGATTGCTATGTTAATTGCGTTGGAAATGCGTGTTACATAGGGACTGCGTTAGCTTAGCATGGTGAAACTTGTTATATGTTTCATGGCAGATACGAGTTTTTGGAACGTTTTAAACTATTATGTTACTACGTACTCAAATTTGTATACTCGCCAACATTTTTGTTGATAGTATTTTATACATGTTGCAGGTTGATAAGTTGGACGCTGAAGAAACAAGCTATGATGATGCTTAGAAACTCACCTAGTTAATTAGTCATGATTTGAACAATATTTGAACTTTGATGTAATTTTGATACTTCTTATGGTGGTTGATTGTGGTTGACTTTTAGACAATATTTTGAATTTAAATTAATCTATATTGAAACTATTAGTGTTATGGAAACTTGTGAGCAATCTGAACGCTTAGTGCCGCGCCCCGATGTTTCCGCCATCGGTTGGGGTGTGACATTGGGATTGCGTGTAAGCCTTGTATGAATGTGTAAACAAAGCCCAAGAGATCAAGGAATCAAGTGTTTCATGTTTTCTGATTGCACAATTAGCACATGTTGCCATGCACACCACTCTTCCGCATTCCATGAATATTCCTTATTATTTGGCATATGCCTTTTAATTGTTTGCTAATTATTATTAGTGGGAGGTAGTTTTATATTTCATTGTAAGTCTATATATAGGCAAGTATGTTTAATGTTTTGATTATGAATGAAAATATTAAAAGAGAGTTTTCTCAAAGTCTTGCTTATTTGCTATTTTCTTTTGAGCTTAATCCACTCAACAGATTATTTATCCTAAATCCGATTGGTACATATCAATTTCGTATCAATTGGTATCAGAGCCGTCGTGATCCCCCTGGACCATGGTTTTTCACGCTTTATCCGAAGCCGAGTTTTATCAATGGATGAATGAATCTCTTGTGAATCTCGAATCTCAATTGCAAACCGTCTTCAACGAGCTCCGATCATTCTGAACCGCATGGGAAGCCCAATCTCCTACACTTCCACCATGCATTTCTACCACCGCACCACCCGTACCACCCGCTCTAACAGCTACACCACCACCAAAAGTACCGCCACCATCAGTTTTTTCTCTCATGTTGTCGCTAATTTCCGCAACCACATTACCGAAAACTAACCCTTACACTGTATTTTCTGCATCAAAACCAAAACAAGCCACACTACCGGTACCGTTTGTGCAAGAAACCAACGAACCGCCAGCCCCAAAACCCACACAAGCACTTGAACCCAAGTTGACGGTCATAAAAAAAGAAAAGGACAAATGTCAAAGTTGCAATAGAGGAACCCAAGTCGTGTTCGCTGTTTTATTATCTCACCAAGCCTTTGTTTTTGAACCATATCAAATGGGTAGCCGTGAAACGCGAGTAGCGGCCACCATTGCGTTTTGTTCCGACGGATCCGAATGTCGTTGGACGCCTCGAATGGCGACCTCCGTGGAGCACCCTTAAGTCTTGTTCTGGTTGCATCCTTGAGGACGAGGATTTTATAATGGGTGGGGAATGATGTGTACTCATGAAATACCAATAGAATAGGTTTTTACTTTTAACTAATTTTATGTTTATTGTTTTTAGTCACATGGTTTTACTAGTAGGTTGAGGATTGTGAGGGAAAATAGATAGTAGTGGGGCATATACACCCATGATCCCATGTTTTTAGTTAGTGTTTGTAATCCTTATTTAAGGATATCTCATTTTAGCAATCGATTATGAATGAAAATAAATGAATTAGTCACTTCCAAAAATCTCTAAATTTTCTCAAGTTCTTATCTATTTTCTTTGGATCAATTGGTTAACAATATTTTCGTATAATTATATTAAATTTTAAGAGTAAGCTTCCGTTTTGCTCCATGTGGTTTGGTCATTTTAACGGTTTTGCTCCAATAGTTTAAAAATAGCCATTTTCCTCCCTGATTTTTCAAACTTATCTTCATTTTGCTCCCAGCCTCTAACTCCATCAGGGAGGAAACTGGCGACAAACTCGAAAGATTAGGGAGCAAACTGGCGACAAACTCGAAAGATCAGGGAGGAAAATGGCTATTTTTAAACTATTGGAGTTAAAATGACCAAACTACAGGGTGCAAAACGAAAGTTTACTCAAATTTTAATTTATAGGTCTTCATCGTTTAGGTTACTTATGTGATTTGTTAAGTTCCGTAAGGATATAATAATAACATACTTAAGTGTTTGTCCAAGCATCGAGTATACTCATAATTTTTGTTAAAGATACACTTTGGGATATCAAGTGCATTTTATTTTTCTTATGATTATAAATTTTTATGCAATTTTATAGTTATACAACTAATACATATCTATATCTATATTATATAATAAAAGAAATCTGTTTTAAAACACTTGTCATTTTCTCATTTAATTGATTAAAATTATTAATAATACTAAAAATAATAATATTTAATCTAAAAAACTAACGGATTGATAATAAACCAATAATTCAATAAACTTGATAATTAAAGTTAGTAAAGTTTCATACAGTCATAATCAAGTAATCGGTTATAGAATACCTTTTAATTTATTTATAATTTTATATGATAGAACATAATTTCCAAAACTCTACACATTTGTTGATTTAAAATTTTAGCAGATAAGATTATAATAAATATAACTCATCCACCTAATAATACGTGTTTATGGTTTAGATAAAGTTTTATGTATATAATAATTTTTAATGTATTATCTATCTATCTACTATATAATAAAATAAATTAACCAAGTTTTTAAATCTTATCGTATTTAATAAAATATTATCCTCAAATCTAAATTTTTAATTTAATAGATTTTTAAAACTAATACATTTCTTTCCTACTTATCTTATATTAAATATATAAATAATAAATTAATATTAAATGTTACCCTAATTTATTAAAAAAATTATTATTTGGTATATAAAATTATATTTATTCAACTCGTGTAAAACGCACGGTTTTTAAAAATATAAATTTTTTATTATTTACTACAAATATAATTTTTTTATTATTTACTGTAAATATAATTTTTTTTAATTATTTACTATACAAAGCTACATTTATATAACCCGTGTAATACATGAAGTTTTTAAAGATATAACTTTTTTATCATTTGCTATGTAAAATTAGATTTATTCAACACGTGTAATACACAAGGTTTTTTAAGGATATAATCTTTTTATTATTTGGTAGATTTTTCAACACGACTATACATGGGTTTTTTAAAGATATGACGTTTTTATTATTTAATATACAAAATTACATTTATTTAATCTATGTATAGACATGGTTTTTAAAGATATACCTCTTACTTTAAATATATTTTTTTTTTCAATTATTTACTATACAAAGTTACATTTATATAACTCGTGTAATACACGGAGTTTTTAAAGATATAACTTTTTTTATCATTTGCTATGTAAAATTATATTTATTCAACACGTGTAATACACAAGGTTAAGGATATAATTTTTTTATTATTTGGTAGATTTTTCAACCCGACTATATATGGGTTTTTTAAAGTTATGATGTTTTTAGTATTTTATATACAAAATTACATTTATTTAATATGTGTATAGACATGGTTTTTAAAGATATAATTCTTTTTTAGATCTATTCAACACGTGTAATATACGGGGTTTTTAATGATGCATTTTTTATTATTTGGTAGATTTATTCCACCCGATTATACACGGGTTTTTTAAAAGATACGACGTTTTTAATATTTAGTATACAAAATTACATTTATTTAATCTGTCTAATACACATGGTTTTCAAAGATATAACTTTTTATTATTTAATATATAAAATTACATTTATTTAACCCGTACAATATACGAGGTTCATAAATATATAACTTTTTATTATTTAATAAATAAAATTGCATTTATTCAACCAGTGTAATACACGGGGTTCTAACCTAGTTTATATATATATATATATATATATATATATATATATATATATATATATATATATATATATATATATAGGGTAGGGCTAGATAGAAAACCCTATATATATAAAAAACCCGAGAAAACCCAAGCTCCCGACATTTTTTTTTTGAAAAAAATAACACATGTAATATACATGTTTTTAAGACTTTTGGGCCAAAAAAATCAAAAAAGCGCCAAAGGGATATTTTTTTTAAAAAAAAAAACAAGTTTCAGCAATTTTCAGCGAAATTATGTCTTTTTTGCTTAACACGTGTTAGGAGCTGAAATTTGTTTATTTTTTTTAAAAAAATCTCTTCGGCGCTTTTTTGTTTTTTTTGGCCCAAAACACTCTAAAACATGTATATTACATGTGTAATTTTTTTCAAAAAAAAAATGTCGGGAGGTTGGGTAAAAATGGCTTCCCATTTGGGTTTCCAGAGTTTTCTAAGAATTTTAGGGTTTTTTTATCTAGCATTATCCTATATATATATATATATATATATATATATATATATATATATATATATATATATATATATATATATATATATATATATATATATATATGATAGATTACATACATATGAGTATTACATAAAAAAAGCAAATACAAATGGCAAAAAACGGAAAAAACACATACAGTGCCACAAACAAAAAACATATATTTGACCAAACCATTCCGAAGAAAATACAATTTAATTTAATTCTATTAAAATTATCATTGAGTTAACACAAGATAAGATTTCGAAATCTTGACATCATAAACCCAGATTAAATTTTATCGCTTAAAATGCCATATTTATTTATTAAAGACGTTTATTTTTAATAACTAACTCCACATTAAAAAAATGTTACAATTTTAAAACAATTAAAATAAAGAATAAAATCATAATAAACACACCCTTTTCTCTTGTTACAATTTTAAAACAACTAGGGTTAAGACCCGCCCGCGTTGCGGCGCGGGTACATCGTAAACATTGAATGGATTAGTCCGAACGCTATATGATGCATTAACCATATGAAAACACACATTTCGACGTATCCAGTTGAACTCAATATAACCTGTATAAGCATTGTGATTGGATCAAACGTAAAGTAAATCAAATTCATATCGAACAATCATAACGTATTATAAGTGACGCAACTCAGACTATGGGGTATGGGGCGGGGGTTAGGGCGTGGGTTGGCTGAAAACGCCCAAACCACCACCCCGGGTGGGCTTGGGTTTGGGCATGGCTCAAGAGGCGGGAGTTTAGACTATGAGGTATGGGGCGTGGGTTGGCTGAAAACGCCCAAGCCACCACCCCGGGTGGGCTTGAGTTTGGACGTGGCCTAAGGGGCGGGAGTTTAAGGCCGGACGTGGGGCATGCTAGTGATCCTATGTGGCCGGCTCATATTCGCTTGTTGGCTAGGTCATAGCAGGACACATTTAAAATTCAAATTATAACCGTTTGCCCAAGCCAAGAGGTTCACCCATCCAACAGTCAACATCGCTATATATAACCCCCAACCCAACCGGCTGTCCACCGCTACCCCAACCAAACACACTTGATCGAACCCACTACCCACACACATTTGATCGATGGCCTCTTGGACACACGAGGAAGAGCTAGCTCTTGTCACAAGCGTCGTTGACGCAATGAAGGGCCGCCAACCCGGGGAGACCCGTTACTGGCCGGAAGCTTTTGCTAGCTACCGGCATAACGTGGGAAGCGACCGACACAATTTAAACGCGTGCCAACACAAATGGCGCGAGCTACGTGTAAGACCCGCTTTTTCAAGACAATAAAGAAAACGACCATAAATGCTTTAGACACAACTTTTAAACACCCATTCCCTTTTTAGACGATAGATAAAAGAAAACCATTAACATTAAAGCATAATTTTACAAAAATTGGGCATGACCCGTCCGTAAAACGAGTATACCCCTGTTTTAACCATAATCAAGACAACATATTCTACCAGATTCTACTAAAACCAAAACATCCAAAAACTAAAAAGTGTGTCTACCAACAAATGGTACAGGAGGAATTTTGACCCAAAACACTATCACAAACTAGCAGAAGCGCATGGTAAGACATATCATGGACACGTGCTCGCTCCAATTCGCCGAGTCGCTAAGTTGAGGAATTACCTACATTCAACAACAAAGCTTAAATAAATTAGTCATTATACTTGTTACACTTGCAATACCGTCATTTTAATTCCATTCGTTTATGTATTTTCATTCCTCTTACGCATTCAATTTCCCAAATAAATGGGTATGGCATATATTCTCAAAATGAGATTCAAACATACACTTACGACCCGGTAACATCGGGTTAATTGCTTTCAACATAAATCTTTCTTTCAATTCGTACAACGGATTAAACTTCAAGCTTTCGTCATAACATTCATAACCACCCATTCAAAACGGATGGTAGCTTATTCTTACTCGACTTGTTCAACTAGAACCGGTCGACTTGCATAGCTTATCATAACTTTCATTATCATAACCAAATCCGCAAGGGATTTACTAGCTACTTACTATCACCATAAACATTTTAGCAATGGTCGTTTACATGAATACTAACAAAAATTAAGTAAGTTTTGTATGCGAATGTTCATAAGCTATTTCATTTACAATCTACGGTTCATGTAAACCATTCAAAACGGTTTACACCATCTAGTAATGAACTACCACAAACATTAAATTATGGTTTTGGCATAAATAACAATTTACTATTCGGAGTTAGTGTGCATAATAACATACCTCGGTCTTGTGCGTTTTCCGTCTTCGTAGCACTTGAACTTTCTTCTTTCACGCCTACATTAACATGTTCATTCTATCATTTAATCCATCCGAACATCATTTCATTATTTTCGTGTATTATCATAAAACAACATCATCATAATTTTCCGAATTTCACATAAATATTCTCTTAAGCATTTCATCAAACACTTGGCGGGTTTCGCATTTGTAGGACACTAAACACCATTATCCTAGGACATAATTTTAACTAGTCCTTCTAGAATTTCATCAACATTCAATCAAATTCATGACTAATTTTCATCCTACACCAAATTGTCTAAGAATCCTAGTATCACAAGGACATCAAAGTTAAATTTTTCACATAATTATACCCACCTTGTTCACCTTATTCATATCACATTCTCATAAAGTGAAACTTATATTAAGAACTTTCAATTGACCTAAAATCAAACATGATTTCTGTTCTAGAAAGTAGTTCTAACATCCAATTTACACAAATCATATCAGAACTCATGATTTAGATGAAACCCATTTCTTGAAATTCATCAAATCACGAAATTGAACTTATCATTTTAATAAGCAAGGCTTGATGTTTGAAATAGGGTTTCATGCACTCGATTTTTCCTTGAATTTCCTTCTCAATTGGATGGATTTGGTGAAACTAGGGTTTCACCCCTTGTCTCTGCTTGAACGATCGACCAGACACACACACACCTAGTGTGTGTGTTCTGATTTTTTTTTAATCTTTTATTTATGTAAGTTGTGACACCTTACAACTTTGGCCCCTTTAGTTTGTTATGTGTTTAATTAAAGCATTCCCCATAACTTAACTTCAATTTTACCATAATTCATTAACTATGTTAAGTCCTTTGTCTATTTTCACTTATTTTCATATTGAACATTTTTGGGGTGTTACAAATCTACCCCCCTTAAAGGAGGTTTCGTCCCCGAAACCTTTCTCATTCCAACTAGACCAATTCTACTCTTAATTTTCCATCTATTCATTCACGGCGCTTACTACACCATAAATGCATTCGGGATCTTGGCAAAAGTTTCATTTTATAATGCTAGTTCCTAGCATACATCATCACTAGCACTTCGTTCATTGAAATTTATCCCAATGTATACTATTGGTCGTACAAGCCTATGTTTACAGCTTGTTTCTATCTTTCTAATTACTTTTTCATACTTAATACGAGTATAAAGCATCATTCTACAGTTACTACCGTCACTTGAACTAATTACAGGTTTGAGTTTATCCTCAAATTTAATCCTTCGCAACACTTTATTATTAACTCCTTGCATGAACTACTTATGATAACAACCAGGTATGTTGTGTACGAGCATCATACGAGCGCTTAACCAAATCGGTTCAAATTTTCATTTAGGGCCTTTAGATCTCCCTCTTAATCATATACATACCTTCATACGCTGACCATTACAAGTCGATTATTGTATACCATACCATAATTACCCTACCATTCATTTTGTTCACACTGACAAGTAAATCTACAGATTCTTAATCATCAATAAAAAATTAAACATTTTACTAACCTCGCCTTCATTGCATAAATCAGTTATCCGTGTGCTGGATCGATCCGCTTCTTTATATGTACCTTCCGTACCTGAATTGGTCTCATTCATTCATGAATTATGCTCCCACTCGTGAGCATCCTTCCACCAGCTTTATTACTATCATCTCACTAAGAATTCCATCATATTTATCTATAAATAATTAGTTATCACATAACCTTTCATAATTGCGTCCTACATGATGTTTGTTCGCCTATGTCTCTTTCGCAAATTTCTTACGTGCATGCTAAAACATATAATACGTTCCACTTCTTACATACTATCCTTTCATTTTATTGGTCATTTCGCCAACTCCCGCAATTTGACCTTTCAAGGTCAGACTAACACCTCTTACTTATTGTGGACGTATCGAGGTGCACATTCGTACTTTATTCTTGCATACTTGCAAGGACTTCATTTACTTCGTTTGACTTTTCGGAAGTCTAACTGTAAATACATTCTTACATATGTGTATCAATTATCCTATTCTGACCACATCACTCTCTAGTCGAGCCCTAAGCTCCTATTAAAAATATAACCTCTTTATACATACCTGGCGCGGGTCAAATCCCTTGACTCGTTATTCATACTTTGTGACGGTTATTACTTTCCAAACTGTGACAATGCATGCCCGTACATTATGCTCACCTAAAAGCATAAAACTTGACAAATCGAACATTAAATACCGGGTTCAAATGGCGATCGCCATTTGACCCGTATGACTCATTTGTCCTTTCAATCGTTCTTACATACAAACGTGTTTGCATATATTTATATATATATGTACACAAGATTGAAAACATCACTTAAATAATATCCGCTTTTAAAAATATTTACTCATTTGAGTTTCGTTCTTTTTGTTTTTATTCTTACTTGTTTAATCCGTCTTCGCTTACGGATTCGAACTTTTAATTTATTAACTTTCATTATTACTGGTTTGATTCGTGTTTGCTTACGGATCCAACCTTTCATTCCTTACATGGTTGAATCCATTTTTCAGCTTCAAACATTTTCATCCATACCTTTCTTTCTTCTGTCGTATCATTTACCATTTCATTTCTTATGATACGTTTTCGTATTAATCTTCTACATTCAACTTCAAGTATCGTGTCCTAACACTTTATTCCATGTCCTAATTCATGCAGCGCGTCTCTACGCGACACTCTACATCCTATTTCTAGTGGTGTTCCCACCATTCTTTCTTAAGTATGATTCACATTCAATCGTAAGCTTAAACTTTTCATTCTTATCTTTCTTTCTTATATTGATCCGATCCTTTAAGAAGCGTTAGATCCCTCTTTACTAGCTTGACCGGACATAAGTGAGATGATTCTCGTGTTTTTCTCGAGCTTCGGTCAATACATGACCATCCCTTAATATACTATTTCCATTTGTTCGTTCACTGTATTTGGCGTTAATTCACCTACGTTCTCTAACATGTCTCTTTCTAATGAGTATCCTACATTACATGTTGCATTTCTTACGTAATACTTCCAAAATTTGTAAATAATTATTATTTACTGACTTCTACAATTTGACCTTTTAAATTCAATCACCACTTAGTACTTATTGTATATAAGTATTGTAGTACGCGTTGTACTTACTTTTAATTTGAACATATTTACCAAATGTCTTTAGCTAACATCTCAACTAATATTCTTTCCATACCTTTCATATTATTATTACATTCATGATATTGTTAGCTTATGTGAGCATACATACTATTATTCATTTTCTTTTTGTTTATACGAAATTTGACTTGTATAAACGAGACATTTATTATCAGTTGTCTCATTTCCAATCCATACCACTAAACTTATCGTCAAGCATAATACGTATATTACTTAATACATAACACATTAACTTTTTTACTTTAACATTTGCGTCTAAAGGGTCATTCCATGATATTCCTATATTGTTGACTTTTAGTTAGTCACTGTTTTGCTTACACACTTCAAACTTTTGAACATGTGGTCATTTAAATATAATAGACCGTAATATTAGTGCTCTACGTATCTCATACATACAATTTACGTAATCCTCCAAACAATACACATGTATACATTCACCTTCGCGTACCTTCTCATGCTAATGCTTCACGATTCTACAAATAATAAATATCATTCAAGTTAACTATATAACATAATTCTAACACATTCTTTACTAATAAGCTCGTAAGATTTGCATTTGGCTCATATTCTTCTCTTAATCATAACAAGGCAAATCATTAAATACACATAAGCATCACACCATTCATGTACAAGGTACAAGCCTCTAATGCATAATTCTATCAAAGCATACATTCATCCGAATTTTCATACGAATTCCATCTAACTCACATTCTTCAAATTATTTTCACCACTATTCTCATCATCATATTTTTTTTTATATTCATTTATTTACAATTCCGGTTCCTTCGCATATCTAAGTACTTCAGTCTATATTTACTTCCTTTATTATTCATTATCATACGTTTCCAACTCCACTTTATACGTTCGTCATTCATTTCATGCCATCCCATACGTTACATTTGACTTTTATAAATTTTACTTTATCGCCAACGATCTACATAACTTTACATAACTTATTATATCTTCTAATAACTTGGCAGGAACATAAGACGGGCATTTCTGAGAAGTATGGAAACTTAAATTATATTTCACAAGCTTTCAATACTTCATAATTCATTAGTCCGTATTTACTTCATTCGCATTCTTACATTTTAAACTTTACTCACCTCTTAAACTTTCATCATTCATTCGTGCCTTTCGACATATTACTTTCGACTTTTATACATTTCCTTCTATCGTAACCACTAGTAGTGGTTACATACATCTTTTAGGCCTTATATAGACCCTAAACGAACATTTAATAGACCTTCGGACGGTTTGGAAACTCAAAATACGAAAAGCAAAACAAAACAAAACAAAAACCCCCAGCGGACTCGGTTTCCACTAGCCGTCGGCGACGGCATCATACCCCGTCGGCGACGGGCTTCGTAAATGGGTGTTGCCCACAATGTCCGTAGACAGAAAGATAGGCCGTCGGCAAGCATGAGGGCATCGGCGACGGCTCACAGCCCGTCGGTGACGGCCCTTCAAGAAAAATATGAAGTTTGTGGAAATTTCGCCCAGACACAGCTGTGTTGATTATCTTAGTACATTGTCACACAGCTGTGTCAGCCTTGCCACACACCCTGATCTCAGCAATAAGCATCAATGGTCCACACAGCTGTGTCACTTAATGACACAACTGTGTGCTGCGCCAGATCTGATATAACCTAATGTTTAACTTCCATTATTACTACTCCACATACTTTAACTTAAATATTTATCATAAACACACTACACATACTTGTACTAAACAAAAACTTAAAATTTTACCTCATTGGCGACCTTGGAGCGAGCACACTTTTGAACGAGCCGTCGGTTTGAGTTCAAGCATCACCTCATATGCTCGAATCCCTCAAACCTTGGCTCTGATACCAACTTGTAAGACCCGCTTTTTCGAGACAATAAAGAAAACGACCATAAATGCTTTAGACACAACTTTTAAACATACATTCCCTTTTTAGACGATAGATAAAAGAAAACCATTAACATTAAAGCATAATTTTACAAAAATTGGGCATGACCTGTCCGTAAAACAAGTATACCCCTGTTTTAACCATAATCAAGACAACATATTCTACCAGATTCTACTAAAACCAAAACATCCAAAAACTAAAAAGTGTGTCTACCAACAAATTGTACAAAAGGTATTTTGACCCAAAACACTATCACAAACTAGCGGAAGCGCATGGTAAGACATATCATGGACACGTGCTCGCTCCAATTCGCCGAGTCACCTAAGTTGAGGAATTACCTACATTCAACAACAAAGCTTAAATAAATTAGTCATTATACTTGTTACACTTGCAATACCGTCATTTTAATTCCATTCGTTTATGTATTTTCATTCCTCTTACGCATTCAATTTCCCAAATAAATGGGTATGGCATATATTCTCAAAATGAGATTCAAACATACACTTACGACCCGGTAACATCGGGTTAATTTCTTTCAACATAAATCTTTCTTTCAATCCGTATAATGGATTAAACTTCAAGCTTTCGTCATAACATTCATAACCACCCATTCAAAACGGATGGTAGCTTATTCTTACTCGACTTGTTCAACTAGAACCGGTCGACTTGCATAGCTTATCATAACTTTCATTATCATAACCAAATCCGCAAGGGATTTACTAGCTACTTACTATCACCATAAACATTTTAGCAATGGTCGTTTACATGAATACTAACAAAAATTAAGTAAGTTTTGTATGCGAATGTTCATAAGCTATTTCATTTACAATCTACGGTTCATGTAAACCATTCAAAACGGTTTACACCATCTAGTAATGAACTACCACAAACATTAAATTATGGTTTTGGCATAAATAACAATTTACTATTCGGAGTTAGTGTGCATAATAACATACCTCGGTCTTGTGCGTTTTCCGTCTTCGTAGCACTTGAACTTTCTTCTTTCACGCCTACATTAACATGTTCATTCTATCATTTAATCCATCCGAACATCATTTCATTATTTTCGTGTATTATCATAAAACAACATCATCATAATTTTCCGAATTTCACATAAATATTCTCTTAAGCATTTCATCAAACACTTGGCGGGTTTCGCATTTGTAGGACACTAAACACCATTATCCTAGGACATAATTTTAACTAGTCCTTCTAGAATTTCATCAACATTCAATCAAATTCATGACTAATTTTCATCCTACACCAAATTGTCTAAGAATCCTAGTATCACAAGGACATCAAAGTTAAATTTTTCACATAATTATACCCACCTTGTTCACCTTATTCATATCACATTCTCATAAAGTGAAACTTATATTAAGAACTTTCAGTTGACCTAAAATCAAACATGATTTCTGTTCTAGAAAGTAGTTCTAACATCCAATTAACACAAATCATATCAGAACTCATGATTTAGATGAAACCCATTTCTTGAAATTCATCAAATCACGAAATTGAACTTACCATTTTAATAAGCAAGGCTTGATGTTCGAAATAGGGTTTCATGCACTCGATTTTTCCTTGAATTTCCTTCTCAATTGGATGGATTTGGTGAAACTAGGGTTTCACCCCTTGTCTCTGCTTGAACGATCGACCAGACACACACCTAGTGTGCGTGTTCTGATTTTTTTTAATCTTTTATTTATGTAAGTTGTGACACCTTACAACTTTGGCCCCTTTAGTTTGTTATGTGTTTAATTAAAGCATTCCCCATAACTTAACTTCAATTTTACCATAATTTATTAACTATGTTAAGTCCTTTGTCTATTTTCACTTATTTTCGTATTGAACATTTTTGGGGTGTTACACTACGACCGAAGCTCGATCGTTTCAAAGCCTACCACGACAGCGTCCCGGGCGATGAGATAAGCCACGAAGACCGGGTGGCGGTGGTGAACATCGAGTTCCGGGGCAAGGAGCGGAAGCCGTTCGACAAGCTTGCCCTTTTCGAAATCTACCTAACGCTCTAGGTTTTTTTTTGTAATCCTTTTTAGGCTTTTTTGTAATTTTTATGAATTTTGTAATTTTTAGGAATTTAATAAAGTTTTAGGCTTTTTTTTTTAAGTTGTGTGTATTTTTTAATTTTTGTTTTTTTTTTTAATTTTTATTTTAATAAACCTGCCAAGCCACACGGGCTAGCCCCGCCCTGCCCCCCCATACCCCACGGACATGTCACTCACCGGCGGGGGGCTTGAACTCCACGTGTCAACCCATGCCCCCCAACCCCTGCCCCACCATACCCCATGGTCTCATACATAGAAAACGTAACGAGTATGAAAGAAAATTTACACATGTAATCAAAAGGGATTAATTAGAGCTTTCGAAAAAAGGGGAGAAAAAGAAACCATAATTTGACTCCACTCGGTTCAAAACAAACTTTACGTAACATACATAAAATAAACACGAGAACATATTGTATTTGATCTGAATCATTTCCCAAAAAAGTTTACGTCGAAACGTAGAACAACTTGAATTTATACCAAAACGTACATAAAAATATGCACGTAAAAATGGTTCCTTTAAACGAAAACGTATTATATTTGACCCGACTCTTCTGTAAAAAAAGTTTACGTCGGAATGTAGAACAAATCATATTTATACATACCCGTACAAAAAATATGCATGAAAAAATAGTTTTTAAGTAAACGAAGTATAGGGGTAAACCGAAACAAAATATTAGTAAAAAAATTTAATAGGTTAAAAACGTTCGTAAAACCATGCCAAGTAGCACCAATGCTACGACATCGATTCTCAACATCGTAAAAATAAAATAGATAAAATGGTAAAAATTGTACTGAATGAAGAGCAGACTAAAATCGTTGAACCACGCACACCCGTTACAGTGTGTTAATGCGAAGAAATTAATCGGAAACGTGAAACGTAGAAAATAATAACTTAGTCGATCTAGGACCCGCCGTTGCGACGAACTTTTCAAAAGGGAAAAAATGGACGTGTTGCGACGGGTTTGTCAAATATGGAAAAATAGAGCAAAAAACATTGAACCTCACATGCATGATACGACATGTTAACTCGCAAAATTTAGAACGAAACGTAAAACGAAAAACTTGCGAAAGACAAAAAGTATGAAGGAACAAAGTTGTAAATAATAAAGTGTTGTGTTAAATTACAAAAGATGAAAAAGTTTGAGTTAAAAGTAAGAATTTGAAATGGGTTAAAATGTAAAAAAAAAAACTTTAAGGTTTAAAGTGAAAATGAAGTTTTTTTTGTTTGAAAAAGTTTCAAAGCATAATTATAATGTACAAGTCATGATGATGCATAAGAAAGTTGCTAATTTATATATGGAATAATTAAAATAAAGAATAAAATCATCATAAACACACTTTTCTCTTCTTACCTATGACATATAAGTCAGCATACAACACACATATTCTCTTACTGAAACTTTATACCTACAAATCCATAGATGTTGCATGAATTTATACAGATAATTGAAACAGCAACCAAAAGGTGGTTTTAACTTTTAAACTCAAGTTTATCATTCCATCAATGATGCAGCAAACCCTCTCATCATATCCACACAAGACGAAGACGTTTCCGGCAATGTTCCAGTGGAGTTTTGGTTTGAAAGCAGTGGCAGCAATGGCGTTGTTCACAGTGTCACTCACGGTTCTTCCATTGGTATTGCCTCCGCTTCCGCCACCGCCGTCGTTGCTCCTCTTCGTCCCGGTGTTGATTATGTCTGTATTCGTCTTTTTGGTGTTTGCACCATTGAAACTACCTCAGGACGGCGTCGTTTATTCCGGTTGAAAACCATGCAATGAATGTAGTTGGAAGTAGTCTTTACGTACATTCTATGTATCTATTCGTTTTTATTAATTTTCTAAATTTTAATTTTTGGGATTAATTCAGATTTAGTGATTAATGTGGCAATTAGGCTATAGGGTGTGGTCATGACCCTCATGACCACCATGACCCTCCATGTTAATGCCATGTAACTAATCTTTAATCCACCATCCAAAACCACTACCCTAAGACTCTGTTTGGTATGGGGTAATGGAATGGACGAAGGAATGGAATGGACGAGGTAATGGAATGGATGAGGGAATGCAATGGATCATTACCATTCCATGTCTTGTTTGGTTACCATGTGTGAATGGAATGAGTTATTATTGTGTATTGTTCGGTAGACAAGAAAAACGGAGTAATAAAATCAACGGTGAGTGGTGGTGGTGGTGGTCGGTGGTAGTGATTGTGGGTGGTTATAGGTGGCGGTGGTGGGTGTCGGCGGCGGCGATAGGTGGTGGTGGTGGCGGCGACTGGCGGTGCGGCGGCGACGACGAGTGGTGGTGGTGGCAAGGTGGTCGTTGGTGGTGGGTGGCAGCAGAGGTGGCAGTTGGTGGCGGCGGCGGCGGTTGGTGGTGGCGTCGACGATGGTGGTGGGCGGCGGCGGCGAGTGTCGTTAGCGGTTGGTCACAGTTGTGGGTGATAACGGTGGCGAGTGGGTGGCGGCGGCGGCCGTGGCTGTCGGGGTGAGGTGGTGGCGGGTGGCGGCGATGGCGTCGGTGGTGGGTGGTGGTGGTGATGGGTTGTGGTGAAGGTGGTGGGTGGTGGTGTTGTTGATGAATGGTGCAAGAGAGGGTGGAATGAAAAAAAAACATGGGGGGTGGAAGGAATGATTTTGAGGGAATGGAATGCATTTTGTAATGGGTGATTCCATTCCATTGACCAACCAAACACGCTTTTCTTCATTCCCTCGTAATCATCCATTCCATTCCACCTCTTATACCCAAACCATTAGCCCCTTATTTATTATCTTTGTCTAAACAAAAAGGAAATGATTTGTTGAAAAATGGAAAGGAGGACCATGGTGTCATGGTTTAATCCATGTAAACCATGGTGGATCAATCAAGGGGGTGGTGTAGCCTTCCATTCATGTTCCTAAGTGACAAATCATGTCCCAACCATGATCCCCACACCCTATAGCCTTATAGTTGTCAATTCGCCTTGAATGTGTGTAATTGTAGATGGAAATTGACTTTAATGTCAGATACACGGCTTATAATCTCATCCAGTATTTTATTTTTTTAAATAATTGTTTATCACTCTCCATGTATTTGAACACCCCTAGTGATCACTGGCAGAGCTTGACTAAAAGTTCCGGGGGACGGAAAGTCATGGGACCCAATTTATATATTGTATAAATATTTAGGCAAAATAATTTGGGGCGATCCTTTATAATTTTAAAATTTTCGGACGAAAAATAGAAAATTTTACTCTTCTAACCGAAATATTCGGGGGGCGGGTGCACCCCAAGTTTTCACTAAGCTCCGTCCCTACTAGTGATTGAGTGCAAAATGGGGAGTGAAGGATAGAGTTGACATAACATGAGATTATTGGGTAGAAAAAAAGTTTACCACTCCCCATTTAGAGAACACCCCTTCCACCATAAACTATACAGAAAACAAGTCTTATTTGGTCTAACATAGGTCTTATTTGGCTTGGGCCTTTATATCGCCCAATGGCGTAAAGTCTAGTTAGACTTTGTTAAGCATGTTTGGCCTATTTTAAATTCTACTTGTATCACAAGCAGACTTTGTCATATTTGGTTAAAGTCCACTTGTAGCATTAACGTACTAGCTAGAAATACTTAAAGGTGGTTAATATTCCGGTTGTCTTTAGGTTACTTTTGTTTGTAGTGACGGTTATGGTGGCCTCACGGGTTGCTGGTTGTTATTTACTCGGATTTTGACCATCCAAGGTCCCACCTTAGTTAGCCACTCGTCTTTTCTGCTTCAAACCATGCATTGAATCTGGCTGGCACAAAGTTCCATTTTTTTGGTTTAAATTACAAAGGTTGTTTGTACATGAGATTTAAATGTTCGATAAGGCAGCCTCCAATTCGGATTTCCTAATTTCTTCGGTTGCTTTAGTTTTTTGTTTGTTTACGCCTTAGAAAAGTATAAACTTCTAATTACATTAATTTAATAATGTATAATAAAGGTATTATTTTCCTTGTTTAATGATTTTTTTTCATTTAAATATACTTATGTTAGAATTATTAGGCAATGAGGTGTGGGGGAATGGGACATTATTTGTCAAATAGGACCATTAATTAAATGGTACATCATCCCCCTCCTTAATTGATGATGGTTCGTATGGATTGAACCACGTGTACCATGACCCTCCTATTTGATAATTTTAAGACAAATATATTAGAAAATTAAAGCGGATAATGGTTTCGATAATGACCACACCCTAACCGATTGATTGCCGATCGGTGCCGGGTGGGTTTGCCGCCCCCACTCCGGACACCCTTAAGGTAATGTTTTTGGATGATTGATTAAAGATGAGTGACATGACGCCTATTTTTGGGATCATGATGGTCATGACAACACCCTTTAGCCTTAGAACTAATTGAGAACTTATAAAGACGGGTTATTAACTGCCAAAAACTTTTTTTTCAAATAAATATACGTATTTTAGAATTATTAGAAGTAATTGAGAACTTATAAAGACTGGTTATTAACTGCCAAAAACATGAGTTTATACCACATGCATTTATATAATAATATCATGTGTATCATCAGAACGAGTTGACTGTCTTTATGTAGCTATTTCCTTTGCTCCAAATTTGTTTAGCACGAGTGGCTTTAAATACTTAAAGATGCATGTATGTATTGTAACACCTCAACTGATGGCGAAAACATCGAAGTGAGACGAAAACGAGATTGTAAAGACTTTATAACACTAATGTGACAAGTATTTAATGATAAATTTCATTTCATTGCTAAAAGAATCAAATTACACTGTTTGAAATAGAAATACAACAAGTTGAAACGAATGAATTACAATACAACGATTACTAAAGTTTAAAATGCGTTTTTAGGCATCCTACTAAGTTCCATGCATCATCAACATCATCATAACCTGCAACATGTTTTAAAGTATAGTTCAATACAAAAGTATTGACAAGTATACAAGTTTGATATACTAGCATATATGTATAAAATGAACAATCCACATGGCAAACCGAGTTATCAAGATTAACGTATAAACTGGCATGCGATTTACAAGTCAACCATCTGATTACCGCAAGTATAAATAATGAATAAACTTAACATGACCTCACGTTCACGGGCGGTGCGTTACTCCTATAGCGCTATACATGTTAAGTGGATGCTCGTACGAAGTTAATGACAAGTTCATCACATAAAAATCACCCAGAAAACACGAATCAAGCATAACATATTGGTAAGCATGAATTGGATTGTTTGTATAATTGCATAAAAGTATGTATGCTGAGTGTGTTTTGTATGTGTAAACGTGATGCACCCCAAAAGTGTAAAAAACGGTAAAAAGGGCGTCAAGTATACTCACAAAATTGCAAAGCCTTCCGATTATCCGTGAATAACGAGTTGTTTATAAATACGGAATAAATGGTATGATTATATGACGTTTAGGGAGTGGTAAGATTCGGGATTTAGAATTTAAAGTACAAAAAGGTATGCATTAATAAAAGTATTATCTAGTTCTAAGTACTAGTTTATGACACTATGTTGTGTGTGGTTTCATGGGTCCTAAATTGCCCATTAGAATCAATAACAAGTGACTTAGAATTGTAGATAAGTTAGTCCAAGTTCATGACGAATAGCCATTATCCGATTATCATCACAAACTTGACCAATTTTATAAATATATACATATACTTATATAGTTATATTAATATCCTAAACTAAGTCCATCATAGATATCATGTATTATCATGTAAGTCAAGCATGGAGGATTTATCCTCATTGTATGATTCACCATTACAAGAAACCATCACGAGGATGATTCGGAGGGTCATGAATAACAAGAATTAAAAGAACTAATTAATACATGTCAAGTAGCCAAGTAATCTATAACCCGTGTGAACCACCACGACATGGAAAGAGTTAACAAAGTGTCGGAGGCTAGACGGGGTTATGTTACTTTAATTCTAGAAAGCTACTTGGGATATTAAACAAAACATCAAGTGAGGTGTGGAATCAAGTTAGGAATGCCAAAGCATCCAAAGTTCACACTTGCATCTAACATAAGTCTCACCATGTGAACTATGGCAAACTTATGTGATTTCAACACTTGTGGGTTGTAATGAACCCTAACAAACCAGAACATTTAGAGGTTGTTTGTACCTCTAAACTTGTAAAAGTCGACTCTAACAAGTTCCACAACCATTGATGGGTTTAGAAGGTTGCTAGGTACAAGATTCAAGCATAAAAGTTAAGTATTGTACAAGTTAATCAAGTTCCTTCCAAAAAAAAAAAACAGAAAGTTTGGACCTCAAAATGGTGTTGTTCCACTTTGGTTTACCATAGTAAACCTGTGAAAACATCCCTAGAGGTTTTCCAAGCTTTGTGGAAGAAGAAATGATGAGAAAAAGTAGAAGAAAATGAAGTTACAACAAGTTTGTATAAATCAGTAATCAAATCTGACTTTGGATCCTTATGTAAGTGATGTATCTCATGATTACACCTTGGTGAATCTTGGATAATATCCTTGAAGGTCATCCAAGTAGACTGGTACAAGAAACATGAAGAAAATCAAAGAAAAAGTGCTCAAAGTTCACTGATTTGAGCAAAGTATACAATCTGCCATAACTTGGAGAGTTGGATGAATTTTGAGAGTTTGAGAGTGAAAAGAGAGTGTGTAAAGGATTAAGATTGTATGGAGGACATGTATTTATAGTGTGGTGGGTTAGGTTTATGTCAAATGCAAGTTAGGTGAGTATTATAGGCAATTAGACGGAAGTTGGATGTGATTTTAGGCCAATCAGCGCGCAACCATAGAGCTGGTGCAGATCGAAGGACCCCGCGGATCGCGGAGGGTGTTGCCGAGTCTGCCGCGACGCACGGCGCGGTGTCTCTGAATTAATTTCAGATTTCGATAATAATGGCCCCTATAGTTTGGCATACGAGGTGTTTTCTTGTGTAACTTGTATAAACTACATAAAATTAAGTATCAATCAAGTTAGGAAAGTACAGATTGAGTTCGTGAATGAATGATCAAGTGTGGTGAATGTTTAAACGAGTAAATGCATGTATAAATCATATAAAGTCGCGTCGTTTTGATAGTTGTTTGTAGTATAAACGCATGTCTACGAAAATAAAAATAACAAACATGTTTAAATTTAAGCACGTTTGAGTATTTAACAAGTATAGAAGTGTGGATTTGGTGTTGTGAATGTATAACAAAGTATTGGTACGTAGAACATGTATAAAATATGTATTAATGATCGTTTGTGTGTAAATTAGGCATGTGCTTACGAGAATGAGGAATGAGTATCAAGGGTGTATATGATTTGGAATGTATTACAGTACGATTAATTAAAGTATAATTTAAATAAAAGGATTGAGTTTATTATGATAAAAGTCATGAATTACGAAGCTGGAAGCGTATATGAACATGATGCGGTTGTAGGTTTCCAAAAATAGATTACAAGGCATGCTTTCTAAATACGGAAAGTTCTAAAAAGCGAGGCGTTACAGTCTCCCCTCCTTTAGGAAATTTCGTCTCGAAATTTATTCAAGAGGAGAACTTTGGAAAGAGCATTTTGGATAAAAGAATTCATGTACATGCATTAGATTTGAGTTGAATTTCATTTTCAATTTGATTAAATTGCATCACTTTGAGCATTGTCCAATTCTTTACTTCTTGTAGATGTCGACATACACACAAATCACACACACAAACTACTGACTTCACCCTTTTAGTAAAACTTAATTCCTTTCTACCAAATTTAGTCCCTCAACTTTGTCACACCTTCACAATTGCCACCAAACTCATTCCTTACTTGTTTTGACTAAATAATATAACTAAGTTAAATAGCGTAGTCATTTTATTTCATGTTTTATCATATGGAACATATAGCAAACATAAACATTTAAGTTTTGGGGCATTACACATATGACAGATTTAAACATTCGAGTTTTGGGGCGTTACAAAAGGTCACTCATAGGTATAAATTAACATGTTGACGCTTTTAACCCTCCATATCTCATACTTCCAAATAAAATCACAAACGGTATCGTTCGTCCAACAAATGGCTCGTTTGAGAATACGAACACTGTAAAGGGTCACTCAGAGGCATAGATTAAGCATGTTGACACTTTTAGTCCCTCCACATTCATACTTTCATCATTTGGCAAAAATACTCCCTCCTAGCCAACAATAGGCACCGTTTGGATTAGGGACACGTGTCAATACATTATTGGACACGATTTTACGAGGTGTTACATCGTCACCCCCTTAAAAGAAATCTTAACCTCGAGATGTACTCGAACAGATGGGGGTACTTCTATTGCCTAGTGGACTCGACTTTCCATGTATACTCGTGGCCTCTACGGGCATCCCACTTTACCTTCACAATAGGTATGTACTTCCTTCGGAGCCTCTTAACCTGTCGATCTTCGATCCAAACCGATTTCTCAACAAACCGCAGGTTTTTAGCAATCTGCACGTATTCATGTGACATTGCTAGCGACTCATCGGCTAGACATTACTTTAAATTGTAGATGTGGAACACATTGTGAATTCCACTAAGTAAGTTTAGCTAGTAAGCTACAGACCCGACACATTGGATTATCTCAATTGGTCCTATGTATCTAGGGCTTAACTTGCTCTTCTTACCGAAACGCATAACACCTTTCCAGGGTGACACTTTCAGTAGAACTTTGTCCCCCACTTGGAACTTAAGAGGTTTGTGCCTTTTGTCAGCATAGCTCTTCTGCCGATCCCTAGCAGCTTTGAGACGATAACGGATATGTATGATCTTATCCGTCATCTCCGGGACAATCTGAGGTCCTGATAGTTAAGCCTCCCCAACTTCTGACCAATAAACGGGCGTTCGACACTTTCTCCCATACAAGGCCTCGAAAGATGCAACCTTGATGCTTGTATGTTAACTGTTGTTATAAGAGAATTCAATTAGGGGGAGATGGTCATCCCAGCTACCACCCAAGTCGATCACACATGCTCTCAGCATGTCTTCCAAAGTCTGGATAGTACGCTCACTCTGCCCATCAATCTAAGGATGGTAAGCCATACTGAAGTTCAGTCTGGTTCCTAAAGATTGTTGGAAATTCTTCCAGAAATGTGAAGTGTCTCTTGTATCTCTATCGGATACAATAGATACTGGCACACCATGTAGGGACACAATCTCGTCCACGTACAATTTTGCCAATTTATCAGAGCTATACGTCTCCTTTATGGGCAAGAAGTGTGCCGACTTAGTCAGCCTATCAACAATGACCCATATTGTATCATTACCACGCTTGGTTTTAGGTAACTTATCATTACCATGCTTGGTTTTAGGTAACTTGGTAATCAAAGCTATACGTCTCCTTTATGGGCAAGAAGTGTGCCGACTTAGTCAGCCTATCAACAATGACCCACATTGTATCATTACCACGCTTGGTTTTAGGTAACTTGGTAATCAAATCCATAGTTACCGTTTCTCACTTCCATGTGGGAATTTCAAGCTGTTGTAGTAGTCCTGACGGCTTTTGATGTTCGGCTTTAACCTGCAAACACGTCAGACACTTTGTAACAACCCGCACGATCCGTTTCGTACCGATACTATTTATGTTGCAATTCCGCTAATTAACGAGAGTTATTAATATACAAACGGTTTTTCGATTATATGAATCCTATGTGGATGTAGATTATTATCATTGTTGTTACTAATATTGGTATTTACATAAACATAAACCGTGCACCCTCTTACACACTCTCCAATCTAGCGCACTGAACGTCGGGCCACACTTGTTACACATTCAATTAAAGGCCCAATGCAAGCCCATCCTTTAACCTAATCACACATGAGTGTGCTATGGATGTGGGTATTTAAACAAACAGCCGACACCTGAAAACATTTTGAACATTTTCATCATTTCATCAATCCCAAGAATCATTCCTCCCACACACCCTCCCTCTCACTAACCTCTCTCTCTAGAAACCTGCATCATAGTATCATCTCCATCTTCCGTAGAGAGCTCTGGCGACCTTCGCTCCTCTCCGTTAGCTCCGGTTAAGCTCGACAACAGCCTACAAACCGTTTCACCTCCTCAGCTTGACACCACTCACACACCGGAAAAAGACTACGGCAACCGTCATTCTCATTTCCTCTCATTTTCTCACATCTTAAACTCTCAATCTTCAGGTTAGTAAGAACCTTAACTCTTAGAGATCTTGTGTGATGTTGAACCAATGAAACTTTTATGTGAAACTTACTGTGAATATGAATGACAACATGGAAATCATGAAAACTATTAAAGAACAAACGACTAAGAACTGTTTACGTGATGAATGATGGTCATTGATGAATGTTCGTTGTTTGATTAACGATATTGATGCGTACCTTGTTCATGTAATGCTCCTGTGTAATCGAAATCATGTTTAAATAATGAGTTAACAAGATAATGATGTAATAGAGAAGGATTAATGAATCATGCTGGGTTTTTCCTTTAATGTACAACCAACTATGCGTAAAATACAACCCGTCCATGCGTGTTTTGAAAGACTATTATGAGTAGAACAGTGATGTAGGGATTTTGTTGAAATAATGAATGATTATGGTGATTGCTATTCGATTTAGGGTGATGTTTGAATGTATAACTGTGTGTAAATAAAAGATGATGAATGTTGTTTAAAAGCTTGACTTCATGCTTTCATGGTGTGTGCAACCTTACATGCATATTTAAATGATTTTTAAATGAAAAATGATTGTCTGGTTTGTGTGAGGATGATGATGGCACTAAGGTCACAACTGTTTCTTAAAAATCATCAAAAGGCTCTATGAATAGGAGTATAAGATCATGAAGAAACTTGGGATTTAAAGGGTTGATGAACTGGGTTTTCCTTTGAATGTACAACTGCACATGCCCAGGGTACAACCTGGTCATGCAGGTCTTGATAATGTTATAGAATGGTTGACAAAGATGAAATTTACGATTGTGGGTTCAACGATGTGTGTTATTATGCGTGAAATACGTGAAATCTGGACCGAAAGGTTTTAAATAGTTATTTGCTGAATTACATGAAAATTAAAATGACTACATTTGATGATATAAGAAGTTGCCATGGGTGCTGTTGTATGTATATGAAGCGGCATCTTCATGGAGGGTACAAGTAGGCATACGTAGGGTACAACTCACATGAAAGTTTCATGATTTGAAATGGGGTGTTAAATGTTCCTTGTCTCATTCGGTTGATCTAAAAAGGTGAAAAGGAATTATGTCTTGTCTTAATCGTACAATTAGCTAGGCCCCCACCACCTGCATTTGTACACTTTTATTTGATTAATCACACAACAAAATCTGAAGCATGTATTTAAAACCTGGCCCCACCATTTGTTCTCCACACTTTTGTTGGTCGCACAACAGAGGTTCAATCGCACAAGTTGTTATAAATGCACATTCAAATTAGCTGGCCCCACCACTTCAAATTGTTGATCGCACAAAACTTTCAATCGCACAACTGATTGAAGTCGTATTAAGTGGTTATATATAAGAACCCATATCCCTATCACTTATGTTATTTGGAAATATGTGTTACGTGTAAACTACTCATTGTTTATACGCTACTGTGAATAACGTGCTATATATGATTACTTGATATATGTGTACATTATGTGATTCATTTACAAACAGTCCTAACAATTGGTAACCATCGTAGGACGTGGTTGATCAAATTTAGGATAAACATACTAACTACCGAGCAACCTAAGGTGAGTTCACACACTATAAGCATGCGTCCCAGGGAGGGACACGAACAAACTAAGGAATGCTTTCAAACTAATATTTCCGGGGGAAATGTGATTGGGTATAATTTAAATTACTATTTCCGGGGGAGATACGTTTGGATAATATTTATATCACGACTAGCAAAAACTAAACGAATCTCTATCATATAAATTCCCTGCTTATTGTACCGATTAATCGCCGGGGGCGAACAGGTTATTAGTTGATAGCGCTATTAGGTTTGACAACCTCACACCGTGACCGGGGGAGATCGGGCGTGAACTAGTAGACCTTGCATCTTGGTCAATGACGATAGACATTGACCTGGGGCACAAATCTTCTTGCCAACAGTTTCGGTAACGCCAGTTTAGTAGCTTTCATATGGGGTAGCTCCCCATGACGTGATTATAAACGCTTTATCTAAACAACCTACGTTTTCGAAAAGTTAAAAACCGAATATCTCGTGAACTCGCCAACATTTTGTTGATACCCTACTGCATGCTTTGCAGATACCCAGTGACTCAGGAGCTTGCGGCTTGGGGAAGTGTAGTGGTCGTCTAAACCCGTGTGTTGGGTTCTAAATAAACTTGAACTCTGAAATTTGTTTTAAACTGTTTTGCCTATGCTTTCGCTACTTACTTAAACTGTCATTTTAGACTTAAACTTTTGAATTTTAAACTATGATATTTTCTACCCATTATGGCTGGTGATCATTATGCTATTAACCAATGCTTAGTATAATTGGTGGATGGATCCTGGTCATGTCACACGTCCTCGCGGTAGTACTCCGCATGTGGATTTTGAGGGTGTGACAGATTGGTATCAGAGCTATGTATCGAAGGATCGAATTGTACATCAAGGGTTTGGCCCCAGAAATCCGGAGCCATGTGACTTCAGCCAACCTCAATACCATTCAGCCGGTCGTCCGTCTTGCTCACAAACTCACTGATCAGGCTGTGGAACAGGGCAAGCTGCCCAAAAGGATCAGTGCTACTACCAGAACTTCTAGTGATAACAAACAAAAGTGGGATGGAAATCAGGGTAAGGATGCTAACCCTACTCAGGCCCCAGCCCAGCAAAAGAAAATTGACAACAACAATGGCCCTCAGCAGCAGGGAGGTTACCAGGGACACCTCCCCAAGTGTAACAAGTGTAACCGGCATCATAATGGGCCCTGCGCAAGGAACAAGTGTCAGCGATGCAACAAGATGGGGCATGAGGCCAAGGATTGCAGGAGCCCTCATCCCGCAAGGCAGAACCAACCGCGGCAGCAGCAGCATCATGGGAACATCAAGGGTTGTTTCTAGTGTGGAGCCGAGGGGCACATTAAGAAGAATTGTCCCCAGTTGAATCAGAACAACAACAATCAGGGTGCGGGGAACAACAACAACAACAACAATGCTGGGAATGGTGCAAGAGGAAAGGCTTTTGTGATTGGAGCTGGAGAAGCAAGGAATGACCCCAACATCGTGGCGGGTAAGTTCCTACTCGATGATTGTTATGTTTCTGTATTATTTGATTCTGGAGCCGATTCTAGCTATGTATCCCTACGTATTAGTAATAAGCTTAAGCGTATGCCTACGATATTAAGTTCTAAGCATACCGTCGAGTTAGCAAATGGTAGAAACATCGAGGCCTCACACATCATTAGTAACTGCAAACTAGTATTATCGAGTCAGACCTTTAGCATCGATCTTTTCCCTATCGTTCTTGGAAGCTTCGACGTCGTCATTGGTATGGATTGGTTATCCAAACATCGCGCTGAAATCCTCTGTCAAGAGAAAATGGTTCGTATCCCCCGTCGTTCTGGCAAACCCCTCATCGTTCAAGGTAACAAAGGCGGAGAAGTCACATGCATCATCTCGTTCTTAAAAGCCCAGAAGTATTTACGAAAGGGGCACACCGCTATCTTAGCACTTGTCACCGACACCCAGGAAAAGGAAAAGTGGATCGAGAATTTTCCAGTTGTACGCGACTACCCCGAGGTATTTCCTGAAGAACTACCTGGACACCCTCCTCACCGTCAGGTCGAATTCCAAATCGAGCTAGCTCCCAGAGCAGCACCTATAGCTCGTGCGCCTTATCGACTAGCTCTCGCAGAACTGAAGGAACTTTCTACACAACTACAAGAACTGTTGGACAAAGGATTTATCCGTCCTAGTTCGTCACCCTGGGGAGCACCAGTGCTCTTTGTCAAGAAGAAGGATGGCACATTACGAATATGCATCGACTATCGTGAGCTGAACAAGGTTACCATCAAGAATCGTTACCCACTCCCACGCATCGACGATCTGTTTGATCAGTTGCAAGGATCGAGCTACTACTCTAAGATTGACCTGCGATCGGGTTATCATCAGCTGAGAGTCCGCGATGAAGACATCTCCAAAACTGCGTTCAGAACCTGTTATGGTCATTACGAGTTCCTCGTCATGCCATTTGGAATGACTAACGCGCCTGCGATATTCATGGACCTCATGAATCGCGTGTGCAAGCCTTACCTCGACAAATTCGTGATCATGTTTATCGACGACATCCTGATCTACTCGAAGAGTCAAGAGGAGCATGAGCAACACATGCCCCTTGTTCTCGAACTCCTTCGCAATGATCAACTATACGCCAAATTCTCGAAATGTGACTTCTGGCTTCGAGAAGTCCACTTCCTTGGACACGTAGTCAATAAGGACGAAATCCACGTCGACCCAGCTAAGATCGACTCTATAAAGAATTGGCCTACACCGAAGACTCCGACCGAATTTTGCCAATTCTTGGGATTGGAATGATACTATCGTAGATTCATCCAGGGATTTTCGAAAATCGCTCAACCTCTCACGACACTCACCCAAAAGGGTATTGCTTACAAATGGAATGATGCTCAGGAGTCTGCCTTTCAGAAGCTAAAGGATAATCTCTGTAGTGCTCCTATCTCTCGTTACCTGAAGGTACCGACGACTTTGTGGTTTATTGCGATGCGTCTATTCATGGCTCGGTTGCGTGTTTATGCAACGCGAGAAAGTTATTGCTTACGCTTCTCGACAACTCAAGGTTCACGAAAGGAACTACACTACGCACGACTTGGAATTGGGAGCAGTGATTTTTGCTCTTAAGATATGGAGTCATTACCTGTACGGTACCAGGTGCACCATTTACACCGATCACAGGAGCCTCGAGCATATCTTCAAGCAAAAGGAATTAAACATGCGACAACGTCGATGGGTCGAACTCTTGAATGATTACGAATGCGCAATCAAGTACCATCCGGGAAAAGCCAATGTCGTGGCAGACGCGCTCAGCCGAAAGGACACTACACCCAAGTGCGTGCGAGCGATACAACTTACCATTCAGTCTAACCTCCCTACTCAGATACGAGGTGCTCAGGTCGAAGCATTGAAACCAGAGAACATTAGGGCCGAGTCCCTGCGGGGATCGAGGAAACATTTGGAACAAAAGGGAGACGGCGCTTACTATGTGACAGGGCGCATTTGGGTTCCACTCTATGGAGGTCTACGTGAACTTGTGATGGACGAAGCCCATAAGTCCCGTTACTCAGTACATCCTGGTTCGGATAAGATGTACCACGACTTAAAGACTACATATTGGTGGCCTGGCATGAAAGCCCATATAGCAACATATGTCAGCAAATGTTTGACTTGCGCGAGAGTCAAGACTGAGTATCAGAAACCAGCGGGCCTACTCCAGCAACCAGAGATCCCGAAATGGAAATGGGAGCAAATTTCCATGGATTTCGTTACTGGCCTACCTAGATCCCAACGAGGAAATGACACTATTTGGGTGATAGTGGATCGATTGACCAAGTCTGCACACTTTTTGGCTATTAAAGAAACAGACAAGTTTTCTACCTTGGCAGATGTTTACTTAAAGGAAGTGGTTTCGAGGCACGAAGTGCCAACCTCCATTATTTCCGATCGAGACGCACGTTTTACTTCTGAGTTGTGGCAAGCTATGCACAAATCCTTTGGCTCACGTTTAGACATGAGCACCGCCTATCATCCCCAAACGGATGGGCAGTCTGAACGCACCATCCAAACCTTAGAAGACATGCTTAGGGCATGTGTGATCGATTTTGGCAAGAGTTGGGAGAATCATCTACCGCTAGTGGAATTTTCGTATAATAACAGCTACCACACCAGCATTCAGGCGGCACCCTTTGAGGCATTGTACGGCCGTAAATGCAGATCACCTCTTTGCTGGGCGGAAGTTGGTGACAGCCAGATCACGGGTCCATAACTTGTGGTAGACACAACGGAAAGGATTGCCCAGATCAGACAACGCATGGCGGCAGCCCGTGACCGTCAGAAAAGTTACGCGGATAAGCGTAGGAAACCGCTAGAATTAAAGGTCGGCGACCGGGTTCTACTTAAGGTCTCACCCTGGAAGGGTGTTGTTCGTTTTGGTAAACGGGGCAAGCTGAATCCGCGATATGATGGACCATTTGAAATTACCGAGAAGATCGGTAAGGTTGCTTATAGACTGAATCTGCCGGAAGAACTGAGTGCGGTACACAACGTCTTTCACGTGTCTAATCTGAAGAAGTGTCTGTCAGATGAAACATTCATCATTCCTTTCAAGGAACTCACTTTTGACGAACAGCTACACTTTACTGAGGAACCGATTGAGATCACGGATCGAGAAATCAAGACCCTCAAACGTAGCCAGATACCTATAGTACGAGTTCGTTGGAACTCACGTCGCGGCCCAGAGTTTACCTGGGAGCGGGAAGGCCAGATGAAGCGCAAGTATCCCCAGTTGTTCCCAAACGAAACTCCAAACACTGAAGCTACAGCGGAATTTCGGGACGAAATTCCAAACTAACGGGGGAATGATGTGACACCCCGTGAAAACACTTAACGTATTAGCTTGAAAGTAACTACACGCTAAATTTCGGGACGAAATTTCTGTTAACATGGGGATGATGTAACAACCCGCACGATCCGTTTCGTACCGATACTATTTATGTTGTAATTCCGCTAATTAACGAGAGTTATTAATATACAAAGGGTTTTTCGATTATATGAATCCTATGTGGATGTAGATTATTATCATTGTTGTTACTAATATTGGTATTTACATAAACATAAAGCGTGCACCTTTTACACACTCTCCAATCTAGCGCACTGAACGTCGGGCCACACTTGTTACACATTCAATTAAAGGCCCAATGCAAGCCCATCCTTTAACCTAATCACACATGAGTGTGCTATGGAAGTGGGTATCTAAACAAACAATCGACACCTGAAAACATTTTAAACATTTTCATCATTTCATCAATCCCAAGAATCATTCCTCCCACACACCCTCCCTCTCACTAACCTCTCTCTCTAGAAACCTGCATCATAGTATCATCTCCATCTTCCGTAGAAAGCTCCGGCGACCTTCGCTCCTCTCCGTTAGCTCCGGTTAAGCTCGACAATAGCCTACAAACCGTTTCACCTCCTCAGCTTGACACCACTCGCACACCGGAAAAAGACTACGACAACCGTCATTCTCATTTTCTCACATTTTAAACTCTCAATCTTCAGGTTAGTAAGAACCTTAACTCTTAGAGATCTTATGTGATGTTGAACCAATGAAACTTTTATGTGAAACTTACTGTGAATATGAATGACAACATGGAAATCATGAAAACTGTTAAAGAACAAACGATTAAGAACTGTTTACGTGATGAATGATGGTCATTGATGAATGTTCACTGTTTGATTAACGATATTGATGCGTACCTTGTTCATGTGATGCTCCTGTGTAATCGAAATCATGTTTAAATAATGAGTTAACAAGATAATGATGTAATAGAGAAGGATTGATGAATCATGCTGGGTTTTCCTTTAATGCACAACCAGCTATGCGTAAAATACAACTTGGCCATGCGTGTTTTGAAAGACTGTTATGAGTAGAATAGTGATGTAGGGATTTTGTTGAAATAATGAATGATTATGGTGATTGCTATTCGATTTAGGGTGATGTTTGAATGTATAACTGTGTGTAAATAAAAGATGATGAATGTTGTTTAAAAGCTTGACTTCATGCTTTCATGGTGTGTGCAACCTTACATGCATATTTAAATGATTTTTAAATGAAAAATGATTGTCTGGTTTGTGTGAGGATGATGATGGCGCTAAGGTCACAACTGTTTCTTAAAAATCATCAAAAAGCTCTATGAATAGGAGTATAAGATCATGAAGAAACTTGGGATTTAAAGGGTTGATGAACTGGGTTTTCCTTTGAATGTACAACTGCACATGCCCAGGGTACAACCTGGTCATGCAGGTCTTGATAATGTTATATAATGGTTGACAAAGATGAAATGTACGATTGTGGGTTCAACGATGTGTGTTATTATGCGTGAAATACGAGAAATCTGGACCGAAAGGTTTTAAATAGTTATTTGCTGAATTACATGAAAATTAAAATGACTACATTTGATGATATAAGAAGTTGCCATGGGTGATTTTGTATGTATATGAAGCGGCATCTTCATGGAGGGTACAAGTAGGCATACGTAGGGTACAACTCACATGATTGTTTCATGATTTGAAATGGGGTGTTAAATGTTCCTTGTCTTATTCGGTTGATCTAAAAAGGTGAAAAGGAATTTTGTCTTGTCTGAATCGCACAATTAGCTAGGCCCCCACCACCTGCATTTGTACACTTTTATTTGATTAATCGCACAACACCTCATCAATCGCACAACAAAATCTGAAGCATGTATTTAAAACCTGGCCCCACCATTTGTTCTCCACACTTTTGTTGGTCGCACAACAGTGGTTCAATCGCACAAGTTGTTATAAATGCACACTCAAATTAGCTGGCCCCACCACTTCAAATTGTTGATCGCACAAGACTTTCAATCGCACAACTGATTGAAGTCGTATTAAGTGCTTATATATAAGAACGCATATCCCTATCACTTATGTTATTTGGAAATATGTGTTACGTGTAAACTACTCATTGTTTATACGCTACTGTGAATAACGTGCTATATGTGATTACTTGATATATGTGTACATTATGTGATTCATTTACAAACAGTCCTAACAATTGGTAACCATCGTAGGATGTGGTTGATCAAATTTAGGATAAACACACTAACTACCGAGCAACCTAAGGTGAGTTCACACACTATAAGTATGCGTCCCAGGGAGGGACACGAACAAACTAAGGAATGCTTTCAAACTAATATTTCCAAGGGAAATGCGATTGGGTATAATTTAAATTACTATTTCCGGGGGAGATACGTTTGGATAATATTTATATCACGACTAGCAAAAACTAAACGAATCTCTATCATATAAAGTCCCTGCTTATTGTACCGATTAATCGCCGGGGGCGAACGGGATATTAGTTGATAGCGTTATTAGGTTTGACAACCTCACACCGTGACCGGGGGAGATCGGGCGTGAACTAGTAGACCTTGCATCTTGGTCAATGACGATAGACATTGACCTGGGGCACAAAATCTTCTTGTCAACAGTTTCGGTAACGCCAGTTTAGTAGCTTTCATATGGGGTAGCTCCCCATGACGTGATTATAAACGCTTTATCTAAACAACCTACGTTTTCGAAAAGTTAAAAACCGAACATCTCGTGAACTCGCCAACATTTTGTTGATACCCTACTACATGCTTTGCAGGTACCCAGTGACTCAGGAGCTTGCGGCTTGGGGAAGTGTAGTGGTCGTCTAAACCCGTGTGTTGGGTTCTAAATAAACTTGAACTCTGAAATTTGTTTTAAACTGTTTTGCCTATGCTTCCGCTACTTACTTAAACTGTCATTTTAGACTTAAACTTTTGAACTTTAAACTATGATATTTTCTACCCATTATGGTTGGTGATCATTATGCTATTAACCAATGCTCAGTATAATTGGTGGCTGGATCCTGGTCATATCACACGTCCTCGCGGTAGTACTCCGCATGTGGATTTTGAGGGTGTGACACACTTGGCTACATAGGTGGCTATGGATTTCTTCATACCCATCCACCAATAGTTCTTCTTTAAATCTTGGTACAACTTGTCACCTCCAGGGTGAACTGAATATTTGGAACTATGCGCTTTCTGGAGGATTAGATCTCTAAGTCCTCCCAATATAAGAACCCAGACCCGACCATTAAGTCTAAGAATTCCGTCATTTCCAGGTGACAACTGGTCAACATTTCCACCTAATCCTTCACTAGGAAGGTTAGCCTCTAACATGGCTTGTTTATGTGCATCTAACAGCTTCTCATTCAAGCGGTTCTTGAGCTCAATGCTCTTGGCGTTAATACTTATAGGTTTAACCTTTTTCTTGCGACTAAGCACATCAGCGACTACATTCGCTTTGCCGGGATGATAGCGAATCTCACAATTATAATCATTCAATGTTTCCATCCAACGACGTTGTCTCATATTTAGATCTTTCTGATTAAACAGATGCTGGAGACTTTTGTGATCAATGTATATAATACACTTCGTTCCATAAAGGTAATGTCTCCATAGTTTCGGTGCAAATACACGGCACCTAACTCCAAGTCATGGGTGGTGTAATTCCTTTCATGCACTTTCAGTTGTCGTGATGCGTAGGCAATCACCTCGCCTCTCTGCATAAGCACCCAACCTATGCCAGTATGCAAAGCATCGCAGTAGACAACGAATTCTTCAATGCCCTCAGGCAGAATTAGCACTAGAGCGTTGCTCAATTTGTTCTTAAGAATCTCAAAGGATTCCTGTTGTTTCAGACCCCAATTGAACTTAACATTCTTACGGGTCAATGTAGTTAAAGGAGTGGATATCCTTGAAAAGTTCTCAATGAACCTCCTATAATAACTTGCCAGTCCTAAGAAACTACGGATCTCAGAGGGTGTCTTAGGTGCTTCCCAGTTCATAATGGCCTCAATCTTAGCAGGATCCACTTGGATACCACGCTCACTAACCACATGTCCAAGAAATTGGACTTCACGAAGCAAGAACTCGCATTTAGAGAATTTAGCGTAAAGCTTCTCCTGCTGTAAAAGCTCAGGGATGCACCAAAGATGTTTCTCGTGATCAGATTGATGACGAGAATAGATAAGTATGTCGTCTATGAAGTCTATGACAAACTTATCTAGATACGGCCTTTAGACTCTGTTCATCAGATCCATGAATGCTGCAGGTGCATTAGTGAGCCTGAAAGGCATCACTAAGAACTCGTAGTGCTCGTATCTTGTTTTGAAGGCAGTTTTAGGAACATCTTCCCTTCTAACCTTCAGCTGATGATATCCCGACCACAAGTCGATCTTCGAGAAGAAGCTTTCCCCTTGCAATTGGTCGAATAGATCGTCGATCCTGGGCAAAGGATAACGATTCTTGATCGTTACCTTGTTTAGCTCATGGTAATCAATGCACAGACGCATTGAACCGTCTTTCTTCTTAACAAATAGCATTGGAGCTCCCCAAGGCGACGAGCTAGGCTGTATAAAGCCTTTCTCCAACAGTTCGTCCAATTGGGTTTTCAATTCTTTTATCTCGGTCGGCGCCAAACGATAAGGAGCTCCTGCAACTGGTGCAGCTGTCGCGGCCCCCGACCCACCCTGGACGGAGTCGGGGCCCGCGATGCAGATTTCAGTGGTACCCGTGGTATTTAATTTATGTGACAGCGGAAGTCTTTTTACAACAGGATCTTTTCACCGGAAAATGCTCGTTTAATATATTACACAAAGTTTAAGGGATAAATCCCATAATTTATAATAAGTTAATTTCACACAGAAATCTTTATTTTCCAAAACATGTTTTATTCATTTATTTACACTGAGCCACTTCTCTGAGCTTGATAGTGCTTTACTGCACTTTTCCTGGATCACATAGATCACCTGAAACATGTTTGAAAAAGGTTTTGTCAGCGGGGAAATACTGAGTGAATCATTCCATTTTCTAAAACGACCCGTTAGTTATAAATCACAGTATTAAGAGCGATTACAATGTTTCTATCAACCAATTATCAAGAATGGGTATTTGTCACTCGACCTGATCTGTGACTGTGGTCATATCACTATTGGTCCCGTTGCCCTAATAGTGACGGTTTACTCACACAGAGTAATAATCACTCACATAGAGTAATATTCACTCACATAGAGTGATAGTAATGTGCACAATACCCCACATACCAGCTGTAATTTGGTGATTACAAAGACTTAATCCCTGTAATTATAACCTTGAAATTAATTTGAGGTATTGTAATACTTACTCACAAACTGTGAGAAAACAGTTAAAAAGAAGAATGACTCACATTGCAGATTAACGAGCAATAGATATAAGCCTACTGATTAGCCTTGATTACACCTAGTTTAACACAATGCACACACAGACAGGTTAGTAACTAATACAGCAATTACGTCAATTCACGAGATTAAACCTTCACAACGATTAATCAGTGCGATACTCGATAATTCAATCGGATTCACAACGAATAACAGAGCATAGTCCGAATTCGAACAGCACTCTAATATTCAAGTCGAAATCACGACGAATAATCAAAGTACAAGCTCAATTGAGCAGCACCTGGACTATCGTTGGATAGTTATAATCGATCGGACGTTGAATCGTAATAGCGATCGAGTTATTACCCTGATTGCGGCAGCACTTCGTGATCGGTGTGTGTTTTGTGTGAATGATATTCGCTATAACTCGATGGTTACAGAGAATTTGGACGTCGATTTACCACCAAAGTTCAAGTGCCAACGTCCCCTATTTATAGCTGGAAATTGTCCTCCCTCGCGCCACGCGAAGAAGACATGCATACCCGTCGCGTGGCGCGACGGGTCTATTTCTTAGCCTAGGTTGTTTCGTGTCCCAAGTAGCCTTGGTGAGTAAGTTAAACGAATAAATTTCGTTTCTACAGCAAATTTAGAAGATAAACATCACTAGGGTTTAACCCCCCCTGAGTTTTAGGGGTCCTGATCCTGATTCCGATTGTTATAAAAATTTTAGGGTTTATGCGGAATCACTTGGTTTTCTCAATTAGGGTTTCCTTAATAACTAATTACCATCCTAATTATGGATTTTAGTGGCAGTTGTTACATCCTCCCCACCTTGAGAAAAATCTCGTCCTCGAGATTTATTGGAATAAATGAGGATATTTGCGCTTCATTTCTGATTCTAGCTCCCAAGTGTATTCTGGTCCTCTCCTTGAATTCCATTTGACTTTGACCAACACCAGTCGTTTGTGTTTGAGAAACTTGACTTTTCTATCTTCGATCTGTAGTGGTTTCTCTATAAACTTCAACTTTTCGTTCACCTCCACATCGTGAAGAGGTACTACCAGGGACTCATCTAATAAACATTTCTTTAGATTGGATACATGAAATACATCATGTACTCCAGATAATTCTTCTGGTAGTTGTAAACGATAAGCAACTGGTCCTATTCGTTGGCTTATTGGAAATGGTCCAACGTATCTGGGACTCAACTTTCCTTTCTTACCGAATCGTACTACTCCTTTCCAAGGAGAAACTTTTAAAAGTACCTTATCTCCTACTTGGAATTCAAGTGGCTTGCGACGATTGTCTGCATAGCTTTTCTGACGATCTCTGGCTGTTTTTAATCTTTCCTTGATCTGTGTTATCTTGTCAGTAGTTTCTTGTACAATCTCAGGACCTGATAATTGACTTTCTCCGATTTCTGCCCAACATACTGGAGTTCTGCACTTACGTCCGTACAGTGCTTCGAATGGTGCAGCTTCGATACTTGAATGATAACTATTGTTATAGGAGAATTCAATTAATGGCAAATGGCTATCCCAATTACCACCAAAGTCAATTACACATGCTCGGAGCATGTCTTCTAGCGTTTGTATTGTCCTTTCACTCTGTCCGTCTGTTTGTGGATGATAAGCAGTACTTAGATTTAGTCGAGTTCCCATTGCTTTCTGAAAACTTTTCCAGAAATGAGATGTAAAACGACTATCTCTATCCGATACGATGGAGAGCGGGACTCCATGTAGGGATACTACTTCGTCTACGTAGAGTTGTGCTAACCTTTCCATGCTAAAGGTTTCTTTTATTGGTAGGAAATGAGCTGACTTGGTTAATCGGTCTACGATTACCCAAATTGCATCATTACCTCTTTTAGTTTTGGGTAACTTTGTAACAAAGTCCATTGTTATGAGTTCCCATTTCCATACAGGCATTTCTAACTGTTGTAGTAGTCCTGAAGGTTTCTGGTGTTCAGCTTTAACTTGTGAACAAGTTAAGCACTTGGATACGTATTCGGCTATATCCTTTTTCATTCCTATCCACCAGAAATTATTCCTTAAATCTTGGTACATTTTATTGTTTCCTGGGTGCATAGTATACCTAGATTTATGAGCTTCTTCTAAAATCTTACTTCTTAACTCTCCTTGCTTAGGTACCCAAATTCGTTTCTTATGGAATTTCCAAATTCCATCATTTCCTTGTTCTAATTCTTTTAGGTAACCTTTCATTCCTTCAGCATCGTCTTGGATTGCTGTTTTCTGAACTTCTTTAATTTGTGCCATTAAATCTACTTGTAGATTCAACCTCAGAGCACGGACTCGTTTCTGTTTCTCATGGTACTTACGACTTAAGGCATCTGCAACTACATTTGCCTTTCCTTCGTGATATTGGATATCACAGTCGTAATCACTTAGCATCTCCATCCATCTCCTTTGCCTCATGTTTAATTCTTTTTGCCCAAATATATATCTTAAACTTTTATGATCTGTATAAACAGTAAACTTACTTCCATACAGATAATGTCTCCATATCTTAAGGGCAAAAATTATGGCTCCTAATTCTAGATCATGAGTCGTATAATTTTCTTCGTGCTTTTTCAATTGTCTAGAAGCATACGCAATTACCTTCTTGCGTTGCATTAACACACATCCATAGCCTAATTTTGAAGCATCACAATATACTTCAAAATCTTCTGTTCCTTCGGGTAAAGCTAAGATTGGTGCATTCGTCAACCTATGCTTTAAAATCTTAAAGGCTTCTTCTTGTCTAGGTCCCCATTCAAACTTAGCAGCTTTACAGGTTAACTTAGTTAATGGTACGGCTATCTTAGAAAAATCTTTGATAAATCGTCTATAGTATCCAGCTAAGCCTAGAAAACTTCTTATCTCCATAGCTGTTTGTGGAACTTTCCATTTCGTAATGGCTTCTATCTTAGCAGGATCTACATGGATACCTTCATGATTTACCACATGACCTAAGAATTGCACTTCTTGCAGCCAAAATTCACACTTTGAGAATTTGGCATAAAGCCTTTCTTTTCTTAACAGAGTTAAGGGTGTATGTAAGTGTTCACAATGTTCTTTTTGGCTTTTGGAATAAATAAGTATATCGTCGATGAAAACGATCACAAATTTATCCAAGTATGGTTTACAGATTCGATTCATCATGTCCATGAATGCTGCTGGGGCATTTGTTAATCCAAAGGGCATGACTGTAAACTCATAATGACCATACCTAGTTCTGAAGGCAGTTTTAGGTATGTCTTCTTCTTGTACCTTCAACTGATGGTATCCGGATCTTAAATCTATCTTTGAGAAATACCTAGCTCCTTGCAATTGATCAAAAAGATCATCAATCCTAGGTAGTGGGTATCGATTCTTAATCGTAACCTTATTCAATTCTCTATAATCGATACACATTCTCATCGATCCATCTTTCTTCTTCACAAACAGTACCGGTGCACCCCAAGGGGATGAACTTGGTTGTATGAATCCTTTGCTTAATAATTCATCTAATTGCTTTTTCAATTCTAGCATTTCGGTAGGTGCTAATCTATATGGTGCTTTGGCTATTGGTGCAGTACCTGGAATTAAATGAATTCTAAATTCTACTTCTCTATCAGGTGGTAATCCAGGTAATTCTTCTGGAAAAACGTCTGGGTATTCTGAGACTACGGGGATGTCCTGAAGTTCCTTATCTTTAGTGTTAATGATTACTGAAATCATATACACCATTTCCTGTTTCCTCGAATAACTAGCCAATTTCATTACTGAGATAAATTTCAATGGCTTTCGGGGTTTATCTCCAGTAATTAAAATTACTTTTCCTGTAGGGGTTTGAATTTCTACTGCATTTTTATCACATAGGATTCGTGCATGGTTGGCTACTAACCAATCCATTCCTAACACTACATCGAATCCGGCTAAATTCATTGGTAACAGATTTGCAGAAAACTTATGGCCTAATAGTTCTATTTTTCCTTCTTGCCAGATTTTATCTATGTTCACAGAATTTCCTTCTGCGGTTTCAACTGTGAAAATTTGCCTAAGAGTGGTTAATGGTAACTTAAGAGCTTGACAAAATGAAGTATTAATAAAACTTTGGTTCGCACCAGAGTCAAATAATACTTTTGCAAATACGTCATGTACTAGGAACGTACCGGCTATCACATCTGGAATGAGTTCGGCCTCTTGAGTGGTCAGCTGGAATGCTCGCGCATTTCTCTTGGTTGCTCCTTCAGCTGGTTTGGCTTGGTTAACTACGGGTTTAGCTATCTTAGGACATTCAAATTGAAAATGTCCCCTTTCTCTGCAATTATAACAAACTCTTGTTTTCTTCCTGCAATCTTCTTCCCGATGTCCTTTCATTTTGCAAAAATTGCAAACCATATTGCATTGTCCATAATGCTTCTTTTTGCAAATTTTGCAGAAAGGAGATGATGAGGATTGCCCTGTTCCTCTTTTCTTGGTATTACCCGTACGAAATCCTTGGGTAATCTTTTGAGCTATTTCCTTCTTACGATCTTCCTCTCTTGTGCGTACCAACTCATCCGTCAGGGTATTAGCTAATTCTACAGCATCGTCAATAGTACGAGGTCTCGCAGCTTTAACGATGTTTCGGAATTCACTAATTAACCCCCAGATGTAACGAGAGATAAGTACCGGTTCTAGCGAAGCCAGTGATGGCACTATCCTTGCGTATTCAAAGAATGTCGAAGTATAGCCCCGACAATCTACTCCTGTCATGCGGTGACTAAGGAATTTGTTTGCCATCTGTTCCTTCTCGTATTCGGGACAGAATTTTCTTTCTACCAAACTCTTAAATTCTTCCCAACCTATGGCGTAGGCTATCCTTCTTCCTTTTGCCTGGAGGACCGTGTTCCACCATTCTAATGCTCCTTCTTTGAACAGATTTGATGCATACATTACCTGATCCTCTTCGGCACATTTGCTTATTGCAATTACTGCTTCGGTTTTCTCTAACCAACGCAGTGTTGCAGTTGCCCCTTCGTTACCTGCAAATTCAGCGGGTTTGCAAGCAAGAAGTTCTTTGTAAGTGCAACCAGACGTTGCAGCTTTCATTCTTTTAGGGAATGGGGCCTGCTGCGGATCATGATCGTCATGATTGCCGCCTCCATTTATGCTGTTACTGCCGTTATCTTCTGGAATACGTTTACTAGGAATTAATTGTGGTTCGGCAGGTTTCTGAACAGCAGCTACAATTTCTGGAATAGCATGAGCTATCCCTTGGGCGATAAAGTGCTCGATATCTTGTCGAGTTATATATTGATCTTCCCGTTCTTGCTCAGATTGATTTACTTCATTAATTGGTTCATTATTAGCGTTTTCCATCTGCTAATTTGGTAAAATTATTAGTGTTATTGTCTAACTTATCAATGACAAAATTCACATAGATAAACACATAGATTATCACAATATACAAGTATAACCAAAATTGTCGATTTCTCGACTTTTACTTTGTTATGGTATATTGTATATGCATCCATACACACCATATTTTACAGAGTTTTATTGCCCATTTTACAGAATTTTAAGTTACTATCATATAATACGGCTTTCTGTGGTTTAACTGACAGTTCTAGTAACGATGCTCCCTCTCATCGTACTTCCAAGTTAGATGCTCCCCCATTTCCCTGATCCTATTACCTGTACCTATCAGTTCTTCACCGAACTGACGGAGTTCAGCTAGGTTTTCATTACTCATGGGAGGATTTGGGAGTGGTTCTGGGTCAAATTGTGGAAGAAAACTATAAGGACTGTTGACTATGTTTTGGAATTGCCAGTCGTTGGTCCACCATTCCTCCATTTGGCCTAATGGTCTGGTATGAACTAGTGGGTCTGGAATAGCTGGTCTTAGGTTTAGTGGGAATTGAACTGTAGCCGGGTAAGAGAAAAGATTATCGTTGATAGGCTCTAAAACATCACAATTTTCCAGTAGGCGATCTATTTCGTCTTGGAATGTGATTTCCTCAGATTGTTTAGAGCTTTCACCAATCTTTATTCCCTTTTGTTTCAGATCTATTCCTATTTCCTTTTCGGGTGATTTTGAACCTTCTCCAGTTTCTATTTCCTTTCCCTTGCTCACGATCACAGGATTTTCTATTTTAGGGAGTCTCCTAGTGGCAGGTTTCCTACGTCGTACTTTCCTCCACCCTACGTATCTTCTCTTCTTTTTTAGGTTTGGCTTTTTCCAGCGGTGGAGCTTTGAATTCCACAGGTTCTTCTATGTCAGCAATGTAACCAGTAAAGTCGTGAGAGACTTCGATAGGCACTGGATATAAGTTGAGATTCTGGAATGCTTCCGACATCTCATTCATGCTGCATAGCATATATGCAAAATGCAATGTTAAAACTTTGGAACAAAGTTTAACAAACAAACACTGAAGTTTTATTGCATATTACTTTTTGTACAAAAATAACTGAAATAAACACACTGGGATTTTATTTATTTACGGGATTGTGATTTCTCTTACTAGACCCAACTTATCGGATATTTAGAGATTAGCATTTTCTGCTACAGTAGCTAGCATATAGATATTTGCCCATTTCTCGTCTATTTTATCTTCCCAAGGTGTACTATTACCCAATTCTTGGACTTCTGGGTTAAACCTAACTCTCTTGGTTCGGGGTTTCTTTTTCTCCTGACTCTTTTTAAGTATCGAATCCCTTTTCTCTGGGGAAAGAGGATTCTCATAGTTTGCCTTGCGGACAAAAATTCCTTCTTCTAGGTTTAATGGGTTTTTAGAAGAAGATGCCACATCTAGTTTGTGGTAGATAGCAGACAGCTTTTGCTTACCCATACTGTCACTAAAAATAACCAGTTAATAAAACAGATAATCACCGAATAATAATTAGTAAAATTAAGCATTTGGACAAAATACTTAATTTAGGCTTAATCAGTGGCTCGATCAGTGGCTCAATTTAACTATTAGCTCTGATACCACCTTCTGTCGCGGCCCCCGACCCACCCTGGACGGAGTCGGGGCCCGCGATGCAGATTTCAGTGGTACCCGTGGTATTTAATTTATGTGACAGCGGAAGTCTTTTTACAACAGGATCTTTTCACCGGAAAATGCTCGTTTAATATATTACACAAAGTTTAAGGGATAAATCCCATAATTTACAATAAGTTGATTTCACACAGAAATCTTTATTTTCCAAAACATGTTTTATTCATTTATTTACACTGAACCACTTCTCTGAGCTTGATAGTGCTTTACTGCACTTTTCCTGGATCACATAGATCACCTGAAACATGTTTGAAAAAGGTTTTGTCAGCGGGGAAATACTGAGTGAATCATTCCATTTTCTAAAACGACCCGTTAGTTATAAATCACAGTATTAAGAGCGATTACAATGTTTCTATCAACCAATTATCAAGAATGGGTATTTGTCACTCGACCTGATCTGTGACTGTGGTCATATCACTATTGGTCTCGTTGCCCTAATAGTGACGGTTTACTCACACAGAGTAATAATCACTCACATAGAGTAATATTCACTCACATAGAGTGATAATAATGTGCACAATACCCCACATACCAGCTGTAATTTGGTGATTACAAAGACTTAATCCCTGTAATTATAACCTTGAAAATAATTTGAGGTATTGTAATACTTACTCACAAAGTGTGAGAAAACAGTTAAAAAGAAGAATGACTCACATTGCAGATTAACGAGCAATAGATATAAGCCTACTGATTAGCCTTGATTACACCTAGTTTAACACAATGCACACACAGACAGGTTAGTAACTAATACAGCAATTACGTCAATTCACGAGATTAAACCTTCACAACGATTAATCAGTGCGATACTCGATAATTCAATCGGATTCACAACGAATAACAGAGCATAGTCCGAATTCGAACAGCACTCTAATATTCAAGTCGAAATCACGACGAATAATCAAAGTACAAGCTCAATTGAGCAGCACCTGGACTATCGTTGGATAGTTATAATCGATCGGACGTTGAATCGTAATAGCGATCGAGTTATTACCCTGATTGCGGCAGCACTTCGTGATCGGTGTGTGTTTTGTGTGAACGATATTCGCTATAACTCGATGGTTACAGAGAATTTGGACGTCGATTTACCACCAAAGTTCAAGTGCCAACGTCCCCTATTTATAGCTGGAAATTGTCCTCCCTCGCGCCACGCGAAGAAGACATGCATACCCGTCGCGTGGCGCGACGGGTCTATTTCTTAGCCTAGGTTGTTTCGTGTCCCAAGTAGCCTTGGTGAGTAAGTTAAACGAATAAATTTCGTTTCTACAGCAAATTTAGAAGATAAACATCACTAGGGTTTAACCCCCCCTGAGTTTTAGGGGTCCTGATCCTGATTCCGACTGTTATAAAAATTTTAGGGTTTATGTGGAATCACTTGGGTTTCTCAATTAGGGTTTCCTTAATAACTAATTACCATCCTAATTATGGATTTTAGTGGCAGTTGTTACAGCAGCCCCAGGTAGGATGTCGATTCGGAACTCCACTTGCCTCTCAGGAGGTAAACCAGGTAGTTCATCAGGGAAGACATTTGGGTAATCAGAGATAACTGGAATATCTTCAATCTTCGACTTTGGTTCATCTACCGTGACTTATGCCATGTAGATGACACATCCACTCTTTAAACACTCGGATGCCTTAAGTATAGTGATCATTTCAACAGATGGGGTTTTAACTTCGATGAGTTTCTTGTCGCAAGTGATGCCGGCTTGGTTATCTGATAACCAGTCTATGCCTAAAACTACATCAAATCCTGCCAATTTCATTGTCAGAAGAGATAAAGGAATAAAATGATTCTTAATGGATATAGAACATCCATCAAGAATGGAAGATGCGGTTTCTAAAGTTCCGTCAACAAGTTCTACCTCATACGTAATATCTAGAGTTCTTACGAGCAAGTTTAATAGTTTGCTAAACTTAAAGTCTACAAATGATTTATCTGCACCCGAATCAAATAGAACTCTAGCATAGACGTCATTGATCAAGAACGTACCTGTTATGACATTATCGTCATTCACGACATGTTTAGCATTCATTTGGAAGGCCCATGCATTCCCCTTTTTAGCCTCTCCAGGCTTCTTAGCATTCTTAGGGCAGCTAGTCTTGATTTACCCCTTTTCGTTGCAATCGTAGCAAACGGCATCCTTAAGGTCTTTGCACTCTAAGGTCTTATGCCCCTTCTTCTTACAGATACCGCAGGGTTTTTCCTGCGGGTCGGAGTTACACTTTCCCCAGTGTTTATGGTTGCAGGTCTTACAAGTTGGTTTCTCATTCGACCTGTCTTGGTTCCTGTTGAACCCAAATTTACCTTTCTTCTTCTTGTTTGACTTATGGGAATTGTCATCCTCTCTCTTTCTTTTCCCGTCAGTCTCAGTATTGACTGACTTATTTCTCAACACATCCAGTGTGAGCGACAGGGATAGATCCACAGTGGATCTATACAATGTAGGCTTTTAAGCCTTAACGTGCCCTTTGATTTTTGGTGCCAGACCACCAATAAAACGCGTAATGTGTTTGGGCTTCGGGGTAATAAGATATGGTACCAACCTGGACAAGGAGTTAAAGTCGGTGACATATTGCCGACAATTCATGTTTTTCATCACGAGAGTCAGAAAATCTGACTCCACCTTTTCAACCTTGTGCTAAGGGCAGTATGTTTCCTTTATTAGGTCCACAAACTTGGACCACTCCAGGTTATAAAGGGGGATCTTACCCGTAGATTGTATCATTGCTTTCCACCAAGTAAGGGCATCGCCCTTAAACGACTGTGACACAAACTTCACAGTATCCTCCTTAGCGCAACCGCTAATATCAACCACAGTTTCCATTTCATTGAGCCATCTCATGGCATCGATTGCCCCCTTTTCACCGTTAAAGTCTCTTGGCTTGCAAGAGATGAAGTACTTAGACGTACATCCCTTGGTAGAAGAACGGGGGTTCTCATCAACTACGATCTTCTTTAGTTCACTTTTTGCATTCGAAGAGTGAACAGAACTCTCTTTGTGAGATGAATGTGGCTTTGAATGGGACTTTGAGCAAGTAGCACTCGACTCCTTAAAGTTCTCTAGAACAGTATTCACAGCTTTGCCGACTGCTACATCGATCATGGCATGAAGATCAGCACCATTGAGATTTATATTCGCAGCATTATTTATATTTGCAGAATTACTAGTGCTGTGACTGCTATGAGCTTCATCAGAATTTGACATTTCCAAAGCTTTGGTACTAAACACCATAATAGCAATTGCTTAGTTGCAATATAATCGTAAATCATCACATTTGATGATTTAACAAGCCATCGTATTATTAAACCATATAGGCTATTCAGTCTTAACATTAATAAATGTTGTTTGAAAATAATTCAATATATTTAGCCTAGGTCACTAATGGACCATCAATGGCATTAAAATAGGACGTAATTCGTTATTTATTAGACAGGGGATTACAAGTCACGCTGTCATTGTCGCACTGACAATATTAAATAGCACAAAGGCTCGTCTTGAAGGACATAAAAATATGGCACAAAGGCCTTGTCACAAGGACATTTAGATTATATATAAGCCGCGATCTCATTCGATCAGGGGCTTTAAGGCTTGAACATAGTTCACCACCTTTGGCGATGGAGTCGTAGACTACAACTGTCATTATCATTAAAAGACGATATAATATGGCCCGTAGGCGAATCATTTGACATCACAAAAGGATGTTAAAATAATAATCATCGCACTGATGATGTTAGTCATGATTGCATTGATCATATTGACTATAAGGCTTGGATGTAATCCAAATACCTTGATGGCTTGTGTGGTTCTTCAAGTCACACTGCCAGGAGTGTTAACATTACGTGAATGTTAACATAGAATAATTGTCTTAACGGTTAAACAATAAAACCATGGTCGCATTGACCATATTGGTTTGGAGGCTCGAACATAGTCCACCACCTCTGGATAGAAGGGATAGTCTTCCTTAACCATCCTGATAGAAGGGCAAGTCATCCTTAGCTATCATGGTAGAAGGGATAGTCATCCTTAACTACCAAAAAAAAATTGGCCAATTGATGGACTTGCCACTTGGCGAGGTAAACCATTAAGAAGATCTTTTGGAATTATTTAGCGGATCGATAAAGTTCGAATTAATCGAGACGATCGTTTGAACAAAGGATGTAATGAAATATATATATAAATACAATAATAATTCACAAGAAGTTTTCATTAATTAAATAAGAAATTACAATAATGCCTTAAACAGGACTTGAAACAAACTTAACTAATTTGTCCACGCAGGGACCGAAAATAAAACATGTCCAAGCAGGGACTAAACTGAAATAACATGTCCACGCAGGGACTTAATTGAAATAACAATACAACACAAGACAAATAACTAAAGTCTTCATTCATCCTTCTTCCCCTTAATTAGCTTGGTGAGGTTTTTGAGGAATTTTCCAGTCTTCTTCCCAATTCTTTCAACCCTTCGCTAAACATCCTCCACCCTTTCTAAGGCCTGATTTATGGCCTCTAATTGTTGAGGTGGTTGTGGTTGTGGTTGTGGTGCAGCAAGATACGGGTATCCATAATTTGGATAACCTGTTGCTGGGTAAGCAGGGGGAAAAGGTGATGGGTACAAAGCATTGTGTACGCCCGCTTCAATATAGGGGTCATACGCTGGCGCCTAATAATTATAACCGATAGGCAAAGATGGGTCAAATATGTTATATCCAGTTGCAGTTGGATATGTAGGAATCGGGTTTTCAAAACCCACTGGTGGCGGTGGTTGAGCAAAAGTAGCAGGTGTTGGATCAATCACCGGTGCAACGTTGGAGGGTTCACCCATTTGCGGATCCTCTGCGATAGGAGGATGGGCGAACTGAAACGTGCCCCCCACGCACTAACATGCATGCGTTACGCCTTCTCCAAGATGATTCAGGAGGTGGCGGAGGTGGTTGTTCTTCTTCCACCTCTTATATTTACGCATCCTCTTGTGGAGGCGGCTGTGGAGGGGTGGAATGGTAAGAGGGAGTAAATTCAAACTTTAATTTACCCCACTATTCGTCCCATTCGTTGGGAGCTTGGTAAGGCGATCCCGCATAAGAAGCGGAACCACTGGAAATCTCGATTGGGTGCGCAGGCGACCCCAAAGGCGGCATTATTGGATCTGGATCTTCGTCCATCTCCATGTCCTAGTTCATGTTCTGGTTTAGGTCTTTCTCCAGCTAATTATGTCCAACGAGAGGGGTGTTAATATAGTGGTTTAGGTCAAAAGACCCATGTGAATGCGAGTGGGCATGGTGTGAGTGATGGGAGTGATGAGACTCATGTGAGTGATGAGACTCGAATGAATAGTGGTAAGAAGGCGAAGTACTCAAAGAGACAGAGTGTCTCGCTGGCTCAATAGAATATCCCTAATCCTGATAGGGATCTGAATCAAATGATGCTGATGGAAAATGGTGTGATGGTCCAGCATGACTTGATGGTCTTCCATGCATGAGACCTTTGCCTCTACGTCTCCCACGATGTCTTGGCGGCATATCGAATAAGCAACCTGCCAAAAATAAAAAAAAAACAATATATATAAAATTAATAAAGATAAGGACTAATCCTAGGTCATTTGCCTAGACTCAGAAAAATCTAAAGAATATGCTACTGTGTCATTTGAGATTAAACACCAAAGGCTAGTGTTTAATTCACTCAAACGTTGGCTCTGATACCAACCTGTCACACCTCGATATTTCAACCACAAAGCCGATGGGTCCGATGGGGAGTATCGTGACGTAAGATTGGTATCGTCATAGTCAATTATACACAGAATAGCACAAAATTACTATTACAAACCAAATGTTCAAAGTTCGAAATAATAATACAAATGGCTTATAATAGTAAAGATCCATAGGCGGATCATAAATGTACAAAAATGAGTTCAACAGACTAATAGGCTTATGCAAAGGAGTTGCAAATTCCTCTTCTAGCAATACCGAGCAGCTTCCAGCCTATTTACATATTTGTACCTGTAGCTTAGTCTTTTGAAAATATGTTAGTTTTCACTGGTAAATACAATCAACCGACACATTTTGAAAATATTTTCAAAATTGATTTAAGTGCACAAGGCACATCTTTTATAAATAACTTGGGACAATTCAAAATGATCTTGAATCAGTTTTACATTTTTGTCAATACATATTGGGTCTAGTATGGAAACCGAGACATGATTAACTGACACACCACTTATAAACCCACAAAGGAGTTATCACCAACTTGTAGGTAAGAAAACATTTTTAATATAGCATTAAGCATCTGTCGAGTGTATGCCTATACCCCGTGCTTGGTCTTGGCCATTAGTAACTTAAATGAGCCGAGGATATCCAGGACACAGTCGCGTTAACCGCCAATGTTTAAGTTATCAAACAAAACATATTAAAACGGGTTATGAAGATTTTGTAGCCACAATCTGGCATATGATCCCATACCTGACTATGCGGTAATAAATTACCGTATCCCAAGCCCATATAGGGAAAATAGGTTACAAGTATTTACCTGAGCTAATACTTGATACAAGTGCAAGGTTTAAAGTAACTTAGCCGTATTCAATTAAATAAGTGTAGGTAAAAATCTACTGGGAGGCTCTAGTCTGGAATGATGGTATAAAACCAATTAGAATGCTAACGGGTCTTATTTTAAGTCGTAGACTTAGACCGGCTAGCTTAAAGTATTAAAAACGGTACGACACGCTCGATTAAGTGAGGACCGGAATAGAATGTAGTTTAAACCCAACAATTACTAAGACTTGTATAATATAGGTAAACTATTAACATTCTGGAAATTGAGATAAAAATGATAAGGTTAAACCCGTTTCGGTAAACTTATGTAAACTAGTTACATAAGTCTAACCGTACGCATATAAGCAATAATGGATAACCGGATGAGTCATGAACAAGTTCCATATGCCATTATACTTTAAACAAGTTATAATATCAGTAGGATGTCAACTTGTATGCCCGTTAAGGTTTTAAAATCAAATTAAGCCTCAAAAGGGCGTTTTGGTTGTTTAGCGACGTATAAAAAGGAACTTGCATATAAACTGATGTTATGATCATAAACATTCTGGAAAAATAATTAATTTGTGATATAATATCAGTAGGATATCAAACATATGTGTGTTTTATAGTTTAAGACCAAACTATGCACCGTAGGGGCATTTTGGTCATTTCACGCATAGTTTGAAAGCTTATTTGGGATTATGAGTTTATAACATGTACCTACTATAAAAACATTTTAACTAAGTTATAAAATCAGTAGGTAACAAGTCTTGGTTGGTAGATATGGTTTAAAACCTTATATGCGCCAAAAATGGCGTTAAAGTCGTTAAATGACGATATTTGCGATGTTATGTAAAAACAGAAGTTATGACCAGGTTTATATTGTTAAAATATGTTATTTAATATAACATATCAGTAGGTAAAAATGTTTTGTATAAAAATCATGATTAAAACCATTTTAAGTGCCAAAAGGGCATTATCGTCATTTAAGAGCATAATATAAGAACTTATACTTAAACTCAGACTAAAAACTGACTTGATATCCCAAATAGTTCTAATTATGATATTATATCAGTAGGTAATGATTTTGGTATTAGAAATTATGTTTAAAGCCATTTTATGTGCCGAAAGGGCATTTTGGTCATTTAAAAGCATAATTTTCGATATTATACAAAAACTCAGTTTATGATCAGTTTGATAACATCATTATAAGTTAATTACTGCATCATATCAATATACAAATCATTTGCAAGTTCATTAATGATTAAAACCTTGTTTTTAATAAAAAAGGGAAAATAGTCAAGGTATAGCAATATAACAGAAACTTGCATAAATATCAGATTACTATTATGATCATGTAATATAACCTCAGAGGGTTATGCTACATACTAATACGATCATAATGAGGCCTTAAATCAGTAGCAAATTATTCTAATCCGGGTTAGAATCGAAAGTCAAAGAAGAAGTCAAACTTCGCGACTTTCGGTTGCGAACCGACCCTAGAACTGGAATTGACGAGCCCAACATGTTTACACATGTTCTAATAATTATTACCAAGTTATTAATGTATTAAAACATAATTTAGAACACCTACATTAGATTAAGATTATTTTAAAAATTGTCCCGTTTGACTTTTTAATGTTAATAACTTTGACCTGTCAATTGACCAAGCAAACATGATTTTCAGGAGGTGCCCTTTTGAGGGATTAACACCTACCTAATTACGATCACGTAGCCATGTTTGGCTCGAACAATGGCTAGACCATTAAGGCCTAAACTGAAATTCAAAGCATTTATCGAAAAATCTTGACTTTTGGCTTTTAAAAGCCTACAAACGAAAATGCAAGAAGTAGGAGCACTAACAAGTGGTCCTAGCACAAATTTGATCTCAAGAGGAGTCTCCCTTTAGCTGGGAATCTCCAAGAGATGAGAGAAGTATGAAAAATGAGAAGGTGTAAGTTGCATTTAAGCATAAGGCACCTATTTATAGTTGAGGAATGAGTTTGAGGAGTTTACCGGGTGTAAGGAGGGGTTATGAGAGGCCTACAGGTGTCCATGTGCGTGGCATAAACCAGAAATGAACCCTTGGTTTCGAATTAAACGAATTTGACTGTTTGTGTGGAGGCCAAGACAAGATTTTTGAGCTAGGCACCCCCTGGCGACCCACGACAGGATCACCCAAGTGGGCCGCGGCCCGGGGCGGCCTTATACAAGTTTGCTAAAATGGCAGCTTTGGTCCCTTAGCTCAAATCTCTTATATAACTTTCATATTTTGCACATTTAACCCCTTAAAGTCAATATTTGACACACCCAGGGGTATGACCGGGCATCAAAAGTTCCCGATTCGTTAAAAGTCACTCAAAGGTATAAATTAACATGTTGACGCTTTTAACCCTCCATATCTCATACTTCCAAATAAAATCACAAACGGCATCATTCGTCCAACAAGTGGCTCGTTTGAGAATACGAACACCGTAAAGGGTCACTCAGAGGCATAGATTAAGCACGTTGACAGGTTTACTCCCTCCACATTCATACTTTCATCATTTGGCAAAAATAGTCCCTCCTAGCCAACAACAGGCACAGTTAAGATTAGGCACACGTGTCAATACATTATTGGACACGATTTTACGAGGTGTTACATTGTTGTGTTGTTTTAGAGATCTTGTTGATCTCATCTTGAAGATCTGGTTTAGATCTTTGTATCTTATATTGATTTTTATTTAGATCAACTGATATTTCATTAGTTGTTCATTATATTGTTGTTATTGTTACAGATCTTATATCTGTAAGATCTAGGATTTGGCAAGGAGATTTTTGGGTTGGTTAATCAATAAAAGTTTTCTGTCGCCGATTTGTCACTATATTATCTGTTATTGTTGGTATCATACTTTTCTACCTGGTATCAGAGCTATTTAGCTAATGATACGAGTTTTCCGCTGTGAGATTTGATCTTGTTTTGTGTGATTTTAGGGTTTTCTCATCTTGATAACATGTGTCGGGATTTCTAAAGTTTACTATACGGAGGTTATGGAGTTCAAGGATCTAGATCTTGGATCTTGAAGGCCTGCGTTAGTCTTGGTAACCCTAGACGGCTACAAAGCAAACTAACTGGGTTTCTTGTTGGTGTATTATCATCTGATCTGATTTTATAACCCTAGAAGGTTATTGATCAGATCTGCGTAAAGGAGGGAGTTAAACGCTTCTGTAAGACTGTTCTTGTTTCTTGTTCTGGTTTTTAGTTTTGTTCTTTATTTCTCTTATGTCTAGTTGTTGTTGATGTTGGGGTATTGAGAATCGGTTATATCAGTGTGTCTAGTTGTTGTTGATGCCGGAGTAGTGAGGAACAGTTTGTTGTTTGTTTTGGTGCTATTTGCGTTGTGTTTATCTGTTATTGTCTTACTTGTCTGATTAGGTTATTGTGTGTAAAGACCTGTCCAGGCACCATAGAGTGACGATCCTATAATTTAGCCCCTGACAGGTTCTGGTTTCTTGTTCTGGTTTTTAGTTTTGTTCTTTATTTCTCTGATTTTATAACCCTACAGTTTGTTGTGTGGTTTTTTTATTTTCTTGATTCTTTGATTGTTAGTTTTATGTTAATATGGGTGATGCGGGTACTTCTACTACTCTTATTAGTAAACTTTATATAGGGGATCCTCTTTTCTTACATCCTAGTGATTCAAGTAGTCTTACTTTTGTTAGTATTAGACTTAAAGGAATAGAAAATTATAAGGTATGGTCTAGTGCTATGAAGCTTGCTTTAGAAGCCAAGAATAAGTTTAGATTCATAGATGGTAAATGTGAAAAATCCACTAATGATGTTGTGGTATGTAGTCAATGGGATAGATGTAATTCTGTTGTGTTAACTTGGTTATTGAATTCAGTATCTGAGGACTTGTATCTGGGTCAAGTGTTTTCCAAACTTCCTTCTGAAGTTTGGTTAGATTTAAAAGAAACTTATGATAAGTTTGATGGTTCTACTGTTTATGATTTGTATAAAAATCAATTGTATATCTCAAAGTGGGAGTTTTGTTTCTGAGTATTATCATAAACTAAATACCATATGGAAGCAGTTTGATGCTATGCTTCAACTGCCTACATGTTCTTGTCAAGCTGCAAAGGACTATAATGATTTTACAACTCTAATTAAGTTGATGCAGTTTCTTATGGGACTGGATGATGTATACTTTCTATTTTGTCCAGAGAAGAATCTCATAGGAGTACCAGTAGCAGTTAAAAAGGTCAAAGTGTCTCATTTGATTCTAAGTCAAATCAAACTTATGATCCGAAGAAAAAGGTGTTGAGAGGACCTAACCCAAATCTTAAGTGTACAAATTGTAACATGCTTGGTCATACTGTTGATAGATGTTTAGAATTAATAGGTTGTCCTCCAGGGTTTAAAAAGAGGGTTGGTCAGGTTGGCAAAATGTGTCAACTAATAATAGATCAAATCTATCTGCTGGTTCTTCTATGCAACCTTTCTCTTCTAAGCAGATTGCTAAGTTGTCAAGTCTTGTTGGTGAAAAAACAGGTTCTGATCCTCAGAGTTCTAATATGGGAGGTGAGTCTAATTGTGTGTATAATATTAGAATATACATATATTTAGGAATATATTGTGTGGTCGATTAGGAGAGGATCACAATTGTATTTACTGATTTCCTTTCCTTGTATTGTGTATCTCTTCTCACCCTATTTTAAGGGTTGTTAATCAATGACAGAGGGCAAGCATTATACCATAAATCAATATGGTATCAGAGCCTTTACTCTAATAAACCTAACTGCCGATAACCTTCTTCTTCATTTTTTTTTCTTTTTTTGTTTGCTGTTGTTTCGACAGCCATGTCTGACAAAGACAACCCCATCATCACCCAAGACCACCACATCAAAATCTGCTACCTCTCTTCACCCGGCCTATACGGTCACCAATATTCAGAATAAGATACGCACTCTCGATGGTACCAAAGTGACATACTCGTCTTGGGTTAAATTATTCAAGTTACATGCTAAATCTTACAAAATTTTTTATCACATCAATGGTACGGAACCTCCAAAAGAATCAGATGACTCCCACGATGATGGGTACGAAATCGATGCACTCATTCTTCAATGCATCTATGCTACTTTGTCCGTCGGCCCACCCACCTCTATCTATACCCACCCAGCCCAGCCCAACCCACACCTCTATCAATACCCACCCAGCCCATAACCCCCTCTCAACACCCGAACCACCATCCCATGGTCACCCGTGCAAAAGATGGCATCTCCAAACCCAACCGGAAATATAACCTCACCACAACCTCTATTTCTCCGCTACCCACATCTTACCATAAGACTTATTCAGATCCAAATTGGCAAAATGCCATGACCAGTGAGTTTAGTGCGTTGCAGTAAATAACACATGGGAACTAGTACCCAAACCAGTTGATACGCCAATCATTTGTTGCATGTGGTTGTTCTGCCAAAAGTTTAAGGCCGATGGAACACTTGAGATATATAAAGCCCACTTGGTAGTTAATGGTAAATCTCAAACAGTGGGAGTCGATTGTCATGTCACTTTCAGTCCGGTAGTTAAACCAGCCTCCATCCGCACTGTGTTAAGTTTGGCAGTCTCAAGACAATGGCCTATACATCAGCTTAATGTGAAGAACACTTTTCTTCACGGGCACTTGGAAGAAACAGTATATATGCACCAACCACCGGGCTTCGTTGATAAACAATTTCCGGATCATGTCTGCCATCTCAAGAAATCTTTATATGGCCTTAAGCAGGCCCCGCGGGCCTGGTACACACGTTTCTCGAGCTTCTTGCTCTCTCATGGTTTTAAAAGAAACATCTGTGATCCGTCACTTTTCATATATCGTCAGGGACAACGTATCGCGTATTTATTGTTGTATGTCGACGATATCATTTTAACCGCCTCAGACTCTACTCTTCTTGGCTCTATCATCACCATGCTCTCTAGAGAATTTGCTATGATCGACCTCGGCACTCTTCACCATTTTTTGGGCATTACGGTTACACGGGACTCCAATGGCCTTTTCCTATCCCAGGCTCAATACACTCGTGACATCTTGCATCGGGACAGCATGACAGGCTGTAAACCATGTGCTACTCCTTGTGACACTATCTCAAAGCTTAGTGCCTCGGACGGTCCCTTAATTGAGGATAGTGCATTATACCCCAGCCTTGCGGGTGCCTTACAATACCTGACCTTCACACTGCCCGATATCACCTATGCAGTGCAACAGGTGTGTTTATTCATGCATGCCCCACAGGAACCACACTTCACGTTCCTTAAACGTATTTTACGGTACCTACAAGGCACCCTTGACTACGGTCTACGCCTTTTGGCATCTCCCTCCACCGCGCTTACTGCCTACTCTGATGCAGATTGGGGAGGGTGTCCTAATTCGAGACGGTCAACCTCGGGATATTGTGTGTTTCTTGACAATTTAGTCTCCTGGTCTTCCAAGCGCCAACCCACCATTTCTAGGTCCAGTGCAGAGGCTGAATACCGAGGAGTTGCAAACGATGTCGCTGAAACGAGCTGGTTACATAACCTTCTTTTGGAACTCCAGGTGCCAGTTATTACAGCCACCATCATTTACTGTGACAATGTTTCCGACGTATACCTCTCCAAAAATCCCGTTCAACATCAACGAACGAAGCATGTTGAACTTGATAACCACTTCGTTCGCGAGAAGGTTCACATCGGCCAGGTCAAGGTTCTTCATGTGCCCTCTTCATCCCAGTATGCTATCTCAGTATGCTGACATCTTCATGAAAGGATTACCCAGGACCATCTTTGAAGAATTGTGTGGTCCAGTTTGTGTGTCCGTTCCTATGACGCTCAAACAGTGGGGGACTATTAGAATATACATATATTTAGGAATATATTGTGTGGTCGATTAGGACAGGATCACAATTGTATTTACTGATTTCCATTCCTTATATTATGTATCTCTTCTCATCCTATTTAAAGGGTTGTTAATCAATGTCATAGGGCAAGCATTATACCATAAATCAATAACTGGTAGTTTTGTCAGTTGTTCTAGTGCTGTAAATTTTGGGTTTGATTATAACTGGATAATTGATTCAGGTGCTAATAAACATATGGTATAAACTGACAAAGACATGTTTGATAGTATAGATGTATCTGAATTTGATTTAAAAGTGTGTCACCCTAATGGAACTAGTTCTAAGGTATCTAAAATTGGTAATATAAAACTAGATGATACGGTTATTTTAAATGATGTGTTTTTTGTACCTGATTATGGTGTCAATCTTTTGTCTGTGTTTAAGTTGCCCAAAGATAATCAAATTACTGATGTTTTTAATGAGAATACATGGTTATTACAGTATTCGAACTCAAAGAAAGTCCTGGTGACTGGTAAACAGGACAATGGATTGTATTTTGTTAATAAAAGTGGTAATATTGTTAATTTGTGTTTTAATACTCTGAATAACAGTAATCTTTGGCATAGTAGGTTGGGACACCCTGCAGATCAAGTCCTAACTATTTTAAAAGATGATTTAGGGATTAATAATATTGTTAATCATCCATGTGAAGTCTGCCATAGGTCTAAACAAGTTAGTGTACCTTTTCCTTTAACTAATAATAAAACTAAACATGTTTGTGAGTTGATTCACATGGATGTTTGGGGTCCATATAAGGTAACTAGTAGGGATGGTTTTAAGTATTTTCTAACTGTAGTTGATGATTACTCTAGGATTGTTTGGTGTTATTTGTTAAAAAATAGAACTAATAGAACTGAAGTTTTTGAAAGCATACAAATGTTTTATGAGTTAATACTAACCAAGTTCAGTAAAAGAGTAAATGTTTTTAGAAGTGATGATGAAGCTGAATTTGTGAACAATCAGATGAGTTTATTTTGTAAAACTAAGGTTATAGTTCATCAAACTACATGTTCTTACAGACCACAACAAAATGGTGTGGTAGAAAGAAAACATAGACATATTTTGAATATGGTTGGGCTTTAATGTTTCAAGGTGGTCTACCTCTTCGTTTTTGGTCTGATTGTATTTTGATTGCTGTGTATTTGATTAACAGGTTGCCTTCATCTGTATTATTAGGAAAAAGTCCTTATGAGCTTTTGTTTGGTTTTAAACCCTCATTGTTACATATTAGGAATTTTGGGTGTTTATGTTTCAGTACTATCTTGAATGATTCCTATAAGTTTACTTTTAATGCTGAGAATTGTGTTTTGATTGGTTATTCTAATGTTAAAAAGGGTTATAAGTTGTGGAGTTTGGATAATAAAAAGGAGTAAAGTTTTATGAAATTGTGTTTCCTTTTAAATCCAAACAATTGAATAACCAAGAAGAAACTGTTTTTGAAAAATTAGATCATTTGAATTTCTTTCATAGTATTGAAGTGTCTACACCTGTTGTTCCTGTCATTCCTAATGACGAAGTGGTGAATACTGGATCTCATGAGGTATCTTGTGATGATCAGTAGCCAGTCGCCTCTACATCTGCCACCACTAGTGGTTTTGATATATCTCAACACATTGAGTGTATAGTGGAAAGTAGTAGTGGAGGTGGATTTGGCAGGGCAGAGGACACAGGAATCTCACATGTTGAGACAAACCCATCTGAGGGAAGTAGTTTACCACTTAGAAGGTCTGATAGGAATGTTGTTTTACCTAAAAGATTTTAGAACTTTGTTATGAATAGCAAAACTAAATATGGAATAGAAAAGTTTTTAACTATCCTTATTTGTCTGTTGATAATCTGTGTTTTGTTACTTCTTTAAATAAAACAATTGAACCTTGCAACTTTGAAGAAGCTGTTAGTGATCCTAGATGGGTTGAAGCTATGAACAAGGGGATGGAAGCCTTGTTTAGGAATAATACATGGGTTTTAACTAATCTTCCATCTGATAGAAAACCTATAAGATGTAAGTGGGTTTATAGGGTTAAATATAGATCTAATGGTGAAGTTGAAAGATTTAAAGCCAGATTAGTAGCAAAAGGCTTTAATCAAAGGGAAGGTCTTGATTTTGGAAAGACCTTCTCACTTGTTGTTAAGATGGTTACTGTTAAATGCATTATAACCCTAGTTGTGCAAAATAATTGGCCCATGTACCAACTTGATGTTGATAATGCCTTTTTATATGGTGCTATAACTGAGGATGTTTACATGAAGTTACCTCAGGGTTATTATTCTAAGGATGAAACCAAAGTGTGTAAATTGGTTAAGTCCTTATATGGGCTTAAGTAGGCCCCTAAAAAAGGAATGAAAATCTAACCGGTGTTTTAATTGAACTTGGTTTTCTTGAAAGTAAATGTGACCATCCTCTGTTTATCTTATGTAAGAATTATGTGTTTATAGCATTACTTGTCTACGTAGATGACATTGTTGTGACTGGTAGTTCAAAATCTGAGTAACTGACAGTTTTAAAATCAAAGACTTAGGTCTGTTAAAGCATTTCTTAGGTATTGAAGTCTTATATAATAAAGATGGTGTCTGTTTAAATCAGAGGAAGTACTGTTTAGAATTGTTAAGTGAGTTAGGTTTTTGGGCTGCAAACCTGTTAATACTTCCATAGAACAAAGTTATATTGTTACTTCAAAGGTTGACAAAGGTCAACAAGATTTAAGAAATACTACTGGTTTTCAAATATTAATTGGCAAGTTGATCTACTTGTCCTTAACTAGGTCGATATTAGTTATGCAGTTCAGTTTCTAAGTCAGTGCATGCATAGTCTAAAACAAACACACTTGCAATTAGCATTAAGATTACTAAGATACTTGAAGCAAAGTCCTGGTAAAGGACTATGTTTCAAGAGTTCTGAAAGTCTAAAATTGTATGGATATGCAGATTCTGACTGGGCAAAGTGTTTGTCCACCAGAAAACCAGACTGGTTCTGTATATTTTTAGGGAAAAGTTCTTAATAGAGTTAATAGTACAAGGAAAGTTGACTCAAAAAGTCAACTCTGAATCAACGGGCAGATTTTTTACAAAAGGACTTGGTGTTTCACAACATCAAGATTTTGTGAAAAAATGGACTATTTGACGTGTTCTCACATTCGAATGAAGGGGGATGTTAATGATACATTGGATATCATTCTTTGTGAGAAATTGTTTATTTTAACTGTAATTGTTATGGTTTGGTTAAGAGTGTATAGTTGCAAAGTCTTGAAGGGCTTTTGTGTACAAGGGAGGAACATAAAGGTGGCTGGTGAAACTTTATAAGGGTTGCGATGATCATGTGTGAACTAAAAGGTGCAAAGTGTGACTTTTATTGGAAGCTGATATATAAGGCATCTTACGGTTACCGTTGCGTAACTCTCACTCACATATCCAGAGTTCTTTCTCTCACTAATTTCTCTCTCTAGTTGTTCTGTTGGTTTAGAGATCTTGTTGATCTCATCTTGAAGATCTGGTTTAGATCTTTGTATCTTGTATTGATTTTGATTTAGATCAACTAATATTTCATTTGTTGATCATTGTATTGATGTTATTGTTACAAATCTTACATTTGTAAGATCTAGGGTTTGGCTAGGAGATTTTGGGTTGGTTAATCAATAAAAGTTTTTCATCGCTGTTTTGTCACTATATTCTCTGCTATTGTTGATATCATACTTTTATAAAAAAAATACTTGTTTTTTTATCAAGAAAATATATCAAAACTATTTATTAGTCATTGAAATTTAAAGTGAAGTATTCCTTTAGTTTCATTTATCAATGAGATAGAAAACATGTTTCAATCAATCAATTTGAAACATTAATTTTCATCTATAGTAAAGCTATTGACACTATATGCGGAGGGCCGGACAAAGATAAACCTTACATCTACCTCTAAGAATAGTGAGACTAATACGAGTGACACCCCCAAATTCACAATTAGTGAGTCAACTAAAAAAGACATGTTTAAGAATTAAAATCATGATCTATCATCTATAATGGTATTGGCCACATCAATCCATCATTTGCAAGAATGCTCAACAGACTACTGCTCAGTAATTCAAAACGAGGTTGGTGACAATGAAGTTCCAGTTGTCTTTCGGTTTAATAGCAATGACGGTTATGGTGGCACTCATGGTGTTGCTGTAGGGCTGTGCAAAAAGCTCACGGCTTGGAACTCGCTTGGATTTAACTCGGAAAAAACTCGCTCAATCTTGCTTGGTTTGAAAGTGAACCAAGACGGCTCGGCTCGGTTTGAAAGTGAGTGTAGTTCCGCTCGGCTCGTAACGAGCCAGATCGGCTCGCATACCAGCTCAGCTCAGCTTAGCTCGGATTATTTTACTTTTAATATATTTTATTTTTATATACATTATCATATATCAAAAAAACCGATTATTATATACATGTGATTAGGAGTGTAATTTGATATCTATACCACATTTAAAGGTTGATTACCATGCTAATGAGCTTATATTGTATTTCATTGAAATTAAGAACGTATTTTGTGTTGTTAAGCTTGATTTTAGCTTCTAATGTATTAGGTTGAGCTTATTTTGGATATGTTCTTTTGAATTATTGAATAAAATTTTAGATTACTGAATTTTGAGAGCCATTCATTATTTTTTCTTTTCAAAATCGAGCCAAACCAAGCCGAGCCGAGCCAGCTCGGTTTAAAACTAAGCCGAGCCCGAGCTTAGATTTCCAACTCAGTTTCAAATCTGTGCCGAGCCCGAGTTTTGCCCTCGCTCGGCTCGGTTTGGCTCGTGAACAGCCCTATGTTGCTGGTTGTTCTGCTGTTGCTATCGCAGTCGCCGCCACTCCTGTTGATTCCGGTTTTCAAAATGTGTGTTCTTCTTTACTTAGCTTTTACACCATCCAAGGTCCCACCCTAATTAGTCCCTCATCCTTCTGCTTCAAACCATGCATTGAATCTGGCTTGCAGAAAGTTTGAATTTTTTTGGTTCACACACACAGACATACAATTAAACATAAGTTTTACATGAGATTTGAATTGTTCGATAAAGCAGCCTCCAATTTGGATTTCCTAATGTCTTCATTTGATTTGTTAGTTTGTTTACGTCTTACAAAAGTGTAAACTTTTTATGTTAATCTTGTTTAATGTTTTTTCTTCAAATATATAGATTTATATAAGAATTATTAAAAATAACAAAGAACTTGGCAAAATAATAAATACTGGTTATTAATTGCCAAAAACATTAGTTTATATGGCATGCAAGCATGTGTATGATATATAATAATATATTCATCAGAACGAGTTGATGAATCAGTGGACCACATATTTTTCGCGTGCGAGGTTGCGACTGAGGTTTGGTACAGGTTGAGTGCTTGGGCAAGATTCCGCCCATTTTTGCTTTTGATTTCAAGGACCTTTTAATCAGCCATAAAGGGATAGGGCTGGGTAAAAAGGCAAAAGATATTGTTCGGGGCCTTATCGTGGTGACATGTTGGTGTCTATGGAAAGCAAGGAACCAGAAAATTTTTTCCAACGGTAGAGGCATTAGTGAGGATATTTTTGGGGAGGTTAAATCGTTGGGTTTCCTTTGGTTAAAGTGTAGATCCAAGCATAGGTATAATGTATGGAGAGATTGGTGTAATTACCCCTTGTATATGTTGTAGTTGTTTCGGTTTGGGCTGTGTTTTTTGCGTGACCGGCCGGTTTTAATGAAATTTTCTTTTAAAAAAAAGAACGAGTTGATTGTCTTTATGTGGCTATGTCCTTAATTTGCTAACAGTCTGATTAACACGAGTGGCTTTAAATACTTGGCATGCATGTATCTGTCTATACATATAATAAAAGAAACCACTTTGAGTCATCATATTAGGCCATGTCTTATGAATAATTATAATTTTAGTTTAATCTCTTCTAATTAATTATATATAATCCTCCTACTAAATATTAATTAGTTTAATTATTACTTTTATATTTATCTATTTACTTCAAATTTCAAACTTAGTTATCTAATTTAATATTAGAGTAAATTACGATTTTGGCCCCTGTGGTTATATCAATTTTACCCTTTTAGCCCAAAAAGGAATTTTTTAACATCTGAGCCCTCAACGTCTTTTTTTCAAACCCTTTTGGACCCCAACGTCTTTCTTTTCTAACCCTTTTGGTAGAGGCCAAAAAGGTTAGAAAAAAAGACGTTGTGGGCTCAGATGTTAGAAGATTCGTTTTTTGGCTAAAAGGGTAAAAGTGATATCACCACAGGGGCCAAAATCGTAATTTACTCTTTATATTAACTATACCTTTGAACGTTTTGTTTAGTTTAATATCAAATAAATTTTACGAAACTTAAAATAAAATTAACTAATATTATTTATCATTTCTACATTTACAAGTTTTAAATAAATGGTTAAATTTATTTAGACTTCGTTGCATTTACAAGTTTTAAATAAATGGTTAAATTTATTGAGACTTTGTTAACAAATTTACTACAATATAATAATCTATGTATATCAATATAGATATATATTTATACTATACTATATAATAAAACATTAATGTGTAACACCTATCATTCATTGTAAGCATTACCTTTTTTTATTATTTATTATACGAAATTACATTTATTCGACCCGTGTAATAGATGAGGTTTTTTAAGATATAACTTTTTATTATTTGATATATAAAATTAGATTTATTCAATTTGTACAATATACGGGGTTTTTTAAGGATATATATTTTTTTATTATTTAGTAAATGAAATTAGATTTATTCAACCCGTGTAATACACATATTTTTTAAAGATGTAACGTTTTTATTATTTGGTATATAAAATTACATTTATTCAACCCGTGTAATAAATGAGGTTTCTTAAAGATGTATTATTTTATTATTTGGTAAACAATATTACATTTATTCAACTCGTGTAAAACAAGCAGTTTTAAAGATATAACTTTTTTATTTGGTATATAGAATTATATTTATTCAACCCGTACAATATGGTTCTTATAGATATAACTTTTTATTATTTAATATATAAAATTATATTTATTCAACCTGTGCAATAAAAGAGGTTTTTAAAAATATATTGTGTTATTATTTAGTATATAAAATTCATTTATTCGACCCGTGTAATACACGGGGTTATAACCTAGTAATTGTATATAATAACTAGGTTATAACCCCGTGTATTATACAGGTTGAATAAATAAATTTTATATACTAAATAATAAAATAATATATCTTTAAAAACCTTCTTTATTGCACGGGTTGAATAAATATAATTTTATATATTAAATAATAAAAAAAGGGATGAGCATTTGGTATCAAATACCGATACCGATCCCGTCCCGTATCAATCCGATCCCGAAAATACCATATCGATTTTTTTGGTACCGGAAATGGTACCCACTTTTTGGCATTTACGGTATCGGTATTTTTGGGGTCGGTGCAGTTTCGGTACGGTACCGGTAAAATACCGAATTTTACCTTGAAATAACGCTACCGTACCGACATATTTCGGTATCGGTATCGGTACCCAGTTTTGGTGAAATTCGGGATCGGGATTTTCGGGATTGGGATTTGCTCATCCCTATGTTTATATCCCTATGTTTATCTACTGTTAAGTGAAACAATGTTTTTTAGTTTAGATAAGACTTTACAGATTTGAAGTTAAGTAATGATTTAGATATAATAGAAACTTAAAATTCTATTGTAGCAAAATTTGTTAACGAAGTCTCAATAAATTAACCCTTTATTTAAAAGTCCGTAAATGTATAAATGATAAATAATATTAGTTACTTTTATTTTAAGTTTCATAAAATCTATTCGAGACCAAACTAAACAAAACGTTCCAATATATAGATAAGATCAAATTAGATAACTAAGTAAGAATTTGATATATAGTTAAGATGAAATTAGATAACTAAGTTTGAATTTGAAGTAAATAGATAAATATAAAAATAATAATTAATTCAAATAAATAATATTATAAATGAGAAGAAGATTAAACTAAAATAATAATTGTCTATAAGACATGACCTAATATGATGACAAGTGTCTCTTAAATGTTTTCTTTTATTATATAGTACCAGTAGTAAGACATGTATGCAAACGCGGGTGGTTTTTAGAAAACCATGCCTAAACAACAAACACACATTTTTTCTGAATATATACATGTTACAGTAGTAATTAGAATTTAGTTGATAATATTGTCTTATGTATTAACATCAAACCCAAGAGCATGAAAAGAGGCCATTGATTAACATCACCTGCTAATGGCCTATCTTCGATTGGCAAGAGTTTCTTCTCCAATCGTCCATTTAGTAATTTCCACTGTCTTGACTATCTCTATTGGCCCTCTCCATAGCAGTACTATACATTAGTTGCACACTATCAATTTTTTTACTTTTATAGCTCTTTACATCAAGCTGTTGACTTTTACATTTGTTAGTACTATACATCAGTTGCACACTATCAAATTTTTGACTTTTGTAGCTCTTTACATCAAGCTGTTGACTTTTACATTTGTTATAACAAGTGCCAATCCACTTTGAGCTTTTATTAGAAAACACATCAGCAAGCCGTTAGACTTTTCTTGATTCTCACAAATTGGTCATTAAACGCTTCTTGACATATTCTTGCAGACCATATCATTGACTTTTTAATATAAAAAAATTAATCACATAATAAGACCTATATACCATGAGGGAATAACGCCTAACTTACCATCAGACATTCAGTCACCATATAATTAATGGAGATAATAAAAGACTATTGGAATATGTATATTGAAAGAGTCTCAAATATAGCAAGTCGTAAATGAAATGGTTTAATGCAATATATTGTAGTAAGTACAGATATAGATGACTAATTTACAAAGGCTATAGCCGCTAAACAAAAAAATAAACTACAGGCATAAGACAAAGAATCAACCTGTGCAAAGAAGTGGATATTAGTAGAAAAAAAATAATACATTAAGTCTCTAATGAAGAACCGGATGGTTCATAACATATGTGTAGTTGTGCACAACAATAAGAGCATAAATAGTACACACATACAAACATAAGAATAACTTACCTTTACCGCAGATGTCCTTCATTTTTTGACTACCCAAGTCGTCCAGTTGACCACCACCTAAGTCAACAGTGTAGGAATTATGTATACCAGTTGAAGGAGATAGTTGCTTGTAAAATTATTATCTAAAGTAAATCTAGTGCTGGCTTAAAGGTGTTTAGTACCTCAGTCCTCACCTAAATCATCAAACCATCATGTTTAACATAGTGAGCAGTTGATAGGGCATACGTCCCCATCAAAATCATCCATTTTACCTGAAGACACTTCCAGTGAAATTCTCTTTTTCATACCTACAAATCAAATGTATCTACATAAGAAAAAAATTGGCATAAATCATGATAAAAACGTACTACATTACATTTTCAAGGAAACATATGACGCATTGCTTAATATACGACACAAAGCTCCTTGATAACTATTTCGGTCATGATGACTTAGATACACTTCATCCCAGCATTGCATTGTAGACTTTAATCATAAGAACCAACATAAATAAAATTACTTTTCTAATATATAATAGTTTTTCTAATAATTTGTAAAATTTAGTATGAATCCAAATATACGATTTGTTCACTTTCTTTTGTCTTTTAGAAATCTTGATCCAAGCCCCTTTGCTTTCCAAACCAAACTCTTTTCATCGGATTTCTGTCATATTATTCCATTAAGGCATTTCATCAAACAACACGTATGCAAAGAAAGAAACTTTAATGATTAGACAAATTTTATAAGAGATACAAACCTTGTCTTTCTTCTCTTTGGAATCAGAATGACTTGGAGCTTTCTTATCCGCAGACAACCAACTTCCTATCTTCCCCTTTTGCACTCCTGTAATAGCCTATAGCAACAAATAGATATAGCATTATCATGGAAAAAAAAAATCACTCTAAATATTCAATTAAGATGTAGAAATAACACTAACTTCAAAATAATCTAACGTGACTAACCTCTAATCACCAGGTTCGCTTCCCCTGCCTGGAATCACAAGTGTTGCCTTTAGGTATCTTGCCACTATTACTGCATCTGTAATCTGTTTTAAAGAGTAAACCACTCTGTTTAAAAAATAAACCACTCTTTTAGTGGTTCAAAAGTCTGTTTGACCAAAGTCAAACCACCGTTTTAACCCAACAGTGATTTCAAACATCTGTTTCTCCACAAAGACTATTACCTTATAATAATCTAAAGCAGATAAGAGAATTTTATTAAACAGATTCTCAATTGCAACAAATTAACATACGAAAGCAAATTCTTGAAGTCAAATATGGTGAAACTTATAAATTTTAAATATTTGATATTATAGGGAAATGAGAGTCGTTAACAAAACACTGTTTTAACCCAACAGTGGTTTCAAACCACAGTTTTAACCCAACAATGGTTTCAACAATTGTTTTCTCCACAAAACACTGTTTTAGCCAAACAGTGGTTTCAACCACTGTTTTCTCCACAAAACATTGTTTTAACCCAATAGAATATTACCCAACAGTGGTTTCAACCACTGTTTTCTCCAAGCCCAATTTGATTTGTTTTAGCTAAACAGTGGTTTCAACCACTATTTTCTCCAAGCCCAATTTGATTACAACAGCGGTGTTGGTGCACTTGTGTCTGTACTTTGTCTGTATTCGGTCACGATGTAAACGATGTCCTTGTTATTGTTGTAAGTTGACCAAGTCAACCATCCTCCGGTTTGACTTGGACAACAGTTTGTAAAATGTTGTAAGATGTTCTGTGTCGAAGGATAGCTAATCGAAGGATATTGTAGATCCTTCGATGACATCGAAAGATAGGCTACGAAGGATAATGTTAGACTTCGAAGGATATGCAATCCTTCGAAGTATTTGTAGATCCTTCGACAGCTTTGTCATCGATAGATGATCTTTCGATCATCTATCGGATCCTTCGGACCAGACATCAGATGCTGGGTATATATATACCCATGCAGTGTATGTTAGAAGGCAGATGCACACAGATAGAAAGATAGAGAGTTTGAGAGCATTCTGTCCGAACACACACACACACACTTGAGAGTTCGCAGAACAGATTTGTGAACATAGTGCTTGTAACCGAATCCTTTCATACGTATTAATACAGTGGTGTTAATCGGTGAATCTTTGTGTGTTGTGCTTTATACTTGTCTCATCCCGGTTTGCTTGCTAGCTTGGATTCCGCACTCGCTAGTGGGTTAGTATAACAAGGTTTAGGTTCGTCATCCTCCGTGAAGGGACCTACAAGTGGTATCAGAGCTAAGGCTCTTTACCTTGTTTAAAACCGGGTTTTGTTCAAGTTCTTCGTGTGTTTGGACACTTGGTTTAGCACCCGTTTTTGCTGGTTTTACTGGATTTTTAAACTGAAAAACGTGTTTTAAACTAACCGGGAGTGTTCAAAGGCGGGTTGGGTAACTTAAAACTTGTTTTTAAGTGATTTGGTGTTTTCCGGTCATTATTCCGGTGACTGGTTGTTGTCCATTTTGGGTAAGTTTTGTTTGAAAATCTTGGGTTGGTAAGAAAGTACAGTCTGCCATACCCTTTTGCCGAAAGTTGACCTTACCTATCACATCACCTTTTCACCAACCTTTCACATCAGTGTCAGTGTGTCAGAGTCGCTCGAAAGATATCTTTCGACATCGAAAGACCATCTTTCGATCAAGGAAGGATCGACAGATCATCATCTTTCGACCCATCCTTCGGAGTCCGAAACATATCTTTCGACCAGGGAATCTATTCGAAAGACAGTTCATCGAAAGATAAGGATATATACTCAAAAGATAAGGATCTTTCAAATAGTGAATCCTTCGAGCTTGTGAATCTTTCGAAATCATTGTTCGAGATACAACAGTGATCTTTCGAGCACTGTTGATCCTTCGAACAAGATTTGATCTTTCGATTGTGGTCTGTTTGTTGTTAACAAGTTTCTGTGATTTTAGATCTTTCGAACAGGATCCTTCGGCTGTGTGATCTTTCGGAATATTCACTTAGCATTTATTTTGCTTATCAATCATGAATCCGAATTGGTGGAATCCGGCTCCAGATAGTGGTAAATATACAAGTTCAGGTGTCACTCCCTCATGGTGGGGTACACCGGCTCCAGACGATGGAAAATACACGAATACAAGGTCATCTCCTTCATGGGCCGAGTCTCCGGTATCGACATCTTCTCAGGGAAATCAATGGGCATTGGTATCGAATCAAACTCCGAGCATTCAAAGTATCTTATTAAGCGAAAGTGAAACAGGAAGTTTGAATCGACCTCCAAAGTTGATGCATTTGAATGAATATTCAGGATGGGTTGAGAGATTTAAAACATATGTTCTTGGTCAAAATACCGAACTGTGGATACGTTTCACTACAGATTTCGATCAAGCCATAGAGGTTGCTGCTTCAGATACTGCTACGTTTGCCGATCTTCCAGAAGATAAAAAGAAAACCTATGATCTGGAAAAGAAGGCATACGCCATTCTCACTCAGGCGTTAAGCAGGGATATCTACCACCAGTTTGTCAGCTTCAAGACAACAAAGAAGTTGTGGGACGGATTGAAAACCAGAGGAGTAGGAAATGCAGCAACACGTCAAATGCGTCATGATCTTCTCAAGAAAGAATTTGATGGTTTCACTTGTATGGATAAGGAGTCCTTGGGTGTTATGACAAGCCGGTTTTATCATTTGCTTACGGAATTGGACAATTATGGTGTAACGACAACTCAAGCTGAAGTGGTGAAAAAGTTTGCTGATGCTTTGCCTCCCCAATGGAGTAGTTTCTTGGAAATCTTGAAGTACAACGGAGTGTTGAGAACCACTAATATCAACGACTTCGTGCAGCTTTTGGAAAACAAGGATCAGGAGGAAACATTAAAGGCAAAAAGAGTTCCAGTGGCGCAAAATCCAGAGATGTATTGTGGAACTTCCAATTCTTCGTCTGCAAGAACCGGTCCACATGCTCCACTTCAAACGGCGTTTGTTACTAGCACGGATATGTATGGCAACCCTGTGCAAGTTCCTGTTAAGCCACCTCCCACCACAGATATGTACGGAAATCCAATACAACCACCTCCTCCTCCGCCTCCTGCTCAACAACAACGTGCATGTTATGGAGGAACATCATCTGCTGGTCAACAATCAAAGCCAGGTACAGTACAGCTCGACACGTCAAGCTTCTCTAAAATCAGTGTAGAAGTAGCTAAGGAACACATGGAGCTGCTTAACACTGTAGTGAGTGCGTACTGTGGGTTAATAGAAGGTCAGATTGGCAACATTAATCTGACACAAGAAGATTACAGGCAGATTGATAAAGAAGAGATGGACTTGATGGACATCAAGTGGGCCTTTGCTAGTGCTGTGAGAAGAGCAAAGGATTGGATGGAAAGTACTGGCAGAACCAGCTTGGAAAGTAAGCGAGACACCAAGTATGGGTTCGATAAGCAGGCTGTAAAGTGCTTCAACTGTGGTGAACGGGGGCACTTTAAACGGGAATGTACAAAGCCAGCACAGCACGGGAATCAAAACCCCTTCAGAAACCAAGGCAACCAGCAGAACAGAAACAATGAGCGTACATTGGTACCCGTCAACAACCAAACCAACCGGGCACTTGCGGTTCAGGTGGATGAAGGTTGTGACTGGTCAATCCAGTTGGGTGGTGATGCTCCCGATGGAACAGCATGTTTTGCTCAAGTTGTGAAGAAGCTAGCTCACACCAGTGGTGGAGAATCTTCTGCCAGTGGTGGTGAATCGTCTGAAGATGAAGACTCTTCTGGGTACAGCAGAAGTGTTGATGAAGAATCATCCAATTCTGGTGATGATCATGTGGGTGAGACATCTAATGTTTCGGATGATGCTGACTTTGATGAGCTTTTGGAGGAAGCTGCAGCAGAAACTCAAAGAAGATCTATTCTGGTGGATCAAGCTGCTTATACTTCGTCTTCTCTCCATTCAGCCTTTATGGCTAATGTCGACGGTTCATCAAGTCAGGTATGTGTCGATGAACCCACTGCTGTTAATTGTGATGAATGTGCTAGGTTGCATGATAGATGTGCTGATATGGAGAAAAGTATGTCTGAGTTGCAAGACAAACATGATGCTTTACAAGCTAGTTTGTTTGACTTGCAAGACAAACATACTACAGTTAATGAGAACTTGGTTGACTTGCAAAGTAAGCATGACGCTTTGCAAGAAAAGTATGATGTGACTTTCATCCACAATCAGAAATTGACTGTGGACCTTTCCAAATGCACAGAAGCCAATATGTTTTATGAAAACCATGAAAAAGAATTTAAGTCAATGATTGAGACATTAAAGAAAGATAAAACTGAATTGACTAAAATGGTTTCCAGAAAACAAACGGACATTAATTTGTATATCTCACGTCTTGAGACAATGCAAAAAGAAATGGTCTGTGTAAAAACGGAAAGTGAGGCAATCCAACTCAAGCTAGATAGTTATTTGAGTTCTAGCTATGTGTTGGATCACATCATTGATGTCCAAAAGGAGAAAAGGGACATGACGTGCTTGGGATATAAGAAATGTCCACCTCCTGTGAGACACAATTATGATGCCATGCCAGATGAGGAGGACAGAGTGTTATTTGCACCTTCTGTGCCTCTAGATGTTAAGGAGTTTGCTGCAGGACTCGGATACCAAAAGGAAGTATCCTCAGATTCAGATGTGTCAGCAGATACATTTGTAAGTGCTGAACAGAATCAAGATCCTCCAGTTGTGATTGAGGATGCTGATTCTTCTGATGATGAATCAGATGATACTGTCCCAGCAAAGTCTGATGCGGTAGCCAAAAATGAGGACATACCTCTCGAGAATCACATTCTATGTGATCCCCCTGTAAAACCCGCTAAGACTGTTGCAATCGAGTCTTCATCTGAGAATGAGCCGGAGAGTGTGAATTTGCTGTACACTCTAGTTGGTGATGATAAAATTTACTCAGACAAAGATTTTCCCATTAAGAATGTTAATCAATCCTTAATCTGTAAAGTCTTTGAAAATTCAACAAGTAAGTTTTTGGGAAAGACAGGACCACGTGTTACAGTTACACAGTGTCCTCCTATTCCAAAGGCTGAAATTCGAAAACAATTTGGAAACAAGAAATTACCAACAGTGCCAAAACAGCAAAATCACACCAAGCCCAAAGGAAAATCACCGGCTCAAGTCCAAAAGAAGCCGAATCAAAAGAAGAAGAAAAACGTTAACTTTGTGAAATCGACGGGAACGGATAAAATTGAGACTTTTGAAAACAAATCTAACTTAGATTTTGTCAAGAAAGCTATTATACAGAAAAGGAATGAACCAAGCAGTTCAAAAACTAGTACCTCGGGTTCACAAAGTTCAACATCATCGGCTAATCGATCACATGATACTTCGGGGTTTGTTGAACGAAGATCATGTTTTGAGTGTGGAACCATTGGACATATAATTAGAAATTGTCCATATCTTCATAAGCAAAAAGAAAAGGTTGATGTTCCCCGTGACCACAATGACCGTAAGCGATCTGTTTCTGCAAAACAAGATCCCCGACTTGTAAAAGAAAGGGAAAAGAAACAGAAACGCCAACAGGTCAAGAAGATTGAGAAAGCAATTAAAATCGATGTGGTTCAAAAACAATCTGTTGCTGTAAAACCAGACAATTCTAAAACTTCAAACAATCAAGAAGTTAAAATTTTAAAGAAAGACACTGGTAAAACAAAACAGACCTGGAAACCTAAATCGGTTACTGAATCAGGGGGACCATCACAATTCACCAACCATCAAAGACAAGAAGTTATTGTCATTGATGAAAATGGAAGACCCAAGACCACAATGGCTTGGGTCCCCATCTCCAACTAATTCATTTGAGTTCATGTGCAGGGTGTTCCAGGAGGAACTGTCAGTAGTCATTGGATTGTTGATAGTGGGGCATCCAGGCACATGACAGGCGACATGAAGCTTCTCTATGACGTTAAATCTATTAGAGGAGGTTATGTTGCTTTTGCTGGAGATAAAGGTGGATATATAACGGGTGAAGGAATGATATCTAACGGGATTGTCAGCTTTGACAAGATCAACTTTGTGCAACAACTTGATCACAATCTTCTTAGTGTTTCTCAAATCTGTGACAAGCAATTTTCAGTACACTTTGATGCTAATGGATGTTATGTGCTGAAACCCGGCTTCAAAATTCCAAAAGAATGGATTCTCTTGTCGGCTCCAAGGATAAATGATTTGTACGTCCTTGATATGAGCCAAGCTATTACTACGTCTGCACAAGCAACTTGTTTCGTTTCCAAAGCCACTGAAAAAGACACTATCTCTTGGCACAGACGAATGGGTCACATTCACTTACGCAAAATGAATCATTTGGTTTCAAATGAATTGGTGAATGGTGTTCCCCTCAAAAATTTCCATCTTCAAGACGTCTGTGTTTCGTGCCAGAAAGGAAAGCAAACAAAGAAGAAGCACCCTACAAAGAAGATCAACACGGTGGCAGTTCCTCTTGAACGCTTGCATATGGATTTGTTCGGTCCTGTCAAGCACAAGAGTATTCGGGGTGATCAATACTGTCTCGTGATTACTGATGATTATTCAAGATTTTCTTGGGTAGCGTTCATGGCACACAAGAGTGAAACCTTTGGCATCATCAAAAACTTGATCATTCAGATTGAGAATTTGTATAAGTTGAAGGTTAGGCGGATACGTAGCGACAATGGTACTGAATTTAAAAATCATTCCATGGCGGAGTTCTGCACTTCAAAGGGTATTCTTCATGAGTTTAGTGCAGCTTATACTCCTCAATAGAATGGTGTCGCTGAACGTAAGAACCGCACATTGATCGAGACTGCTAGGACAATGTTGGTAGAGTCACAGCTACCCATTCCATTCTGGACTGAAGCTGTGGCCTCTGCATGTTACACATTGAACCGAGTCCTTACAGTCAAAAGGCACAACAAGACCTGCTTTGAGCTTCTTCAAAAACGGAAACCAGATTTGTCTTATCTAGAACCGTTTGGAGCTCCATGCACAATCATCGATCCTAATGGAAAGTTTGGGGCAAAAGCAATTGATGGATACTTTCTTGGGTATGCCACCCCTAACTTACGAGTCTGGAATCTAGAGACTAAAAGGGTCAAGGAATGGTCTGAGGTCAGAGTACAAAGGCACACCTTGCCAGTCAAAAATCCGGGTCAACCTTGGATGTTTCAGTACGATGACTTCTTCAATTCGATCAATGTTGAAGCCGTTGAAGAAAGTGCTGCGGCTAGGATGTTTTTCGAGAGTGACAATGCAACAGTTTCACCGGTGGTTCGTCCAATTCTTGTTAATCAAGAACCATCTTCTTCGGTGAACAATAACACTCTCAACAATGAGGATTTTCATGATGCAAACGAATTGAACGAATCTTCAGAGGATGATGAATTTCTAGATGCAGATCAAGAAGCCCCTACAACAGCAGTTCATGGTACTTCAGAGGGTACTCCTCCAGTGGATGCCCATAGAACAGCTGAGGCTACTGCATCATCCTCTTCGTCAATTCCGGGCCTTGATTTGGTTGTTGATCTTAATCTCAACAACCTGGGTATAAATGTTCCAGTTCCAGATAATCCAGAAACAAGGATTCATAATACCCATCCTCAACAAAACATCATTGGAAATGTGCAAAGTGGCGTTCAAACGAGAAACATGTTGCGAAACAACAACAATGCAGGCTTGTATGCAGCTATTCGAGAATCCGGGCAACAAAACGATTGGTCCTTCACGTGTGATGTCTCACAGGAAGAACCAAGAACTTGGAAAGAAGCCTTGAAAGATAACGCTTGGGTTGAAGCAATGCAGGAAGAGCTGCAACAATTCCAGAAGCTGGGTGTCTGGAAACTCGTAGAGAAACCTGCTGGATACAAGAAGATTGGTACCCGTTGGGTTTTCAAATGCAAAAAGGATGACCGCAGAGTTGTTATCCGAAACAAAGCACGTTTAGTCGTTCAAGGTTTTCGTCAGATTGAAGGGATCGACTACAACGAAGTATATGCACCAGTGGCACGTCTCGAAGCAATTCGAATCTTTCTAGCCTATGCGTCCTTCAAAGGATTCAAGGTTTATCAGATGGACGTGAAAAGTGCATTCTTACATGGTGTGGTTGAAGAAGAGGTGTACGTCGAACAGCCTCCAGGTTTTGAAGATCCTATCCATCCCGATCGGGTTTGGTTGCTCAACAAAGCTCTCTATGGTCTTCATCAAGCACCGCGAGCTTGGTATGCAACCTTATCTCACTATCTGCTGGAGAACGGTTTTCGTAGAGGTCTTATCGACTGTACTCTTTTCATCAAAGAACAAGATGGAGATCTTCTTCTGGTACAGGTATACGTTGATGATATTATTTTTGGTTCTACTAATGATGTCTTGTGTAGGAATTTCGAGCGCATAATGCAGGATAAATTCGAGATGAGTGCTATGGGGGAAATGACCTTCTTCTTGGGCCTACAAGTACAACAAACAGAGTCTGGGATATTCATCCATCAGACTAAATATGTTGGTGACATCTTGAGCCGGTTCCAGATGTCTGATGCAACGCCCATTGGTACCCCATTGCCAACAAATCACAGAATTACTCCTGACTTGAAGGGAGAAGCTGTTAGCCCCTCAAACTATCGCGCAATGATCGGATCTCTTATGTACCTCACAGCATCAAGACCAGACATAATGTACCCAACGTGCCTGCTTGCCAGATATCAAGTTAACCCGAAGGCCTCACATCTTGCAGCTGTCAAGAGGATCTTTCATTATTTGAAGGCGTACCCTGACACCGGTCTGTGGTACCCTAGGGATAATAACTTTGAATTGGTAGCTTTCAGTGATTCTGATTTTGGCGGATGCAAAATCGACGGCAAATCCACAACGGCTGGATGTCAGTTTTTAGGAAATCGCCTAGTCACATGGCAGTGCAAGAAGCAGACGTGCGTTGCTACATCAACATGCGAAGCTGAATACATTGCTGCTTCAAGTTGTTGCTCCCAAGTTCTTTGGATCCAACAACAAATGCGGGACTACGGTTTTGAATTCCTAACTACTCCTATTTACGTTGATAATTCTGCTGCTTTAGATATCACTAGAAATCCTGTGCAGCACTCAAAGACCAAACACATCGAAATCAAATATCACTTCATACGTGATTGCTTTGAGAAAAGGCTAATCGATGTTGTTAAGGTCCACACCGATGACCAACGTGCCGACTTATTTACCAAAGCGTTTGACAAATCAAGATTTGACTTCTTATTATTGGTAAACGGCATTAAGGTCAAGCAAGAGTAAAACCAACATCGGAAAATCATTTTTGTAAATATCTTTGTGTGTTTTAAATTTGTCTTAGTTTATTGATTTTAGGGGGAGTAAATCCAAAAATCTGAAAATCCAAAAACATCGAAAAATTTCAAAAACTCAAAAACAATAGAAAAACAAAAATGAGTTTCCTGGCAAGCAAAAGAGAAAATGATAGTACATCAGTGGTCTATCCAAACCTCTTTAAACCTTAAATGAAAAACGATAAGCAGCTCTATATAAGATGTATCGGTAGGCTCACAATCATTTTAAAGTGTGCAGGATGATATAAATCTTAAATCGACTGAAGACCAGGTGGGAACCATTCATTGGCATATGGTCTTAGTACCGAAATTTCGTTTGATAGATTGTCGAGGTTCTGAGATATTCGGTCTTTATGCTGCTTATCATCTGGGTATCATGGTTGTATCTTTTACCGAAAAATAACGGGGACGCAAGTCTAGATCTTCCATGATACTATACATACGTGTACATATTACATACTGCATTCGACCTCAATAAGTGATAAACAATCACATGTCCAAATCAAATAAGTGATAAAATATCACATTTATCCGGGTGTCAAGTTCGTCTCTCTGCTGTACGGAAGTACTGACCTGTTCACGGACTTGCACCTGTGCCCTCATGCATATGAAAATCAAGTTCCTCATCAATAAGTGATTATATCACATAGGGCTTGTTTTCAATCAAAATAAGTGAGAATCTCACATCATATACGGTCAAACAGATGATAATCGGTATACTCACCGGTAAGATGAACTCTCGTGCATACCTTGATACGGGAATGTGTCGTGATGTGGATGAACACCGGTCGGTAAGTATAAATCATACCTTAACGTATCCCCTCGCCATGATTACATCTGATAATTTGAGCTTAAGTGGACAACAATACCGATAATTGTTATAGGATGCTTATCTTAATATTAATTAACTGAACAACAAGAGTGTTTTGGCATGGCCGTACACTGATATGATTCTCTTACCCTCGAAACTCGCAAAAAGAATGTTTGTATATATTTATTTATTTACTGCTTAACTTTTTTTTGTTTTCTTTTAAACAGTTTCGTCGTTTGGTGCATATCAGCACGACATTAGCGGTGATGTCGTTTGATAACACTCAAAGGATTTTAAATTGTTGTCTTTTAATTTCGAAAATACCAAAAAGATTTTAGGCGTGTTTTAATATAAAAATTCAAAAAGCCAAAAAGATTTTATTTCTGCTTTATTTTCGATCGTACGATGTTGGAACTCTAGTCTTCGTTACCTGAAACCTGACTGAAAACCGAATTGACTAAATCTTCATAAACGGTCAAAATTTGCAGATTTTGAAAGTTAGAATTTAAAAATTTATTAAACTTTCAAACTGTCGGACGGTGTTTGATTGTGACATGGTCATACGTGTGTCATTTGTTTATGCTAACTATATTCCAAGCAGTTGTTCTCATTACGCGTTTAGATTTCTTGCATGTGCAGATTCTAAAGGCTAGGAGAACATGGTCGATGACAAAGCTTCGGAATGAAGACACGACATGAAGGCACTCAAGAGATGAAAATGATCGAGTAGCTGCTGACCATCATCAACACCACAAGGATCTCACTTCATAAAGTTCAAGTATTTCACGAGCATAACTCAAGGGGGAGCTTATGTTAAGGGGGAGTTTGTCAACACACTTCCTACGTGATACGGGTAGTTTGTTGATACACTCTCTACTTTCAATACGTGAAGACTTTGAAGATCCTCCGACTTTGAAGACTTGAAAGGACATCAGAGTTTTGAGAACTCGAAGACCAAAGACCATCGAAGTTCGAGACGAGTCTACAACTATAGAAGATAAAGACAAAGCTACAGCCAAGGGGGAGTTTGTTGGTGCACTTGTGTCTGTACTTTGTCTGTATTCGGTCACGATGTAAACGATGTCCTTGTTATTGTTGTAAGTTGACCAAGTCAACCATCCTCCGGTTTGACTTGGACAACAGTTTGTAAAATGTTGTAAGATGTTCTGTGTCGAAGGATAGCTAATCGAAGGATATTGTAGATCCTTCGATGACATCGAAAGATAGGCTACGAAGGATAATGTTAGACTTCGAAGGATATGCAATCCTTCGAAGTATTTGTAGATCCTTCGACAGCTTTGTCATCGATAGATGATCTTTCGATCATCTATCGGATCCTTCGGACCAGACATCAGATGCTGGGTATATATATACCCATGCAGTGTATGTTAGAAGGCAGATGCACACAGATAGAAAGATAGAGAGTTTGAGAGCATTCTGTCCGAACACACACACACACTTGAGAGTTCGCAGAACAGATTTGTGAACATAGTGCTTGTAACCGAATCCTTTCATACGTATTAATACAGTGGTGTTAATCGGTGAATCTTTGTGTGTTGTGCTTTATACTTGTCTCATCCCGGTTTGCTTGCTAGCTTGGATTCCGCACTCGCTAGTGGGTTAGTATAACAAGGTTTAGGTTCGTCATCCTCCGTGAAGGGACCTACAAGCGGTTTCAACCACTGTTTTCAAACCCTATAAAACTGAATATCAGATATTTATGCAGTTCAACAATTAGAGACCACGGTCATTCATTTGTAACCCATTTTCTTACCACGGTCACTCAAGTCAACTTCTTTCCTTTGACCATTATTACATCATCAAATAATATAATATTAATTAACTATGAATTCTGCACATAATCTTGAAAGAAAGATAAGTACCATGGGAATGGATTGATCCTCCTCCTCATCTTCAAAGATCTCAATACTTTTCGTTGATTGCTTCAGTTTCAAAACCACCTGATTTTGACAAATAAAGAATCATTTTTTACAAAATATACAGTATATATTTTTAAACAAAAATCTTCATGGGTATGTGGTGAAAATAGTACCTTATGCAAACTCTTTTTCTTGTTGACAACTTTAGCAGCCATACCCCTTTAGTATAAACAAATATCTCAGTAATCTTAATCATAAACAAAACCTTAATTTTTTTCTAAAAAAAAGATGTAAAACTTACCCTGTGAATGGTCTGTGAACTTGACTCATTACACTGTTTTCCTCGTAATCATTCCTTCTAAAGATTAAAAAATAGTAAATATAAGCAAAATTATTCTTTGATTTTGTAAAGCTCAATGTTATTAGGTTGAATAAGTTTTTGACGTCATGAACGGACTTGAAAGGTTTTGATCCTTTCCAACACACTGGAAGAGTTTTATCTTCATTTGCATCGTAAATCTGCTTTCGTTTAAGGTCATTCATAAGCTGCAACACAATATATTTACCCGACAAAAATATAATTAATAGTAGATATACCTATTCAAAAAACTTCAATTAGTAATACCTAGTCAACACTCAAAATGCATAACAATCTAGCTTCTGGTTTCCCTCGTAATAATAAACATATTCACATCAATGACTAACTATAAACAATCAAAAAGTTGGATAGAATCATATATGCATACCAATTGGATGAACATATAATAGCACTAAAAATATTTGGATGAACATATAATAGCACTAAAAATATATGGATGAAAACCATGTATGAAATAACATACTTCTCTATTGAAACTCTCCCTTCCTATGTCTATAACTCATACGCTAGAGTCTATAATCACACTTCTTAGTGGCTCCTGAAAAAAAAACTAAATTCGCGAACAAAGTGCCTTCATCGAGCATATTTCAATCCAAATAACGAACTCAATAGTCTACCCCTAGATAAACACAACTTGAACCTCATCTAAACTATTTATAACCATATTCGACTTCCAAAACCCTAATTCTCAAATTAACACACAAAAAAACCCTAAAAATGTAACAGAATGAAAAACTATCTTTCTTTCCCAACATTTGATGCCCCATCTTTCTTATAAAACTCACAGATATCAACAAACACTTTTCCATTCCAGTTTCTAACAGAAACCCTACGGTTTTTTGAGACTTCACAGATGAAGATGTTACCGTCCTCTTCTTCTTCGCCACCGGAAGTCTTCGATGATTTCTTCCAAGGCGCGTTCTCCGAGATGAAGTCTTCTTCCTCTTTTCATACAAGTCAGATCCATAAATGATATTCAAGATTCAATGTTTAATTGAACAAATTAGTCAAAGATAAAAGTCTAATTTCAATCGAATTATCCAAATAAAATATAAACACGAAACAACAATGATCTGATCAGCAACAAATAGATGCTGAGATCTAATCATAAACGAAGCAAAGTGAAGAAGATAACACACAAAAAAAACGATTTGTAGATTAAAAGGATGAGCGTATAGATCTAAAGCGGCGTACCTTAGAGGTGAGAGGAGTGTTCATGAGATCTATGGTCCATAATTGTTGATATCATACGATGAGTTTGTCTTTATATTTAGAGTTTCTTGAAAATTAAAGCGATGTACCGGATCGTAGTAGAACACGATCTTCTTGTTAGGGTTTCAAGTGGTTATAGAGAAATTCAACCTCGAGTTGAGTTTATTTGCTGACCATCGTCTTTTACTGTGTTTTTGGTTTGTGATTGTTGTTGTTTGTTGTGTTTCTAGTTTGTGATTGTTTGTATTTTGTGGTGGTGGAACTGAAACTGAACCGAGAGAGAGATCTGGATTTGAGAGAGAGAAAGTGAGTTTTAGAGAGTTGAGTTCTTAGAGAAATTAAGAAATGTATGTTATATATGTATATTTTGAATCTAGAGCCAAAATTTTGAATTATGAATGTGAGCAGAGGTATTTTGAATTTTGAATGAACATCAGAGGTTTCAATTATGAATGAGGGCAGAGCTTTGAAATATGAGGGAGGGTCAGAGCTTTGCCCTTTTGTATATGTGGGCAGACCTTTGAAAAACTGATTGTGGGCCAGAGCTTTGAATTTTAAAGTGTTTTATATATTAAGCTTTATGATGTCACTATGGCTCCCTCTATGGCTGCCACCTCAGCTTTGAAAATCTTGGACAACCTCTATGGCGGCCACCTAAGCCTTGCTTATGTCACTCAAATTTCTCCTTTTATAGAAAGTACTAGCGGTAAAACCCGTGTGCAAACACGGGTGGTTTCTTAGAAAACCATGCATAACACATATTAATAGAAAGTATAGATAGGTATATAGATATTGTACCAAAACGTGTTATCTATTCTAGCTAAAAGACAACTATAAACATAGGTTATTGGTTAATATATCAATTACATACGATTATTTCCATTCTCTTATCCAAAAAAGCGCGTATCCACCCATTGACAATGTAAACTGTTTACCCAAAAAGACAATATAAACTGTTTATAGACATATGTACATATAAAAGATGTCTAACAAAACTTAATAGAATTTTAATACAACTTAAGTTTCAACAAACATTAACTACAAATACACAATCACCTGCCTCAACAACTTTCAGCAAAGCTAAATCAAGGAATCAGCAAACTTTAGAAATCAGTAGATCTTTATTCTCTCATCAACCTTTCCCGGATTTTCCCTTTGAATTGAGCTCAAAATCCAAGGAATCAGTATCATCTTCATCCCTATCAAGCTTAAGGTTAAAAAGATATTGGAGGTCAACTGGATTCAGACCAAGTGCATTCTCCCTTAATATCTTATCAACACTACCATCGGACTTGATCAAAGTCAATTCATGGGTCTGTTTGTTAGACTTCCACTTTAGTATTTTTGGGTCTGACGGGTTTCTTGGGATAAGTTTTATTTGAGAGGAGTTTGGCGATTGAGGCCTACTTGCCAACTTCTGAAGTGTTTGAGCAACTTGAGCTTGTAATTGCAATGAAGCGTCATCCAATCCATATCTTAACTGATTTCTGATAGACTCTTTTCTGATTTCAGTTTCTCTCTTTTCATCTTCCTTATCAATCAGTTGTTGTCTTTTTCTTTGGTTCAAGGTAGCAATGGATACATCTGCTGATGAGAACAACTTTTTAGATGTAATGGTCTGCCGACGTCTAACAGTGGTTTCATCTTTGTATACTGGCTTTTTAGGAAGGGATGGATATGTCTTTCTTTGCTCTTCTAGCTTATTGTAAGCTCGATCAATATATTGCTCCTAGACCATTTTCCAATTTGTCTAGCAGTCCTATAGTTAGCTGCTACAAGTTCTGCCCTCATTCTCTTGTACTTCAACACTTCATCCACTTCAACCTTTTTGTATTGTTTCTAGTTGGGAGCATATTTTTCCATTTGAGGATCTTTATTCATCATTTCAATTCTATTAAATTCCTCTTTAAGAGCTTCAAGGGGCCAGTCTTTGAAATCAGACCTGTAGGCTTCGTAGGGCTTGGTATCCATGATAATGTTTAAGAAATCACTCCTTAATGTCTTTTGTAGCTCAGCATTTGGTGACAGAATTGACATTTTCTTACTCAGGTCTCTAGCAAAATCTTCTAACTTCTTGACTTGACTAAGCCAACGTTGCATGCGACCTGATAAGTTGGTGTCTCCTAGCCCTTTACTCTCTTCTTTTGCTTGATATTCTGCTTGTTTGCCCTTTAGCTTCAGATATTCATCAATATTCTTTGGAGTTTCGAATCCATGAAGAGATGGGAAGGTTCTTTTGGATGGATCATCCCTCTGTGTAAAATTGAGTCATTTCATCTTGAACTGCAAGCAGTTACAGAGGGAAATTTACTTCCAATGGGTTAATTTTTGTTGATGGAGGTGGAATGAATGGTTTGGGTGAAGTTTGAATAAATGGAGTAGCTGATAACGGAATTGGTGCGGGTATATCTTTTCTTCCTTCTCATCTTCATGCACCAAGAATTTTCTCTTTCTTGTGTAAACAGATTTTGGAGTTGGAGGAGTTTGGGAAGAAGAACGTGCTATGAGTGTAAGGGTTGATTGTGATGGGAATTTAAATTGGGTAGAATCAGTGGATCGACTAACAACTGTTGAAACAACTGGTGTCTCAACCGCTGTTGTCTTAACATCTGTTGAAGCATTTGTTGCATCAACAATTGTTTTAGTAGAGGTTGGTAGCGGTGATGAGGATTTTGTATTCTACTTTTTGACAGGTGGTTTTTCTGGTGAGAGTTTTTCTGTTGAAGCATTTGTTGCATCAACAATTGGTTTTTCTAGTGGTGATATTGGTTTAGGAAATATGACAATAGGAGATTTGTTGTGTTTGTGTGATTTTCTTCTATTTGAGGTTCCAATGTTGAGCACTTCGTCTTCCTCTTTTGTATCCTTCCTCTTCTGCTTTCGTTCAATCTCCTTATCTGTCTGTTTGTTAAGGGTATCATCAATTCCCTTTTTCTTACCAGTATCATATTTTCTAGAAGATTTTGCAGAAGTTTGCTTGGCAGGCTTTGGATTTTGTTTTGGCTGATTCCTTGGTGTTGGTTTGCCAAAGTTTTTCATGGAATCCTTTTCCCTCTTTTCAGCATCATCTTCATCGTCTTTTTCAAACACAGGTGCAGGGGTAGTACCTAGTTAACTTTGCAATGCATTCTTTTATACCCTTGATGTCAGCCTGTGTGTCTTTGTATCTTGCTTCAACCATAACTCTAATTAGCTTCATGTGGGAATTAAGTTGAATCTCAGCCAGTTCCCTTTGAGCTGTAAGAATGGGTTGTACTGAATTCCAAAGCTCTTGGCATAACTGCAGATGAGAAGGTCGACTTTTGAAAGCATCCACCAACTGTTTCAATTGATCTTTCATATCAGCAACAGTGCTTTCCAAGTTGGATATCCTCTCCGTCAAATCCTGGTATTTTAATCCATCACCTAACTTAATAGGATTATCTGAATTCCCACTAGAGGTGGTTGTATCTGCTTTTGAAAGAGGAGGTATCTCCAAATTTTCATTAGTAGTTGCCCCTTGTTCTTGGTTCTGGGGCCTTCCCTCTGCATCAGTGGTTACCTTAGTGATCTCACCAGTGGTTAACTTGAACTCACCAGTGGATACCTTGGTAGACACAGTAGTGATTGCCTTCAAGGGAGTCTGACTGATGAAACTACTATCCAAATGTAAATCAGTGGATTTGACATTTGTAGTAGCTGCTCCACTTGAAATACCATCAAGAATTTGCTGAAATTCAAGAGGTGTAGCCTCCTCAACTATTTCTAGGTTAGCTAATTGAATAGGTTTAGACACAGCTATTATTGAAGTTAAACTCTCAGTAAAGTGTTCGTGGGAGGGACTGCTATGAGTCTGAATGTCAATAGCTTAAAGTAGTGTTACAAACTTTGGTGGAATAGAAGATGAAGGGATTGCTGTTGAAAGAGACATTGCCCTGGAAGAAGGGCTTTTAAGCATACTCTCATATGAGGGTATGACATCATATTGTGGTGTCCCTGTGAATACAACATGTTCCTTTTGTGAGGAATCATGAGGAGTTTGGTTTAAGGGTTGAGATATTTCTACATGTTGTGAGGTAGTAGCAACAGTGGTTTGTAGTGACATCTGTGTTGTCACAGGGTTAACCTCTGGGAACTCATCTTCCAGAGGACCCGTTTTGGTGGTTTCGGTGGGCTTTTTGGATTTTGTTTTGGTCTTTTTTGGTTTTGTTGGTGAGGGTTTCACAGCAGTGGTTGTAGTGTTGTGATCACCAAGAGCAGTGGGCTCAGCAACAAAGGTTTGGGGAGCAGTTGTGGACTCATCTAAAATTTCCTCATTCCCCTCTGCTTCAGTTGTGGAAACATATCACTCTTTAGCCATAATACGAGTAAAAGTTTCAAATGTTAGACTATTCATTTTAAAAGCTTTACCTTTTTTAAAAGCTTTTTGAGAAACATGTTTTTGCAGGTAGTAGCTTAATAGTCTAGGAAACATAAGAAAAGCAGCAGTTTTCCCCTTTTTAATGTTTTTTAAATTTGCAAACAAATCAGCAAACCGTGCCTTGGAGTAGTTAAAATCAGTATTTATCAAAGTTGCATACCCCAATGACTGAATTTTCAAAGGTATTTCATTAAAAGAAGTAGTTTTATTTGAGCGACAGATTAAGAGAGTATGGAACAGGAATTTCATTGGTGGTGGAAAATTACCTTTAAACATAGTTGCTTTATTCAACTGTCCATCATATCCCCTCTCAATCAAGTCTGTTTGAATCTTATTTTTCGGGAAAGATGTCTTACCTGCCAAGTGGTTTACCCCAAATGTTGTTGATATGGTAGTGGGGGTAATAGCAACCGATTCACCTCTTACTTTTAAAGTTATACTGAATACCACATTGTTTTGTTCTTCAATATTCGCATTTGCCCAGAAATCGCGTAGTGTCTCTTGGTAAATGGGTGCGTCGGCGGTAAGAATGGCCTTATATTTTGATGATGTAAGAACATCAATCATTGAATGATAGAGAGTATTGTTCTCGGTTTTCTCAAAAATAGCCAGGTAGTTATGCTGCTTTTTCATCATCAGAGCCATGATCGGAATTGAAACTTGTGAGAGGTTGACGAAGAAGTGTTGAAGAATAAGGTGGAAACCGCTTTGATGAATTTTAAATTCGAGATGAAGGTAAAGCCTCTGTTTGGGGATGAAACATGGTTTTATAAAGTGAAGAAGTGAATGCTGACGTGTCAGAAGTTACAAAGATCTGATCGCTAACATTTTTCCACGTCAGAACCTCTGCTCTGATAACGGATGACAGTTGTTTAGAAACCACTGTTGGGCAACAACAGATGTTAGGCAACAATGGTAAGTCAGTAGTCCTTAGATTAAACAGAACCTATGAGAACAGACAATATCCTTCAGTAGTGTTTGGAAACCACTGTTGGGAAACAACAAATGTTAGGCAACAATGGTAACTCAGCAGTCCTTAGATTAAAAAGAACCTATGAGAACAGACAATACCCTTCAGCATTCTGTTAAATTTTTAGTCAAACACAGGTTTGGAAAACAGTTGTTTTCAACAGACTTTTAATATAAACAAATAAATTGAGTATCAGCAGTCATTTAATGCAAAACATTTAAAAATAAATTTTAATGGGAAAACTATAAAATTAAATATCAAGAAACCGAAAGGACAAATTTTAAACCTCGGGCATAAAAAATTAAAAAAAAACCTCTTCATTTAAACACCAACAATACTCTACATGGCAAACACAGGCTTCTACTACTTCATCGAACACAAATGTTGTAAACAGTGGTAAATCATCAGTCGCTAGGATAAACATAACTTATTAAAACAAATAATACCATTTAGCAGTGGATGAATTTTTACCCAAACAGAAGTTGATTCAAAACATCAACAAATACTATGAAAACACTAATAATTAGTTTTAAATTGATTTTATATATTAAGACTTATGATTCTGATGCAATAATAACCTCAGAAAAGCATTGTCGGACAGCCTCTCTGCCTACCACATCAACTTTTCTTATGTCACCGCAATTTTTAGAGCAAAACAGATGTTTGCACAATAGTTGTTTTCCACAAACTTTCAAGAGTTTTTAAAAATATTTAAAAAATAGCTATTTTTTAAGAATGGAGAGGTTTATAGGGAGCCAAATTCATATATGTTATTTATAGGGAGCCAGATTCATATGTAGTTTGAATTTTGAATTTGGAGCCAGGATTCCTAATTGATGGAGAAAGGTCTGGTGGCAAGAAAAGCTGCTTCCATGGGGTTGTCAAGTGTTTTCGCTCGATGATTCCATTCTTGGTTGGTTGGTTTGGCCCTTGTTCCTATAACTCGAATCCTAGCCCAGTATATCCCATTTTAGTTTTACACCAATGTGAACCTTACGCCTTTTTCACTCTCTGATCGAGGTTCTCGGCATTGAAAAATCTTCGTAAACTAAATGACACGTTTATATGTTGACATTTAAGAGATATATAGTCAAGAAAATCAAGAGCAATTGTGATATATATATGCGGATTAGACACCAAAAAATAAACACTCAAAAAATGGCTACAATTTAAGGAATGTGTTTAATGACGGCATTGGATTCCTAATTAATGGAGAGAGGTCTGGTGGCAAGAAAAGCCGCTTCCAGGAGGTTGTCAAGTGTTTTCGCTCGACGATTCCATTCTTGGGTGGTTGGTTTGGCCCTTGTTCATGTAATTCGAATCCTAGCCCGGTATATCCCATTTTAAATTTACACCATTGTGAACCTCACCCCTTTTTTACTCTCTGATCAAGGTTCTTGGCATTGAAAAATCTTTGTAAACTAAATCACATGTGTATATGTTGACATTTAATATGTATACATTCAAGAAAATCAAGAGCAATGGTGATATATATGCGGATTAGACACCAAGAAATAAACACTCAAAAAATGGCTACAATTTATGGAATGTGTTTAGTGACGGCATCAGATTCCTAATTGATGGAGAAAGGTCTGCTGGCAAGAAAATCTGCTTCCAGGAGGTTGTCAAGTGTTTTCGCTCGACGATTCCATTCTTGGGTGGTTGGTTTGGCCCTTGTTCCTGTAATTCGAATCCTAGCCCGGTATATCCCATTTTAGTTTTACACCATTGTGAAACTTACGCCTTTTTTACTCTCTTGTCGAGGTTCTCGGCATTGAAAAATCTTCGTAAACTAAATCACACGTGAATATGTTGACATTTAAGAGATATACAGTCAAGAAAATCAAGAGAAATGGTGATATATATGTGGATTAGACAACAAAAAATAAACATTCAAAAAATGGCTACAATTTAAGGAATGTGTTTATTGACGGCATCAGATTCCTAATTGATGGAGAAAGGTCTGGTGGCAAGAAAAGCTGCTTCTAGGAGGTTGTCAAGTGTTTTCGATCGACGATTCCATTCTTGGGTGGTTGGTTTGGCCCTTGTTCCTGTAACTCGAATCCTAGCCCGGTATATCACATTTTAGTTCTACACCATTGTGAACCTTACACCTTTTTTACACTCTGATCGAGGTTCTCGGCATTGAAAAATCTTTGTAAACTAAATCACACGTGTATAGGTTGACATTTAAGAGATATACAGTCAAGAAAATCAAGAGCAATGGTGATATATATGCTGATTTGACACCAAAAAATAAACACTCAAAAAATGGCTACAATTTAAGTAATGTGTTTAGTGACGGCATCAGATTCCTAATTGATGGAGAAAGGTCTGGTGGCAAGAAAAGCTGCTTCCAGGGGGTTGTCAAGTGTTTTCGCTCGACGACTCCATTCTTGGGTGGTTGGTTTGGCCCTTTTTCCTGTAACTCGAATCCTAGCCCGATATATCCCATTTTAGTTTTACACCATTGTGAACCTTACGGCTTTTTTACTCTCTGATCGAGGTTCTCGGCATTGAAAAATATTCATAAACTAAATCACACGTGTATATGTTGACATTTAAGAGATATACAGTCAAGAAAATCAAGAGCAATGGTGATATATATGCGGATTAGACAATAAAAAATAAACACTCAAAAAATAACTACAATTTAAGGAATGTGTTTAGTGACGGCGTCAGATTCCTAATTGATGGAGAAAGGTCTGGTAGCAAGAAAAGCTGCTTCCAGAGGGTTTTAAAGTGTTTTTGCTTGACGATTCCATTCTTGGGTGGTTGGTTTCTGTTGGTGCATACGTCTGTCGACTTCGTCTTGTATCGAGTCTTGCATTGTTCAGGGCACGAAGATCGAGAAATCAAGTCAAATGGTTAATTCCGCTTGAAGTTGTCATCAAGTAATTCCGCACGGAATTACATTGTATTTCCGTTTGAACTTGTAATCTCGTTTGTAGCATAATTTCGTGTGAACAGGTAATTCGGTATGAGCTTGTTCAAGCGGAATTACCATGTCTATATATAGTTGTGATTTCGTTTCATTTGGAATGGAATTAGAGTGGTGGTTTCCGACGGCGAAGCTCTGTCGGAGTGTCATCTTGCTGTAAAACTGTTTCAGATCAATAGAAAACACAGTTAAAGTGAATATCTAGCTGAATCAACCTCAATATGTCTATTTCCGCCTTTCATATTGAATAGAACACCTCTGATCGACTCATTTCGGGTCCGTACACGATCCTACAATTGGTATCAGAGCACAGGAGGAGGAGTTCAACCGATTTCTGTAGGATCGTGTAACGACCAAACGAGTCGATCAGAAGAGTGCTCAGACTGAATCAGAGGCAGAATTCATTGATTCTGTCTTTGTTTAGCTTGTATTCACTATTAACTGTCTCGTTTATTGATCTGGAAGCAATTTACAGCACGTAGACACTTCGACGGAGCTTCGCCGTCGGAAACATGAACGTTACAACTGATTTCGCCCGTATGGTATTTATAGGCAAGTGATTTCGCTTGAACATCCTCAAGCGGAATAACATCTTAAGCGAAACAACCATCCAAGCGGAATTACCACTCGAGTGGAATTACAATGCTTGATTTCGCTTGAGATTATCATCTGATTTCGCTTGAAATGACTCCGTGTCATTTCAAGCGGAATTACCTATAAAATCTCATTTCTCGTTTTACGAGCACTGATCTATCAGTTCTAACCTAAGACTCGAACGAAGATGAAGTCGACAGACAACTGCACGAACAGACTCCCCCTTGAATGTTGACGGAATCTTCAGTGAGAGTCTTCAACATGACGACTCTTCAATCTTGATCGGTCTGCATGACTGATGTTCCAGGATCTATCTCTTTGGCTCTAACCTCGTCAGACTCCCCCTCTCATCAAGCTGGGATATTCTGTCTGGAATTAGCTATCACCTTGTGTCACACCCCTATTTTCCACGTGTCACCGGTGGGCCCGGTGGGGAGTATCGTGACGTCATTGATATCATCATAGTCAAACAACACAACATATAATATGCACAGCGGAAGCAAAAGATATAGATTTATTTCAACTGAACAAAATGTAATGTTTAAGTATTACAACACAGTCGAAACAGATCCACAGGCGGATCAAATAAAAAGGAAAACTGTTCAACAGACTTTGACATCTAAAGCTTGCGAGACTTGAGTAATGATGCCTGGAGTAGCCAGCCTATTACGTCTAGCACCTGCACTTAGCCTTTTTGGAAAATACGTCAGTTTGCACTAGTAAATACAACTTAACTGACTCATTTTGAGAAGAGTTTGAAAATTGATTTGAATGCACTTCGGCAAAAATATTTTATAACTTGGGACAATTATTCAAAATAATCTTGTATACAGTTTTACTCATTTGACGTCCATTAGGGCCGGTTTGTAGGGCCGGACTTAAGTTAACTGACACGCCACAGGTATAATGCCCACAAGGTCGATTCCTTATAGTGGGATACCAGTTTTTACATAATGCAGCTGTTAGGTGTACGCCTACACCCCGTGCTTAGGTCGTGGCCATTTCATGAATGATGCCAAGGATATCCGGGACATGGTCATTTAACCCCCAAGGGCCATACACCAAATAATACATATCAAACAGGTTATGTAAATACATCAATCACAATACGATTTAAATGACTACATACACCCGACCAAGCGGTACTTTTATAGTACCGTATCCCAAGCCCGTATAGGGAAAATAAGTTAAGGGTATTTACCTGAGCTGAATATAAATTCAATCCCAGCCGTATATCAAATCAGAAAGTACAGATAGCTTTTACTGGGCTCCTAATCTGGAACGAAGGTTTTTAATAACCTATTAGAATCCTAACGGGTCTTTAATTAAGCTTAGACTTAGACCGGTTAGTTTTCAAAAGGAATACACGGTTCAAACGCATGATGAAGCGAAGACCGGTTTAGAATGTGGTTTTGACCCAACAAGCTTGAATACTTGTTTAATATGGGTAACTTAATCACATTCTGAATATTGAGACAAAAATGATTTGGTTTGACCCGTTTCGGCTTATATATGCAAACTAGTCACATAGGCCGATCCGAACGCGAAACATGCGTAACGGGTAACCATAAGAGTCATGAACATGTTCCATAAGTTAATATGCCTTTGATATGTTGTGATATCAGTAGGATATCTTCCATTATGCCCAAAACGAGTTTAAAACCAATTTATGCCCCGTAGGGGTATTTTGGTCATTTTTTAAAGGTTATAAAAGAGGTTAAATAGTAATCTGAGTTTCGGGTCTGATTATATCAGTAAAAATACTTAATTTACTAAGTTACATCAGTAGGGTATAACCTATACGTGAAATTTATCACTTATAACCAAACTATGCATCTTAAGGGCATTTTGGTAATTTCACATAGGCTTAAAAAGGTTAAAACTAGAATTCTGAGTTTAAGACTTTTGCTTCTTGCTAATGTATGAAGGTTTACTTAAAACATCAGTAGGTATCAAGTCTTATACACCTAAAATGGTTTTAATATATACTATGCGTTAAAAACGCTTAAAAGGCGATTTTGGGCTATTTCCGGGTTCTTAAAGGAAAGCTGATATTTTTACTATTTCAGAAGGCTTAACATTTTCTAATTATCATATTATATCAGTAGAAAAAAGATTTGGTATCAAAAGGTTTGGTAAAACTCATTTTATAGCCTAAAAGGGCAAAACCGGCAATTACCGAATCAATCTTAGAACCCTAAGTTATGCTCAGCCTAAAAATAAATAAAAATCTTCAAAAATCCCAAAATATTATATTACATCAGTGGGTAATAAGTTTGGTATTAAAAATTGGGTTTAGATAGGCTATATGCTAATTATGCGGTTTATTTACTTAAAAGCTTCTTAATTACGCTAATGAGCATAACTCTTAGTCTAGACCTCAAACTGATGTCAAATTCTAGGGACAAGTTTATAAATCAGTAGTGAAGGTTTCTATCCTTTCACTTTTTCAAAAAATCACATTTTAAGGTGATAAGGGCATAATAGTCAACATTTAAGCAATTAACGGAATCATGCATATGAATTGGATAACCAATGAACCAAGTTGTATAATCACAGAGGGTTATACGTATAGATAACTTGGTCCTATTGGAAATCTAAGGCATTCCTAATTCATGCTCAAACGGGTCAGAACTGAAAGTCAAAGCATAAGTCAAACTATGTGACTTTCGGTCCCGAACCGAGCTTAAACTGAAAATTGTCGAGTTGAACATGTTTAGACATGTTCTTATATTAATTACCAAGTTATATTAATGTCAAAACAGGTTGCATAGCTTCTACATTGCTAATTATGCATTTATTCGAAAATTAGCTTTCTGTTGACTTTTTATAATCAAGTTTGACTCGACAATTGACCTAATTAGAGTGGGAATCAGAGGGAGACCTTTTAGAGGTTTAATGCCCACATAATTACCAACTCATAGGAACTTTCAAATTGACAAATTACTGGAGCAATTAAGATTAATGACGAAGTCAAACCTTAATTACGACGGTTTGACTAAACGCTTGTAAACTAAGCAAAACTGAATTAAAGGAGGTTAACCATACTTACAATAGTCCTAATCACAACTAATGATCACTAGGAAAGATGCTTGAGCTCCAGGAACCTCCAAGAAGTGAGCTGTGAAGTTCCAAATGAATGAGCAATCAAGAACCCAAGATCATGGCCCTTATATAGGTTTCTTGGATCAATTTGATCATGCCAAACAAGTCTATGGATGTTATGGGACCATTACAAGTGTCCCTAAGCCTTAATATACCAGCAAACAAGCCCATAGGATCAAAAACAACCTTCTTAAGTCGGTTAAATGGCTGGAACAGGCAGCTGTCATGAATTTCTGCATCTGGCACCCTGACGCGGCCCGCATAAGGATCCATAAGGATCTTACGCGCCCCGCCTGAGGTACTCTGATCCGGTTACAAAGTTTCATAAATTGCAATTTTGGTCCCTGGTCCTTCTAAACTTGATTTTAAGCCCATTTCTTGCACTATAAACCCCCAAACTTGACTTTTAAGGACCCCAAGTCATAAACCAACTTTGTTTGGTCCCCGGTTACTCATACGTTCACCGAAAAGTCTTAAATTTCAACGTTGACGCTTTTAACCCCTCAAATACGAATATTGTCATAACTTTCTCATACTTTATCGAAACCTTGTGAAATTTTTATCACACATTCTTGTGAGTATAATTTATCATTACAAAGCTTCGGGTCCACTAAAAGATCACTCAGAGGTATACTTTAAACATGTTGACACATTTAGCCCCTGCAGTTTGTAATTCCTCACTTTCTTTCACAATTAGCTTCGTATGATCCATGATTTATTCGTTTAAGGGTATAAACATCTTGTAGGGTTATTGAAAGATGTATTTATTCATCATTGACATTTTGAACTCTTATATTCACATACTTTCTCTGTTTGTCAACTTTAGTCCTTCATACGTAATCTTTCACACGTTCAAAGCTTATGACACGTGTCAATACATTATTGGACATGAATTTTCGAGGTGTTACACCTTGAGAATGCATCCTGAAATTTTCTTTGATAAAGCTCTTCACAGGTTCTGAATCATCTCCTGGCTTTCCGTAGCAACAGGATCAGTAACCTTTCTTTCATCTACACACAACTCAAACAATTCTAAACAAAATTTTCTCATTAAAAATCTTATCAAAATTTGAAACATTCTAAATTCTGATTCAAATTAATGAATCATCTTAAATATTTCAAAACAATTAACCAAACCATTTGTTCATCATATTTAGCCTTTGGAATTTTGAAAATCAGCTCTCCAACATCAGTTGTCGAAAATCTTTTTGAATTTTTCATGATATGAAACACAAATGCAAGAACAGAATTTAAATGCAGAAAAGAAATATGTATAAACACTATTTTTTGTGAGTTTACGAAAGAGGATCATATCAGTTTTGAGACAAATCACAAGCACCGTTAAGCTTTTAATCGTTTTAAGTTTTAAACGATTCACATAGATTGACGATATATTTGTCCACTTAAACTCAATCTAAAAGCTTTCGAAATGCTTACCGATACGTTAAGGTATATTAATTATGCACTAAGTTCTTATGGACCCCACGATCTCAGCATATCCCCTCATCATGTAATACACTAACTCAAGTAATGCCTTTAAACTTTGATCAACTGTGATTTGTGCAAAAACAACGCAGAATTTTTAAACATTAACAATCAGGTCGATACTTCCGTATACGCAGAGAAAGTCCAATGTTTAAACAAAATAAGAAAATAAAAACAAGTTGAAATTGTTTAGGCTTTAACCACCAGTTCGATACTCCCGTATACGCAGAGGTGATCCAAAGCTTAAACGAAACACCAAAGAAAATAAAGCAGAACGTTTAGGCACTAACATCCAGGTCGATACTCACATATACGTAGAGGATGTCCAATGCTTAAACAAAATAAGGAAATAAAACAAGTTTAAGTCTTTGCAAAAGAAATACACAATCACAGTGTCATTTTTAGCAAAGTTGTGAAAGCTCACAAACTTAACCAGTTTTTATGCTTTTTGGCATTCAGGGATTACTGAGCAGGCACATAATCAAGAAGGACAAAACTAAGTACTATGCTTTCAATCATGTTTTCCACTAGAACTAAGCTTTTTCATTTATGTTTGTATCGTTATCGCAAATCTACTAGTCTAGCAGAGCCTATCGTCACATCTTTAGTGAGACCGTTTATCACATTTGACTTTACATTTCTTTAGCATGCTGTGATAGTCTACTGATTTTCTATCATTTCCTCTTGTCTCAACAAAACTCATTTTTACAATTTTTCAATGTTTTTGATTTTTTCAAATTTTCTACTTTTTTTTAAAATTTTACTCCCGCTAAAATCAAAATATATTTCAATTTTGATTTTCTGGGAATATTTGAAATCAAACTGTACAAACATGACAACATGATGAGAATTACTTCAATTCTCCATCCACATGGCGTAAACAATCAGAACTCCCCCTCACAACAAACTATTCTCCCATTGTGATTTCAAAACACTTAAGTTTGTTTTAATCAAAATGGCTTTTCCGGAAAATTAGTTTGTTTACCAACCACTTTTAGGTTCGGGGTCATTTCATCACTTTGTTCTCCTCAAACACATGAAAGATTTATCATTTCCGGTATTAAACCTCAACACCACTTGTAGAAAATCAAGTACAATTAAATGTCCTTGATTAACCACTTGTCGATCAAAATATCAATGATCAAATCAACATCCACTTCGGTGATATTTCTCAAGAAATGTGTCGATTCATGTTCCACGTTTACCAACCTGGGAACTCCGGCAAGTCAGGTTTTTCATTTGAACAGATTTACCCAAGCCTGACGGTACTTGGGTGATTTTGAATTCTTGTTCAACAATGGTGGAAAATTTGCATCATCCATTGTTAAACCTGAATTCTCAACTTTTACCTCAACAAATTGATCCTCTGGTTTTGATGAACCAGATTCATCACCTGAACATGGCTCCTTTGACTTTGTCGAGTCAAAATCATTGCCAACAACTGGCTCCTTTGTTTCCGAGGAAACAAATTCATCACCAGGAAGTGAAAATTTCACTTGCTTTGTTTTGTTAATCTTTTGATTAACCACTTTCTCTTTCTTCAATACCCCGTTAATCCTCAGATTTGTATCTGATGAATCCGTTTTGCTAGACTTGTCATTCTTTGGAGAGCAAGACGATTTATCAGAACTTTTATCTGTTTTACCAGTTGTATCCGATGACAAAATCCTTTCAAGATATTCTCTTGCTTTCTTCCTCTTCTTCCTCAGTCTGTCTTTCTGCCCCTGTGAAAGCTTTACTTTCGTTTCTGGAACTTTCTGTTCCTTGGGCTTTTCTTTGACTTTGACTGGTTTCTTTGCCATTTTTCTGAGATTCAGCCCTCAATCTTCCCTTTGATCTCATTGGCAATCTCTGGCAATGTGTCCTTTGATTTGGCAGTTATAGCATCTTCTCATCTCATGACTCCAACTCTGGCAGTTAACAGCAATGTGTCCTTGAACACCGCATGTGTAACACATTCTGTTATCGTACCATTCACCACTTCACACCAAACACTCAGATCATAGCATTGTCTGGCTCTGTGGTAGTCATCACTCCTCCTGAAAACTGAATTTGGCTTTGAAGCACTGTGGTCAAACCTGCACCACCCATTACCAACTATTTTTGAGTTTTCATTTTTCAATCTTTGTGATTTATGATTGTGATTGGATGATTGATCTGATGAGCTTTTATTTTCTACCTGAACAATTTTCTTATTTTTCATTTTTTGTTTTGATTCTGCATTCTTTTCCAAAGGTTTCTGCTTTGAGCATTCACCTTTTTCTGTAGAATGAAAATTAGTTTTCTGAAACTTTTCTTTTAATTTCAAAAACAATTTCTTTTTCTCAATTTTTTCATTTTCATCATCAGATTTCTCATCGCAATCTTCAATTTTGACTTTGTCAAAATTTGTGACATTGTCACTTATTGGAAAAGAATTGATTGGTTTTGGACAAGGGTGATTCAAAAACTCTGATGAAGTCACAAAACCTTTCAATTTCTTTTCAAGCTCATCAATTTTAGTTCTTGAATTCTTAGCTTCATTTTCAAGCTGAGATATTCTTTCAAGATGAGACTTGATTGTTTTTTCATTTTCAATTTTAATGTTTTCAAGAACAGACTTTTCATTTTCCAAAACTTTTATCTGTTCTTGAAATTTTGTTTCATTTGCTTTCAAATTTTTGTTTTCAAGCTTTATCCAGAAATCTTCATTTTCTGATGATTTCTTTTTTGCTTTCAGAATCTTTTTCTTTCTCTTTCTAAACCTTGTTTTCTGATGTCAAACTGTTCAAATCACTTAACAGTTTAACATTTTCAGATTTTAGCTTCTCACAATTTTCTTGCAACATAAGAATCTGTTTATCATGAGCTTGCTTCTCATCCTTCAACCTTTTTACTTCCAATGTCAAACTTTCTGCATCCTTCAAGAGTTTAACATTGTCAGCTTCAAGTTTATCATATTTAGAGCATACTGATTCAGAACTTGAAGATCCAGTCTTTACAGATTCTTCATTCTTAGAAATTTCACCCTCTTGTGGGTAGGTTGCAGCCCACTCCTCGGTCATTTGTATACTGGTCATCAGGGTATTAAATTGACCCTTTGACCACTTCAGTACCGGCAGACCACCACCGATTGCACCACCATCATCATCTTCATCTTCATCAGCCGCCGCCAGCGGCTGTTGTTCAGGGTTTTCACCCTTCACATTGTGTGGATTTGATGGTTCAGCCATAGAGATGTAGAAGAAAAGAAAATGAGTACTAAAACTCAAACAATCTCACCGGAATTTCAGAAACCCTTATCGGAGAAGATGGAGGAATCTTTTTTCTCTCGCCGGGAAATTTTTGAAATTTTGAACAAGTGAGGGGAAACCACGAACGGTTTCCCCTTATATACTCATCGCAATAAATGCGACATGGAAACCGAATCATCACGTCCAAAAAGAGCGAATTATGCAGTGCCACGTGTTTAGCGACGGTTCCACTGACGGTTACCATGCGCGTGTGGCCGCACACGCGCCTGATATAGGAGACGTTTACACTCCTGCTACAGTGCATTTATGACCTCGGGCAGTGCAAATGTCCTTTCATTTCAACACATGCCAGGAAATCTCACCAACTTCCACCAACTCACACGTGTGTTCAGGCACGTATGCAACAAAAAGCGACAACATTATCCAAACACAAGCGGCATGCGGTTTCTCTGGTATACCGCACCATAACCCATACCGCATGTCGTTTTTTTTACATACCCCTCAAAATAGCCAAAAATTATATCTTTCCATAGTTAAGGGGGTATAAACATGTCCGCACATACCCACGAGCACATGTGGAATATGCGGAGATGACACACACGAGCCCGTACAGGTGTGTCAGATGCTCAGAACCAGCGTTGTTCTCTGGACTGAACCGCATCTCAGGAACAGGTAAACCGCATTGCCTTCATTCTCTTCAAGCTTCAAATCCCTCCTGTCCGATTCACAACCACAGAGGGTGCGTAAACAGCTTCTTCAAAGAAAAGAAGGATGGGAATGTACGCGAACGCACATCAGCAACCCTGACTCCTGATCCTTCAAGAGCCACATCCGAGCAACACACTCGTTTCAAGCGAGTATTGGGTTACAAAAACGCAGACACTCATGAGTCGCTGCGGACACACCCATAGCTCCGCAAATGGTTGCTGCGGAAGAGCCACAACTAAGTCATCACACAGGTGAACGAAGCTACTTCAAGGAAAACTCCTTGGCATTGGAGCGTGAAGGAAAGTGGCTAAAGATCAGATGCGAACGAGATTCCCACTCACCTAAAGAGGTCTCGTCGAACAACAAGCGGCCAAACAGCGGTAACAAGTCTGCTTATGACTTTGTTGACCCACTTTTAAGATGGATAGAATAAACAATGGTGGGCATAACCATGCCTATGACCATGTTTATTTGACCATGATCGAGAGTCAAATTGTTCGACCAAACACGGCCACCAATGACGCAAGTATCCAACATTGTTCAGCCAAACATGGCCAACAATGCCAAGCAACGAGGTAACCGCAAAGGACGTGCGGTTACTTGAGAGCTAATTGGAAGAACATGAACACCCCACAAAAGGGATCATCATTACATGTCCAATTACTGCTGAAGACCACTCTCTTCTTAATTTACCACCTCAGAGGTTGGTTCAAAGTTTGTGAACATCTTCAACCACCACCTCAGAGGTTGGTTCAAAGTTTGTGGACACCTCCAGCAAGATCTCAAAGGTTGGTTCGACACACCAACAGGTGGCACCCAACCCTGATGAGATCAGAAGCACGTAGCCCATGCTACCATATCAAAACCCTAGGCTGAGAATTTCGCATCAGACGAAACTTTTTCACGGGTACGGAAGAGGCGTCACATGACTCTTCCGGATCTCCAGCTTGATTTACGAAGAGCAAAGACCATCTACATAGCCTAGAATCTTCTCCAGACTCCAAACTACCTTCTAGACACCATAGTCCAGTACTCCTCCCACATGCAACTTGCATATGGCGGCAACACTAGACTGGGGGACTTGAAGGGGTATGGTCCCAGATCTCGCGTCAGCACGACCGCGAGTGAACATTACCCTTATCAAAACCCCCACTAGCTAACAACTTACCTGTGTCCGTGCGGGAACGCGCGAACACAGTGGTCGAATCTAATCTGCCCAATGATGGAGGAGGACTTACCTGGAATATGAGAACGGTATAGTAATGCGGCATGGCACCGCATCTGGTGTATGAAAACGGAAGTACTCACAGCGATGCGGCCTAGCACCGCATCCAGTGAACACTTCTATCAATACAAGGGAGCTGGATAACAGCAACAGTCACCACAGACGACGATGCGGCTTGGCACCGCATCTCGCGTATTTCTTGATCAAAGAATGAGACGCGAGAACATCTAGAGTTACCGCAAGCAGCGATGCGGCCCGCATCGCATCATGTACACTCAGCAAGTGGGACTGACACCACAGAGCAAGTAGCACTAATGACAGCCGCCTGTCAGGTCTACGTAAGCGACAGGCTGACGTGGCTTCACCTCCACAACCAACAGGCCTGACACACCTGCAAAGGTGCAGCATGTCATCAGTCTATCCGTCCACCTCCTCCTTCACTCCTCGGCTATAAATACCAACCCCAAACCAGGTTTGAGGTACCTCTTCACAACTCTCTCACTACTACTACTATCATACTTTGCTTCCCAAGCAGACTACTGATTCTCACGTAGGAGAGTGGTAACAAGGAGCACCCCCCACCCCATCCTCCTTGTTACGAGTCACGGCTTGTTTCCTTGTGCAGGAGATCAACCGGCGGACGATCTAGCCAGCGATCATCGAGAGGAAGGGATTAACCCTTCTTGACGAGACCATTGTGTTAACCCTGCCTGGTTAACCATTGTTTCATCAATGGTTAATGTAATGTGTTCGTATTAATAACAAATAGTAATTAATATAACTAAGTTTCCCGAGCCCGGGAAACAATCTCGGATAAAAACCTAGTAAATTATATAATACTGATCAAATGTAGTAGGAAATTAAAAGCAAGCAATTAAAGCATCTCTATAAGAAGAAAGAAGACTTAGGTGGCTTTTGGAACGTGATGGGTGCATTGGAGTTTTGGCGTCCGGAATTCCAAAGAGAGAGGTGGTGGCTATATGTTGTACAAAAAGTTTGTGACTTGAAGCCTACTCGGAAAAATTTGGCTTGAAACTGAGCCGAGATGGCTTGACGCGGTTCATAACCAACCGGACTTGCTTGTTTTGGCTCATTCATTAGCTTGGCTCGGTCTAGCTCAAAATTATCTTACCTTTTATATTTTAAGGGTCATCATTGTGAATGCTTTTAACAAACTAAATATGAGAAGTGAAGTGAAAGATCAAATACAAATGAGCTTAAGCATGATGTTTAGTTGAAAAATGTATTAAAAAATGGTGAATTTACACTAGTAGAGCAAATATGTGCAATTATACTAGAGTGACTACATAATTACTCGTAATTACACATAATTACTCTACTAGTGTAATGGACAAAAAAAAAAAAAAAAAAAAAAAAAAAAAAAAAAAAAAACCTTATATTCTAGGACTAAAATACATGCTTGACAAGATGAGAAAAAAAAATTCTTTCACTTCTCACTTTTTGTATGTTAAGCTCATTTGTACAATAACTGTACCCTATCTATCTTATTTTAAACAATGAGTCAAGTTATTCTACAAAGACTCTTAATTGTAAGAAGTGTAAAAAGGATTTATAGAGTGACAAGTCCAATAACCTAAATTTAAACTCACTACATCACCACCCAAAACCTAAACCCCCACCCCACCCCACCCCCACCCAAAAACCTAACCCCCCCCCCCAACCACCACCACCACCCAAAAACCTAAACCCCCCCCCCACCCCCCGGCAAAAAAACAAAAAAAAAAACTATATCTCACAAAAAAAAACCCACAAAAAACCTAACCCACCCCCACCCCCCCCCCACCCTCAAAACCTAAAAAAAACTAAACACCCACTCCCACCCAAAAACCTAAACCCCCACCCCCTCGGAAAAAAAAATTTGGGTGGGTGATAGGGGAGGGGGTGGGTGGAGATGGGGGTTTAGGTTTTTGGGTGGTGGTGGATGTTTAAGTTTTTTTTATTATTTTGTGTAGTGAGTTTTTTTAGGAGCCTTTGTACCCTTCTTACAATTAGGATCCTTTGTATTTGATCCTAATCCTTTAAACAATATGTGCAAATGATGAAAGTGTTTTTTCGCACTTTTTTCCCAGATTTATTGAGTTTACTCATAATTTTGGTGTATAAGTATCATAGACTAGTGGAGATGAATATGATCGGGTGATTCCACTGATGATATGATAATACTCTAGTGGTCCGTCAGTCATCCTAATTTGTTCTTCGAAAAAAAGTACAATATATAATCTTTAACACAAAAATAAAATAAAATAAAATAAAAAAAGAATTCACGACTTTTGAGCTATTAAAAATATTTATAATCTTAAAACATTTCAAAGTAAAACAAGAAAAGTATGAAATCATAATCTTTTCCTCTCCATATATAAACCATATTCTCTCACTTTATATCTACAAATTCATTAAAAATTAAAAATTCTACAATCAAACCACATACAAAAATTGCATGCAATTACATATCAGTTGATCAAACACCACCCATGAAGCAACAAACCCTCTCATCATATCCATATTCATACAAGAAAACGAAGTTTCCGGTGATGTTCCGGTGGAGTTTCGGGTTGAAAGCACTGGTGATGATGGTGTTGTTCACGGTGTCGCTGGCGGTTCTTCCGTTGATTTTGCCGCCGCTTCCACCGCCGCCGTCGTTGCTCCTTTTCGTCCCGGTGTTGATTATGTCGGTACTCGTTTTTATGGTTTTTGAACCGTTAAAATTACCTCCGGACGGGGTTTATTCCGGTTGAAAACCATGCAATGAATGTGGCTGAAAAGAGTCTTTAATGTGAAAATTGGAAAATATTTGGTTGTACGTTTTTTGTTCTTTACATACATTCTGTGTATCTATTCGTGTTTATTAATTTGTTTTAGTTTTAATTTATGGGATTTAATTAATTTTAGTAGTTAATGTACCCCATCATTTAGACCATGGGGTGTGGAGGGGTTTGGGTTAGGGACATTGCTCGACACGTGACGAAGGTGGGATTCACAAGGTAATACTCAAAAACCAGGGCTGTGGTGTGGCGTGGCCAGCCATGTGTATTTTTTATTTTTTTTTATTTTGGCAACGGCTACCCCCAACGGCTAGATCGAACCAGCAAATCAAAGCCAGCCATATCACCCAACCCCCCGCCGCACGCCAGGCTCAATCCTCACGCCAAAAGGGCAACGCCATGCCCAAGGCTTTCCCGGGGTAAAGGAGCCGACGTTGAACCCAAACCGCTACCCCAACCCACGCCCACACCCCACAGAATGATTAAATCAACTTGAATGTGTGTAGTTTTAGAAATGTCAAGCTATACGGCTTCTAATCTCACCCAATATAATTCTTCTATATATTAAAAATTCTTCTATTTTTTAAAAAGCGAATGGAATGAACAGTAATTCTTTTGAAAACCAACATGGTGTATAAAATGTGTGGTTGTGGTAATATGCTTTATGAAGGTTATGTTATATTATGAGAAAATAAAAGAAATTCTATTTCGTTTGTGATTATAAAAGAAAAAAACTTCGGTTAAATAAGGTTTCAACATTTTATATTTTTTTTTTGTCATAATGTGTCATAACGTGTAAGTCTAAGTCAAGTTAGCTATTATTTTCTATATTTTACGTTTCAACCTATTTTTTGTGAATGAAATGTGTGGTTGTGGTAATGTGCTTTGTGAAGGTTATGTTATATTATAAGAAAATAAAAGAAATTCTATTTTGTTTGTGATTATATAAGAAAAAAACTTCAGTTAAATAAGGTTTCAACATTTTATATTTTTTTTCTGCCATAATGTGTCATAACGTGTAAGTCCTAAGTCAAGTTAGCTATTGTTTTCTATATTTTACGTTTCAACCTATTTTTTGTGAATGAACACGACACAACTTTTTTACGTTAATTTTTTTCTCGGTTTAGCGGTCCCGCTGCATCGTGCGGATCCTAAATTCTAGTTTATAGTTAATTAATTATAATAAACTTTAATAAAACAATTCTTATTATTAGTTTATATACAGAAATATAAATACCTATAAATTCTGAGGCTTTCTTTCTCTTTTTATTCCTTCTAATCGGTTAACTATTTCACTATTTTTTTTTAATTTACGTGTAGGTGATTGATTTGAATATTATTATTAAAGAATAATTTTGAAAGTATAAGTATAGTATCAAAGCGACTAATTTTTTTTTCGAAAAAAGGCCATCAAATATGTATAAAACAACCATGACGAGTAAGAAATTAATTGGGCGAAAATAAATGAACATCCACTCGGTCCAATTAATACAAAATCAACGATTCCTATTAGAGAATCGACAACAAGAAAACTTAACAATATCATCAAAGAGACATTCACACTTCGTGATATTGGTTTGATGAATCACATATATTGTTCCTTGGCATCAAAGCAACTTTAGTGGTGTATAGATACTTCGTACGGGTAAATAGATGATTACAAATCAATATCGAATACAACAACAACCTTACCTAGTTTATCCCGCCTATAGTTAAGAAGCTATCGGTAAAGTCTGGAGACGGTGATATGTATGCACACCTTACCTCTATCCTAGGGGATAGTGAGGCTGCTTCCTGCGAGACTCTCGACTCCAAAGACGTATCAAGATATAGAGTATGTTTGACATAGAGCTTTTAGGAGCTTCAAATTTTAAGTTTTTAAGAAAAAGTTCCTACTCAATAAAAAGCCATGTTTGGTTGAAGAAGCTTGAAGCTTTTAGGTTAAGAGTTTGAAACTTTTTGGTTGAACGCTCCTACTAGTAGCATTTAGAAGGAGCTACAAGCTTTTAGGAAAAAAAATGACTATTTTAACCTCTAAATATAATAAACTTTTTAATGCACAAATTTTAAATTTTTTAGTTATGTCTATTTTAGTAATTTTATACATTTTATTAAAAGCTCCAGCTACTCTGCCAAACAACAAATATATCTAAAAAGCTACAGCTACCAGCCACCAGCTAGCAGCTTCCAGCCACCAGCTACTTTTGCCAAACATACCCATCATAGTCATAAAAAGCATACACCTGCACGCGTCCACGCAAAAAAAAAAAAAAAAAAAAAAAAGCCCTGTTTGTTTTAAAAAAATCACCCCGCAAAGAACTATAAAAGGCTAAGTTCCTAAGATAATAGAGCCCCCTCCCTATAAGTCCTTAGCCTTAATCCTACGTCTTCATGAACTCCTATCTTCGACCATGTTCTCAGAGAGATGGAAGTCTAATCAATCCTTTCTAATTCGTTGTTCCCAAGTTAATTTCGGTCTGCCTCTACTTTGTTTCCCCTCCACGGTGAGTTTCTACTGTTCTAACCGTAGCTGTCACTTTTCTCCTCTTTACATGCCCAAACCATCTCAACCTCCCCTCCCTTACCTTATCTGAGATACTAGTCACTCTCAATCTTTCCCTAAAAACCCCATTTCTTATCATATCCATTCTAGTGTGCCCACACATCCACGTTACATCCTCATCTCTGCTACATCCAGCTTCCGTGCTTGTGTCTTCTTGATGGCCCAACATTCTATTCGGTATAATATAGCAGATCTAATTACATCCCTATAAAATTTCCCTTTTAATTTAGCTGAGAATCTGTTGTCGCACAATACCCTGAAGCTGCTCTTCACCTCCACCATCCAGCCTCAACGCGATAGGCTACGTCACTATCTATCTTCCCATCATTTTGTATATAATTTATCTGTAAGACCATATTAATCTCGGATACTTGATCTATCCCAAGTAAACCATGAATCATTAGAATATAGTCATATACGGAACACATAAACATATGAACATTTAGATAATGCTCCTAGGTTATAACAAAATAAAAAATAATTCATTCTTGTATATACTATAACTAGTAGAGTGCAACTAGGGGTGTACATTGTGACTAGTTTGTGATTCACTCAATATCATCTTTCTTAATGCCCGGATCAAGCCATGTTTAAACGAGCTTGTATCTAAGTTTAAGTCTAGTTTGAAGCTCATTTAATAGGCATGCATTGTCTGAGCTTCAACTGTTTTTTGGTAGAATCACGGCTCGATTCGGGCATTTAGAAAGAACCATATGAATACTGAATAGATAGTCACGTTATAAATATTATATGTAGTTATGATAAAAAAACTAAACAATATATATATATACACACACACTATTTTGTGTTTATATAAACGAAATGTTCAATAAATGAATCGACTCTTCCCGAGTTTGAGCTTAAAAAATTACTTATGAGTCGAGCTTTAGTTTTATTTAAAAAGCCCGAAACTAGTTGAGACAAGCTAAAGTTTGGCTCAACTCGTTACCCTATCACATCCAAAAGCGTAAGCGATTCAAGATACTTCCAAGAGGTGTTGACTTAAAGAATCTTATGTCTCATTACGTGAATACCAACTGGTATTTTATATATGATACTCCTACTTGACTACTTGTAGTTAAACATGCCTAACCCACACCCAAATTGCTAAGTAATGGTAATCAACCACTAGCATTTTAATGACGAAAACTAGAGGATACATTGCACCTAAATGTGGGACCAACTTTTGGGCACATTCAAGCATGCATTGGCTTTAAGGATCATCATCGTAGTGCCACCACTAGTTTTATAACTTATTGCATCCGTTAAGAAATCATTTTTTTCCTTTTTCAAAAATACCAGTTTGTAATCATATTGTTTGCAATAAACTGACTTACATTTGAGAAAAAGTATATAAGTTTTTCATTTTTGGAATTTCTTACTATGTCGTTCCAAGCGACATAATATACCGCCTTCATGTATTGAATCATGCAAATATTGTAACATAGTAAACAAGTCTTACATCGACACGCAAGAAACTAGTCTCAAATACACAACAAAGTATCTTTGTGTATGAGAGAACTTCACAACTGAACATGTTTGGGTGGAAACGGAGCCAGGACGAATAACATTCTAAGAAGTCTCAACGGGAACACGCAAAAACAAATCATAAGTTACTGGTCGATAAAGCAAATAATATTAGTTGTTAAGGAAAGTTGATTGTTGCAGATATGCATACTAATATCTAGTTACAATAACCCTGGGCTTTGGTTCAATGGTTATGGAAATGAAGGAAGACTCCTGACCGAAAGGTCTTGAGTTCGATTCCCAATCCACCCGGGTTTTACCGGCTCTGCATTGTCGTGCTCTCGGGCGGGTGCAGGGTCGGGTTTTCCCCGGAACTGGTGGCATGGTGGGCTAAGGGCTCCGTACGTGCAGGTTGGGCTGCCGCGGTGATTCTTATGTTGCACATTCAAAAAGAAAATATCTAGTTACATTGCCTGACTATATTTTAGAATGACAAATCATTGCCCATTAATCTCTTCCTTTCAACCTCGAAATCAAATATTAACTCCCCTTTCATTTTTCTATACACCTCTTCCCTTCTTCTTCATTGGGATTAACACGAACACCGCCTCGTATCACATCTAATTTTGCTTAAGTTTATGTGTTAGGCATTATCTGACATGTGACTCCTAATCAGTAAAGAGGTTTGAAATTAAAAGGGGTGTAGTGTTTAATGCCTCTTGCAGTGATTAGATATTGAAATTGAATTAAATAAAAAAAAACATCAAAAACATTCCATTGGCCATTCTCTCTTCGATACGCCCACACCCAAGCCAAATTTGAGGAAAAAACGCTCTGGGGGGCGGAGAGAGGGGCATGAAGGGGCTTTATGGACGAAAAAAACCCAATGAAGTCCCACTACGAGTGGTGTTAACGCCTTTACCATTATATATTTACTACATATACATTTTCAAGTTGAGGGAATAGTGCCAGGCAGCTTGTCTCGCACTTCCCTATTGGACCAACCTATTTTTAATTTAAGTTTATTCTCAAATTAAAATTACGGTTTAGGCCTTTATTTAAATTACGTTTTTGTCCACAGTTTAAAATAAAATTATATTTTTGCCCCTGGCTCAAAATTACGATTTTACCCTCAGTTCAAAAACTTATTTTTAATTTTATTTCCAGTTTAAAATTACGGTTTCACCATCCGTTTAAAATTATGCTTTGCCCCCAGCTCAAAATAAAAATATATTTTCCCCCGGCTCAAAATTACGATTTTGCCCCCAGCTCAAAATTACGTTTTTGCCGACAGTTCAAAATAAAATAATGTTTTTCCCGATAGCTCAAAATTATGATTTTGCACTCAGTTTAAAATTATGATTTCGCACCCAGTTTAAAATATAATTACGATTTTGCCCTCTGTTCAAAATTATGGTTTTGTTCCCATTTCAAAATTACGATTTTGTTCCCACAGCTGCCTAGCACTTCCCCATTGGTCCAGCCAATTTACGATTTTGCCCCGTTTAAATTTACAGTTTTGCCATTAGTTTTGTTTTTTTCTCTCCATCCTAATTATGATTTTGCCCTCGGTTTCAAATTCACAGGTTTGCCATTGTTTTTGTTTTTTTCTGTCAAATTACGATTTTGCCCCTAGTGTAAAATTAAAGTCATGCTTTCGTTTTAGTTTTGTGCTTTTTTTTTTGACAAATCTATGGTAGTGTTTTGTTTTAATTATTGACTCGGTGTAATTTTTATTCGTGTCAGGCGGTTGCGTGGCACACGCTCATTTGTCCTGAAAATTTTTTTTTGCCCCAGTTAAAAATTATAGTATTTCCATCGTTTTAGTTTTTTTTTCAAAAATATTGATAGTGTTTTATTTTAATTGGTTTTCTCGATGTAATGTTTTTTGAGATCGTGTTATGAATAGTATGTACAAGTAACCTAAACACAGACGTATATGAAAAGAGAAATATTTGGCTTAGTGTCTCGCAACGCAGGCAAGGCAACACCTAGTTGAGTTACATATTAGAGAGAATAGTTTGACTCGTTGTGATAAGTATAAACTAAAAATAACATAAATATATGACTTTTTAGAAACTAGAAATTTCATTATAAAAAGTCTTGTCAAGATCTTTGAATATTATGCAATATCGAATACCAAATATGATATATTGATTTTTGTCAACGTTTATTAGTAGATATCTACGCTTAGTAGCGTCATACTTTACTATTTATTATTATTATCATATAGTTAAATAATATCTATAACATAAGATACACAACCAATAAAGGTTAAATGAACTAGAAGAAATTGCAAAATCCAATTATGAACACGATTAAATAAAAATACGAGAACACAATTAAAATAACTTGCAACTAAATCAAAAGATTGAAAGGAAGCACTAGATTAAACCTTAACTAAATATTAATCAGAACGATATAAATGTATTTGAATGCTTATATATTCCTGCTTGCCTCTAAATCGCATATTTATACATGTACGTATATCATGGAACATCGTTACCTAATATGTTATATTCGAAAGTAATTAGTTTACTTAAATAACTAGGTTATGGCCCCGTGTGTTACACGGGCTGATTAGTGAAAATGATATAATTTATTATTTGTAAATACTTATTATTTTTAATCTACTCTTGATAGTTTTGATTGAACATACATGATAAATTCATAGGTTGTCATTAATAACATTGAATTTCGAGACAAACCTCTAATAACAATGAATTTCATGGGATAAACATCCTAAAATTATAAAATAAAAAAATAAAGTCATTAAAATTCACGATAATCAATTTGCAAACACGATCGAAGACACGGGACACCCCTATACAATTTCGCAACATCATAATCCAGAGCTTGTAAACGGGTCAATTCAAGTTTGACCAACCAGTCCTATAAGGTTTGGTGGTAGTTTTGACCCATTTACTTTTCTATGAGTTACTTTGGTTCATTTTAATCTCAAACTATTCAAACACGACAAATAAAAAAATTAACTAAAAAGAGTTGAGCGAGTCAAAAGTAACCCAAAGTGTTTTTAATGCATACTAACTCATTTTTTAAACTAGGATTTCCCAATGATTGGCGTCATGGGAGGCGCGATTCCGATGGGAACTTTTTGTTATGGAAGATCATGTACTGTATGAATTTCTAGGGCTTGCACGAGATGAAAATGAAGAACATGGGAGGCTATTTTTAGAGCGATTTAATATTTTTTTTCACTAAACAATGTATTAATTTTTTTAAATCTTCTTATTTTAAGTAATTTGATGTAACTGAAACTTACAGTCTCTTTTATTGCCGAATGCACTTTTATATAAGATAACTTATTTTTATCTTTCAAATATGTGAACACATGGTTCAAACAAAGTATAGCTTGCAGTCATTCAAAAATTGTAACAAGTTAACAATTTGGGTTTGCAAAAGCCTAAGTACAATTGGGGTCACTCAAATATGTGATACATTGATTAAAAGGCTTTTATAAACCCAAAATTGTAACAAGTTAACAATTTGTTGACCACAAATCACAATTGCCAAGTGATGGCCTATACGACAACATACGTCATTACGTTGGACAAACACCTAGAGGTAGCTGATTGTGTTACTGTTATTTTTTGCTTATCATTACCAAAACTAAAAAAACAAAATTTCTCATTGTTTTTCTTGGTTGTACACGAATCCATGGTATCTTTATTTTGCTTAGAAAAATATCGTGTATTAAGAACCTTAGAATAATTTTTATATGTACACGAATCAGTTGAGAAATTCATGATTGGGAGCTACATTTTTCAGTTTAATGTAATTTAATATCTACATAAGTAACGGAACGTTTCTTTTATTTCAAGGTTCATGTTTAAATGTATACTTTTTTCAAAAAATAAAAAAAAACATATCATTTCTCAACACACATATTCATAAAAAGATTTAAGGGTGTGTTGATGACTATTGAACCCGTATATTATTGTTGTTTTTGATTGTAATTTTAATTTTCCTACCCGGGTATCTACCAGTGGAATAACCTAGTATGTTATATTCGAAAGTAATTAGTTTACTTAAATAACTAGGTTATGGCCCCGTGTGTTACACGGGCTGATTAGTGAAAATGATATAATTTATTATTTGTAAATACTTATTATTTTTAATCTACTCTTGATAGTTTTGATTGAACATACATGATAAATTCATAGGTTGTCATTAATAACATTGAATTTCGAGACAAACCTCTAATAACAATGAATTTCATGGGATAAACATCCTAAAATTATAAAATAAAAAAATAAAGTCATTAAAATTCACACCAACAAAACTTAGGAAAACGTATTACTTATTTTAGGAACCTTTTTCTACTAAAAGACCCAATTATTAAGGTCGTCGTAAATTCTTTCATCGCTAGAAAACTGCTTTTTGTCCGAAAAACTCAACGTTTTCGTCCCAAACCCTTTTATAACCTTATATCGGACCTTTCAGAACCTTTTTCTGGCTAAAAACGTCCGGCGATCGAAGACTAACAACGTTACGGTTCTGTTAGTCAGGCTCTCTATTTGAAGCCAATATGTTAATAGTTGGGACGGCCAGTGGTCATTTTTGAAATTGGAACTATTGGCGGCCAACGACGAATAGTTGTTATTATTGAAATCCAATATTCCCTAAAGAAACATGCAACTGTTTTGATTCTTTTTACTCACTTTTACTACTTTGTGTGCGTTAATTGAAAAGAAAAGTCTTGGTATCAATACATGCATCTCAATCCAATGGAAAATGTTCCCATTTTATTTCTTTTATTATATAACCTTGTGTAGTGTACGGGTTGAACAAATGTAATTTTATATACCAAATAATAAAAAAGTTATATCTTTAAAAATCCTATGTATTATACAAGTTGAATAAATGTAATTTTGTATATCATTAAAAATCCCTTGGGTATTAATTTTTAAAAAGCCTCGTGTATTACACGGGTTGAATAAATGTAATTTTATATATGTTATTCTTTATTTGAATCTTATGAAAAAATACCCAATTACAAAAAAAGTATATTAAACTGTTTTATTATTATAGTTTGTTTTATTCGATTAATAGAATAAATTGATTAAAATAATAAAAATTACAAAAAGTATATTAAACTGTTTTATTATTATAAGTTTGTTTTATGTGATCAATCTAGTTGTTTGGGGTAAAAGATAAAAAGATAAAATTTAGGGACTAAAATAATATATTTTTTATTTAAATCTTATTAACAAATATTATCAATATCTATTTATTTAGGCGGGAAAAAATTATTAAGATCACCTTATAGAGTGCCATGTGTCCCTAATATGATTTATTTTATTATATGTATAGATGTTATGTACCATGAGAAAAAAAAAGTAAATAAGCACAAATAAGATGAGAAATATTTCATTTTTGTTTTTTAGGAACTAAAATAAGAACATGTAACCGACCCTAAAATAGACTGAAAACATAGATCTTCATTAGTCACGTTCCATTAAAAAATAAATCATAGTCACTTTAGCTTTATTTGAATTTCAAACTTTGAAGGTAAGTAATGTTTGACATTGGAAGAGAGCCTTGTATTCGGTTGTGCAGACTTGTATCTGGTGCATATGGTAAGCCCGTAATGACGCAACTTTTGACAATAAAAGGATGTGCGTGGGAAGAGTTGTAGAGGAAGTCAAAGTTTTGGGTTATCTATGGCTAAAACATCGACCGAAGGCATGCATGCTTACATGGAATGACTGGCAAATGTTTGATTTATCTTGTATTTATGTGTAATGTTGTTTCTCTGGTACAATATTGGTGACTGTAACTATGGGTTAACACGTTAACCATGTTTAATGGAATGTTATTTTGTTGGCCATTCAAAAAAAAAGTAATGTTCGACATTATATATTTTAACATCAAGCTTATGCATCTAAATTTAAACTCACATCTAGAAAATCAGAAAACATCTAAATTACACTTTGATGTCAAATATAGCATTTCATAATGTTGGTTTTGTTGTGATTTGTAGTTCAAACCAAACAACTATAGTTGGGCATTTCAAAAATGTTTAGAAGTTAGGGGGCATGAAAAATGAGAATATGATGTGTTCCATGGTCAATTAAAGGCATCTTTTCAAGAATTGGGACAGCAAATGCATGCATTTTGGATTGTCAAAGTCTATACACACCATAAATAGTTGCCTTTTCCTTTTATTATGTCTCTTACAAAATGCATGAATCTTCATCTAAAAGTGATGCCTTTTCAATATTGTAGGAGGAGTTGGTAGTTAAATACTCACATTTGAATTTCATGTGACGTTTGTCATTTTGGATGAGGCAAATTGGACAAAAAAAAAAAAACTATTTTAATATTATATCTATAAGCGTATAACAATTATGAAAATTGGTTAATAGTAGTTGTGTGTGATTGATGAGTGGCTACCACTTGATAACCGCTTATTCTATTCTATAACATGTTAAAGTAGAAAGTCGGTGGTATTGGTCATAGACTATACAATTATTATGTTTTTTTACCCTTCAATTTTGTGGTAGTGTGCTTTATACCCCCAACTTTGTTATAGTTTTCTTTTTGTCCCCAACTTTGCCAAATCTTATTATTACCCCCTTTTAGCCTTTAAGTTTAAAAAATGTAATCTTTAACCCCATGACTTTTTATGAACTTTGTAAATTGTCACTTTAGGCATTGGCAACCGACCATACAATTATTTTGTTTTTTTACCCTTCACTTTTGTGGTAGTGTCTGTTATACCCCCAACTTTGTCATAGTTTTCTTTTTACCCTAACTTTGTCAAATCTTATTATTACCCCCTCTAAGCCCTTAAGTTTAGAAAATGTAATTTTTAACCCCGTAACTTTTTATGAACTTTGTAAATTGTCACTTTAACCCCTTCAGAGTTTTTGACTTGACGGTATAAATTCAAGTTAGTCGGGTCGCATATAATACGTTATGATTGTACGGTATAAATTCGATTTGCGTTATGTTTTGATCCAATCGCAATGCAACTATATGTTACGTTGAGTTGGATACGTCAAGACGCGTGTTTTCATAAGGTTAGCGCATCACATAATGCTTGGATGAATCCATTCGACGTTTGCAATGTACTCGCGCCACAACGCGCACGGGTCTTATTAAGTAATTTGCTTTTTACCTCCAACTTTGTGGTAGTGTCCTTTATACCCCCAAATTTGTCATAGTTTCCTTTTTACCCCCAACTTTGTCAAATCTCATTATTACCCCCTCTTAACTCTTAAGTTTAGGAAATGTAATTTTTAACCCCGTAACTTTTTATGAACTTTGTAAAACGTCACTTTGACCCCTCTAGAGTTTTTGACTTGACGGTATAAATTCAAGTTAGTCAGGTCGCATATAATAGGTTATGATTGTACGGTATAAATTCGATTTGCGTTATGTTTTGATCCAATCGCAATGCAGCTATATGTTACGTTGAGTTCAACCGGATACGTCGAAACGCATGTTTTCATAAGATTAGAGTATCACATAACGCTTGGACTAATCCATTCGACATTTGCAATGTACCCGCGCCGCAACGCGCACGGGTCTTATTAAGTAGTTTGCTTTTTTACCCTCCAACTTTTTGGTAGTGTCCTTTATATCCCCAACTTTGTCATAGTTTCCCTTTTACCCCCAACTTTGTCAAATCTTATATTACCCCCTCTTAGCCCTTAAGTTTAGGAAATGTAATTTTTAACCCCGTAACTTTTTATGAACTTTGTAAAATGTCACTTTGACCCCTCGAGAGTTTTTTACTTAACGGTGTAAATTCAAGTTAGTCGGGTCTCATATAATACGTTATGATTGTATGGAATAAATTTGATTTGTATTATGTTTTGATCCAATCGCAATGCAGCAATATGTTACGTTGAGTTCAACCGGATACGTCGAAACACGTTTTTCATAAGGTTAGTGCATCACATAACGCTTTGACTAATCCATTCAACGTTTGCAATGTCCCGCGCCGCAACGCACGCGGATTGTTAGTAGTTGTTTTTAAACAACCATTTATTTTACTTTATATATATACACAAGGGTTGATGGGGAATTACAAACAAATAGAGAATCAAAAAACCACTACTTTTATATCTAAAAAAAATCATTAAAATTATTTTACATAATTTTATAGCTTTTACATATAAACTGTTTATATGTAGAAGCCATTCAAATAAAAAGTAATAATTTTCTTTTAGGCATGCGATAGTCTGATTCAAAGATTGGTTCATAATCTTTCTCTTGTTATTTAACTAATTAAGAGTTATCGAAGGTTGTTAAACTAACTCATTAGTTAAGAAATAGAATCAGGCCATGTAAAACGGTTTTTGCATTTTTTTTGGCAGTTTTTGAACTTTTTTATCAATTATTTTTTTATTAAAATGACTTCTCTGTATGTTTAAATGCAAAAGCTTTAAAAAAACTTGGTCTGTGTGCTCTCTGCCTTTCCTGCCTAGGTTCGAGTCTTAGGTAGAGCAGTTTTTTTTGGGTTCTTCTATTCTTACACTCATATTTTCTTATTTTCACATCCCTAGATGTATACGGGCCGTATAACATTATACGGCTCGTATAGAATGTCGCTGCACATAAATAAATGCAGTGAAATGTTTTTTTTTTTTGTTTTACATGTATACGGGTCGTTTAACATTGTACGAGCCGTATACAACTTGCATATACAAACAATATAATGTTATGCGACCTAATATATTTTTTTTGTGAGATTTTATTAGGTTTTTGGGTTTTTAAGGGCCGTATAATGTTATACGACCCGTATATAATTTTTTTTTGTGAAACCAAACAACCGTTTAATAAGTTTTAGTAATTGTTTAGATAGCGTTTGTCGTATTATTCAGATATATCGGATTATGTTACGAGTTTGTAATTAAACGTACTAATAATGTTGAATAATTTTCCACTTTATTATGTGAAACGTCTATGTTACAATTGTATTTGCCGTATTATTTTTTATATATATCAGATAAGCAAAACTTGTGCATATGATCAACAATACGATAACAATTATTAAACAAACAAGATAAAATGTAAACATAAGATTGATATTTACAATGTTTTACATCTAAAACAACAAAAGATAAATATTTACAATGTTTCAAATGTAAAACAACAAAACCAAAATACAATAAGCAGCTACGGCGATGGTGGTGGGGGTGGGGGTGGTGGTGGTGCAGCGCCAGCTCGTGGAGGTAGGGGCGTGCCAGAATGCATGGTAATAACCACCTCGACCATCCACTGTACGTCGCTCTGTATACGGGATACGTCCACCCGTACAGTAGCTACATCCGACTCGACCTGATTCTCCACCCCTGGTGGAGGCATCACATGCGGCCTCACGCTTCGTCGCTTGTACGAGCGATCAACCTGTATGTAAGACCCGACTTAATATAACTAGTTTAATGATACAAAAACTTGCATTTAAAACAGAATTTAGGAGTTTACAAAAACTTTCATGATTTTAAGACTTTACATGGTCATAGTATTCAAGTCTTCATACTACTAGTTAATTTTTAAAACCTAGTTTCAAGTGTTTACACATTACTAAAACAAAATAGACAAAAATGCGGAAGCTTCATTTGGTGCATTCGGTTCTTGGTATTTGCTTGATCGCCATCCGGGTTAGGTCCATCTTCACCTACGGTCAAAACCATGTAAAATATTAGTTTTGACAACTTAAAAACAAGTATAAATAAGTTCCATGTTCAAAACAAAGCAAAAACAACAAGTTTCGATCGGTTTGGGTGGTCGCGCTGCGCGACGGACACAAGGCTCAGCGGTGGCGTAGCGCCACCACCGTCGCGTCGCGCGACGGGCTTTGTGGTTTGCCGTGGCGTAGCGCCACGGGGTGTTTTTGGCAGAAGGTTGCTTGCTGGAGCTGTATATCAGCCCGACACCAATTTTTAACATCTAAAACTTCAAATTCACATAACTTTTTACTCGAATGTCCAATTTAGCCGATTCTTTTTCCTACGCGACCGTAATTTAATTACGGACGCGTTTATCAACACCATTCTTGAAAATTTTCAGTTTACGAACAATTGGCTTATAATCCGATTCCTTGCTTATTCGACCCGTTTGTCTACAAATTCAACAACTTGTTTATTTGTCATCTCATGTCTACGATCAATTTACCCAATCCCGGATTCTCCGATTATGATGTTTCGCTTCCCTCCCAAGGGTCGCTTCCCTCCCAAGGGTTGCTTACGCAATAATCGTCATACATTCAACTTGCTTTGACTCGTTTGGATGCCGAATGGAGACCACCATTTCAAACATTCCGAACTCTATTTCTAACACATGATTTGACCCATTTTGTTTGTCTATGGCACTTCGTCACTTCCGTGACTTAACAGGTTTCCTTGTTTGCCAAATTTCCATATAACAAGTTAAAACTAATGTTTAAACATAATGTAACGAAACCATAAGTCGCGTACCTTTAGAGCACACCTTTCCCACGCGTATCCCCTCCGGCTTGTCCGCTTGACGATCCGGACTCTTTGCCTAAAGAGTTCAATTTACAATTGATTTAGAACTCTTTTCATGATTATTAACGCATCATTATTATCAATAATCAAATCTGCGTTTTCATCCGATTTTTAACATATTAATCCCCACTTAGGCATTTCAACAAACACCTAGCGGGTTAGATTTTCACATAAACATTATCAAGTTCATGACTTGTTATCTTATCTAAATCAACTTTAATTAGGCAATTATACACATATTTCAACATCAATATTTCGGAAATTATCTCATAAATTCATATTACACTAGAACAAGAATCTTAATCCTAGTGTACATCAAGTTCTACTAACTTATTAATCACCCACTATGGTGATTATGAACCTTACAAGTATCATGCAAGATTTTGACAAGAAATCATCTAGGGTTTGTCCCTAAACCTCATATCACTTCCAATTTCATATATACAACACATAATCAAGCTCAACATTCGATTTCTATCACATGCAAGGAATTTGAGTTGAATCAAAACAACCTAATTTGGCATACCTTATGATCCCTTTGACGAGGTGATCACGAATCTATGTTCAGATTTCGAATTTGACTTGGTTTGAGCCTTCAATTTGTGAGTTTAGTGAGTGTTAGGGTTTTGGGGGTGGTTGGTCGCCTGCTCTTGTTCTTGATCGATTCTAGTCACATCTAAGGATGTGTTTGGATTTTGATTTATTATGTTTTAATAACATAAGTTTCCATTTTAACATTTTTGGCCCCTCAATTAAAACCAAGTAAATCTCTAAATGTTTTATCTCAAGTTTCTTTGTTATAACAAGGTTTGTGACTAACTGGGTTATTTACCCTAGTTAGCTTATTTTTGTTTATTTTATACTTTATAATTCTAATATAAAGTTTTATATTTTCGGGGTGTTAGAAGTCCACCCCCCTTAAAAGGGTTTCGTCCCCGAAACCAAATTACGTACCAAATAATGTAGGGTAGAGCCGTTGCATCTCTTCTTAGGATTCCCATGTGGTATCCGAACCCTTCTTGTGTTCCCATTTAACCTTTACTTGATTGATTTCTTTATTCCTTAAGGTTTTCACCTTACGATCCAAAATCGCAATGGGCTTCACCACATAGTTAAGTCTATCATCCACCTCGATGTCATCATAGTGGATATAGGTTGTTTCATCCGCTAAACATTTCCGAAGATGTGACACATGAAACGTGCTATGAATCCCGCTTAATTCTTCCGGTAGTTCAAGGTGGTATGCTACCTTTCCTACTCGTTCGACAATTGTAAACGGCCCAATAAATCTCGGGCTTAATTTTCCTCTCTTTCTAAACCGGATAACCCCCTTCCATGGGGATACCTTAAGAATGACTTTGTCGCCAGCCTGAAACTCAATCGGTCTCCTTCTTTTGTCTGCATACGACTTTTGTCTATCCTGAGCCGCTTTCAAGTGTTCCCGAACCACCTCAATCTTTTCATTAGTGGCTTGAACTATATCTTTATGGGCGAGTTCACGTGGACCCACCTCACCCCAACACACCGGGGTCCGGCATTTCCTACCATAAAGCATTTCGTACGGTGCCATCCCGATACTAGCATGGTAGCTGTTATTGTACGAAAACTCGACTAATGGTAGATAAACATCCCAACTACCTCCGAAGTCGATTATACATGCCCATAGCATATCTTCCAATGTTTGTATTGTTCTTTCGCTCTGTCCATCCGTCTGAGGATGGTACGCGGTGCTGATGAACAATTTGGTTCCCATTTGCTCATGGAAATCTCGCCAAAAATTCGAAGTGAATCGAGTATCCCTATCGGACACGATGGATACCAGTACTCCGTGGCGTGCTACTATCTCATTAGTGTAAACTTCAGACATCTTTTCGGACGTATACATTTCACGTATCGGGATAAAATGAGCACTCTTGGTTAGTCTGTCAACAACTACCCATATAGCATCAAAACCGCGGTTCGTCTTTGGTAGTTTGGTTAATAGGTCCATCGTAATATGTTCCCATTTCCAAACCGGAATTTCCAATGGTTGGAGTTTACCGTATGGTTTTTGGTGCTCCGCCTTGACTTGTAAACATGTCAAGCATTTCTCCACGTATTTCACTACATCTCTTTTCATTCAGGGCCACCAATAGTTTTGTTTCAAGTCGTTATACATCTTGGTCGCTCCCAGATGGATGGAATAACGGGATTTGTGAGCCTCATCCAGTAGAAGCTTTTTAACTCCACATGTGTTAGGAACCCAAATTCTATTGAAACGTGTTTTCAAACCGTGATTGCCTTCTTCGAGATCCTTATGGCCAACAATTCTTTCCTTTTTCCAGTTTTCCACCTTCACTGCTTCAACATGTGCTTCTCAGATTTGTTCTAGTAAGCCCGAAGTCACAATAAGTTGCATTGATTGTACTCGTATCGGGGCATAATCTGCCTTTCGGCTCAACGCATCTGCCACTACATTGGCTTTCCTGGGGTGATAGTTTATTTCACAATCGTAATCCTTGACCGTTTCCAACCATTGCCTCTGCCTCATGTTTAACTCCTTCTGATCGAAGAAATATTTTAAACTTTTATGGTCGGTAAAGATGTTATATTTTACCCCATACAAGTAATGTCTCCATATTTTTAAGCCAAACACCACTGCTGCCAACTCCAAGTCATGAGTCGGGTATTTCTTTTCATGGATCTTCAGTTGCCTTGAGGCATAGGCTATGACATTGCCTTGTTGCATTAAAACACATCCGAGCCCCGAATGTGACGCATCAGAATAAACCACCATGTCGTCAACTCCTTCCGGTAATGTCAACACCGGAGTGTGAGTTAACTTTTCTTTGAGTGTTTGGAAGGCTTTCTCTTGTTCAACGCCCCATACAAATCTTTCCTCCTTGCGAGTCAGTTTGGTCAATGGTAAGGCAATTTTGGAGAAATCTTGTATGAACCTCCTATAATATCCCGCGAGCCCTAAAAATCTTCGGATTTCCGAGGGATTCCTTGGAGTGTTCCATTTTCACACGGCTTCTACTTTTGACGGATCCACTAGTACCCCGTCGGCACTAATGATATGCCCGAGAAACTGCACCTCTCGTAACCAGAAGGCGCACTTTGAGAATTTTGCATACAACTTTTCTCGTCTGAGTGTCTCTAACACTTCTTGCAAATGGTGAACATGCTCAGCCTCATTCTTCAAATACACTAAAATGTCATCGATAAATACGATTACCGACTTATCCAACATAGGTTTGCAAACCCGGTTCATGAGGTCCATGAAAGCCGCGGGTGCACTAGTCAACCCAAAGGGCATTACAAGGAACTCAAATAATGCTCGTACCGCGTACGAAAGGCCGTCTTCGGTACGTCCTCCTCCTTGACTTTCAACTGGTGATAACCCGATCTGAGATCAATCTTTGAGAACCAACTCGCCCCTTGCAACTAGTCAAACAAGTCATCAATTCTTGGAAGTGGGTATCGATTTTTCACCGTGAGTTTGTTTAACTCTTGGTAGTCGATACACATGCGCATACTGCCGTCTTTCTTTTTCACGAATAGTACCGGTGCGCCCCACGGGGATACACTTGGTCGGATAAACCCCTTGTCGAGCAGTTCTTGGATCTGAGACATCAATTCTTGTAGCTCCAATGGCGCAAGCCGATACGGAGCCTTAGCCACAGGTTTTACGCCCGGAAACAATTCGATTCCGAACTCTACCTCTCGTTCTGGTGGTATTCCCAGTAAATCTTCGGGGAACACATCCCCATAATCACGTACCACCGGCACATCTCCAATTTTTAGGGATTTATTTTCCGACTCACTTGCGTACACCATATAGGCCTTGCATCCACATTTCATAAGTCGGTGAGCTTCTAGCATTGTGCATACCACCGGGTTATCGCCTTTTTCACCGTATATTGTAACGTGCTTCCCGCTAGGAGACGTCATTTTTATTTCCTTTCGGAAACATGCCACTTTTGCGTGGTATCGAGACAACCAATCCATACCCACGATCACTTAGAATTCTCCCATCGACATCGGGATCAAGTCTATTGTGTATTCTTCGTCATCAATGCTCAATTTACAGTTTTCACATACATCACAAACGATAAAACTCTTGTTATTACCTATCTCTACTTCTAAAGGCATAGGTAATTTTGTTAGAACAAATGAAGGATGTCGAATAAATCCATATGAAATAAAGGATTTATTCGCACCCGTATCAAATAATACACGCGCAGGAATCGAGTTTACAGCAAATATACCTGAAACCACTTCGGGTTCAACTTTTGCTTCTGCGGCAGTTAAGTGGAAAGATCTTGCCTTTGCTTTTGGGGCTTCGCCTTTCGTGTCTTGCCCGTCTTTATTTCCAATTAGCTCTGGGCATTCCGACTTCTTGTGACCTGGTCTATAACAATTGTAGCAGACCGTCACTTTTTCCGGGCATGATGTAGCCATATGTCCCGTCTTCCGACATATGGGACAAGGTTTATCCTTGAAGCGACACTCGCCCTTATGACCTTTTCCACAAATCTTGCAACTAGGCGACCCGCCTTTTACATCAGATTTCTTCCCAGTTTCATTCGTTCATGCCTTCTTGGTAGGACTTGGATTAACAACATTTGCCCTTTTTTCACCCCGCTCCAATTGCCTTTTCAATTCAATTTCCTGTTCCTGAGCAATGTTTATGATCTCGGTAAGGGTCTCGTATTTTGAAGGAGTCATAAACTCCCTATACTCGGCACTCAACATGTTATAGTAGTAGTATATCTTATGTTCTTCATTCGTCACCAATTCATTGCAAAACTTCATCTTATCCATAAACATTACCATAATCTTGTCTATGGTCTCTCCCTTGTGTCTAAGTTGCATGAACTCTTCCTTGATTCTATTAATGACCGCCTTGGGACTATGATGTTTAAGAAATGGCGTCTTAAACTCTTCCCATGTCATGGCCTTAGCCGCTTCGCTTCCAATCTCTTTCTTTTTGTTATCCCACCAGTCTTTTGCTTGACCCCTTAATTGACCCGTACCATAGGCTACGTAGTCATCTTCATCACAATGGGTCCTCTCGAAAGCCCCTTCAATATCACTTAGCCATCGTTGGCATACTATTGGGTCAACCTCCCCATTATATATTGGCGGTTTACACGCCATGAATTCCTTGTATGAACAAGACTTCCGTCCTCCAAACTTTTCCTCTGTTAGACTAGAGCTATCTTCCAATTTCTTGATTCTCTCATCTACTATCGATAGAACCGTGTTTTGAATTTTATCAATAAAACCCGACAAACTATTTTCGATCGCCTTTCCAACCTCTTCGGCAATCGCTTCTCTCATTTGTTCGGTGACTCTTGACACCGCATCATCATTACCTCCATCCGCCATCTCTAATACTGAAATATTTACATTAACTGTTAAACATTTCATTTATAACATATGATTTACTTGTTTTGATTTAATCAAGTTCATAACTTGATTCAACCGTTCTTGTTTCACGCATTTCCCGTGTTTGAGTGAGCTTACACACTCTTTTCGTGCATATTAATTCATGTTTCATTTATATATTCTCTAAATCTACTTAAAACAATTAACTCTTACCGGATGCTTGATCAAGCTTGAACCGAACACACTTTATTGACAACCTTTAGCTCTGATTACCAACTTGTAAGACCCGACTTAATATAACTAGTTTAATGATACAAAAACTCGCATTTAAACAGAATTTAGGAGTTTACAAAAACTTTCATGATTTTAAGACCTTACATGATCATAGTATTCAAGTCTTCATACTACTAGTTAATTTTTAAAACCTAGTTTCAAGTGTTTACACATTACTAAAACAATATACACAAAAATGCGGAAGCTTCATTTGGTGCATTCGGTTCTTGGTATTTGCTTGATCGCCATTCGGGTTAGGTCCATCTTCACCTATGGTAAAAACCATGTAAAATATTAGTTTTGACAACTTAAAAACAAGTATAAATAAGTTCCATGTTCAAAACAAAGCAAAAACAACAAGTTTCCATCGGTTTGGGTGGTCGCGCTGCGCGACGGACACAAGGCTTAGCGGTGGCGTAGCGCCACCACCGTCGCATCGCGCGACGGGCTTTGTGGTTCGCCGTGGCGTAGCGCCACGGGGTGTTTTTGGCAGAAGGTTGCTTGCTGGAGCTGTATATCAGCCCAGCACCAATTTTTAACATCTAAAACTTCAAATTCACATAACTTTTTACTCGAATGTCCAATTTAGCCGATTCTTTTTCCTATGCGACCGTAATTTAATTACGGACGCGTTTATCAACACCATTCATGAAAATTTTCAGTTTACGAACAATCGGCTTATAATCCGATTCCTTGCTTATTCGACCCGTTTATCTACAAGTTCAACAACTTGTTTATTTGTCATCTCATGTCTACGGTCAATTTACCTAATCCTAGATTCTCCGATTATGACGTTTCGCTTCCGTCCCAAGGGTTGCTTACGCAATAATCATCATGCTTGTTTCAAGGATTTAAATATGCTTTTAATACTATTTGACAAGCATACATTCAACTTGCTTTGACTCGTTTGGATGCCGAATGGAGACCACCATTTCAAACATTCCGAACTCTATTTCTAACACATGATTTGATCCATTTTGTTTGTCTATGGCACTTCGTCACTTCCGTGACTTAACAGGTTTCCTTGTTTGCCAAATTTCCATATAACAAGTTAAAACTAACGTTTAAACATAATGTAACGAAACCATAAGTCACGTACCTTTAGAGCACACCTTTCCCACGCGTATCCCCTCCGGCTTGTTCGCTTGACGATCCGGACTCTTTGCCTAGAGAGTTCAATTTACAATTGATTTAGAACTCTTTTCATGATTATTAATGCATCATTATTATCAATAATCAAATCTGCGTTTTCATCCGATTTTTAACATATTAATCCCCACTTAGGCATTTCAACAAACACCTAGCGGGTCAGATTTTCACATAAACATTACCAAGTTCATGACTTGTTATCTTATCTAAATCAACTTTAATTAGGCAATTATACACATATTTCAACATCAATATTTCAGAAATTATCTCATAAATTCAGATTACACTAGAACAAGAATCTTAATCCTCGTGTTTATCAAGTTCTACTAACTTATTAACCACCCACTATGGTGATTATGAACCTTACAAGTATCATGCAAGATTTTGACAAGAAATCATCTAGGGTTTGTCCCTAAACCTCATATCACTTGCAATTTCATATATACAACACATAATCAAGCTCGACATTCGATTTCTATCACATGCAAGGAATTTGAGTTGAATCAAAACAACCTAATTTGGCATACCTTATGATCCCTTTGACAAGGTGATCACGAATCTATGTTCAGATTTCGATTTTGACTTTGTTTGAGCCTTCAATTTGTGAGTTTAGTGAGTGTTAGGGTTTTAGGGGTGGTTGGTGTTGGTGCATCCGTCTGTCATCTGTATCTTGTATCGAGTCTTGTATAGAGTTAAATAGATCAGGGCTCGAAAAACGAGAAAGTTAGTTTTTAGGGTGATTCCACTTGAAATGACACCTTGTCATTTTCAAGCGAAATCAGCATTTAACCCTATTCCGCTTGAGATAGTTCCTGATGATTTCGCTTGAATTGTTAATGTCAAATTCCGCTTAAACTGAACATGTGTATGTTCAAGCGGAATCAGGAGGCTATAAATAGTCTTCCCAAGCAAAATCTCAGTGGTAAGTCTTCCGGTTTGCAACGAAGTGCTGCCGAAGTGTCGAATTGCTGTAAAAGTCATTCAATCTATAAAATCGATGGTTTAAAGTGTATTGCTTGCTGAATTGAACTCAGTTTCTTAGTTTCCGCCTCTGAAACTGAGATAAACTCTTCTGATCGACTCGTTCGGGTCTGAAAACGATCCTACAAGTGGTATCAGAGCTCAGGAGGAAGAGTTCATACCAATTCAGCTGCATTTTCTGTTTTTCTACACCTTCTTTTCAAATTGAACATCATCTCACGGTTAAAATTGGCTCAAATTCACACAGTGCACTCGCAATTGTAGTCTAACAAAGCCTTAAAAGTTTCAAGTTAAAATTCGATCTAAAACTGATATTTTTAGCTATTCCGCTTGAAATCTGTCGAGAGAATGATGACATCAGTGTGATTCAGCCTGAAAGTTCTAGTTACTTCCGCTTGTATTTGAGGTTCCGCTTGAGTTTGTGTTGTGATTCCGCTCGAACAGGTTATTTCGCTTGAAAAGATTGTGTATTCAATCGAAATCAGGATTTTACTTGAATTCGGTTATTCCGCTTGAAACATTTTCTGTGATTCCGCTTCAACAGGGTGTTTCCGCTTGAATTGTGATCCCGCTTAAACTGATATTCCGCTTGAACTGTCTGTTTTGAGAAATTCTTGATATCCGAAACATGGACGAGGATTTTTATAACGCATTCGCTACCCCGGTTTCCCCAATCACTATTGCACAAAACACGATGTTGGAAAACGAAACGGGAACAATGCAAAAACCGCCTAAACTCATGAACATTGAGGAGTGTAAGGGTTGGGAAGGTCGTTTCGAAAATTGGGTACAAGCTAACTATCTGGATGCTTGGGAATTTGTGGAGACAAAGTATGTGAGACCGACAAATGACGATGAAGATGTGATTGCTATTAAAGATCTGAGTGCCGAAAACAGAAAGAAATACAAAGATGAGAAAATGATGCTAAGCCTACTACAACAAGCAGTGAAGGAAGATATTTTGGTCTTATTGCAACATAACGGAAGCTCTTATTCGATTTGGAAAGCATTAAGATCAAAGTTTGTTGGTAGTCAGGAAATGATCAAGAACAAGAAATCGCTTTTAAAGAAAGAGTTTAATTTATTTCGAGGGTTGAAAAATGAGAGCACAAAGCAGATTATTGAAAGATATTGCAATCTTTTAGCCAACATGAGGAGGTTAAGCATTGAAAAAGATAATGAAGAGTTGATTGAAAAACTTGTTGATGCATTGCCACACGAGACTTGGGGCATGATGCGTGTCAGTGTGTATATAAATTAGGTATATATTTTAAGCCCTTTTTACACTTTTTAGCCAAGTTTTAAATTTATAAAACACGATATTTACTAACACTAAACACACATATGGGCAAGTGCACCCATCATGGACGTAGTATAGTGTTGGTAAGATACCGAGGTCGTCCAAGGACACAAGAGCTTTTAGTACCGGTTTATCCTCAACGTCTAATCAAATCAAAATGTTAGAAAAAGGTTTTTAAACTAAGAAAAGAAAACTAACTAAAATGCTGAAAAATAAAATAAAAACAAAAACAGATAGACAAGATGAATCACTTGGATCCGACTCGTGTGTAGTGTAACCTTTGATTATTTTCGCACTTTTGCACTTGTTTAAGAGATTATCTTAGTTATTGTAGTAGGCCCTTCTTTTGAAGGTGACGTTACCCTCAACCAAGTAGTTTGAGTCAGCAAGGATACAATCCTAAAGGGTCGGATTATTGAAAGATAATTAATTAAGTTATTAATGCATAATGTGGTAGGCCCCTCTTTTGAAGGCGACGTTACCCTCAGCTAAGTAGTCTTAGTCAGTAGGGATACAGTCCTAAGTAGCTGGGTTAAAGTTTTAATAGTAGTTTAACTTGTGAGGGGATCAAAGAGTTTGGACCCCCGCCATCCAATACCTTTGGGTATTGAAGGAGGTCCTACTAAATTTGACCCAGGTCCTTTGCAGGATCTATACACTGAACAATGGCAAGACTCTTACCAAACCGTTCCCTTAACCCCCGAACAGGTAGCCAACATACCTCCATATAGACCGTGGAGATATGAATGGTGAAAATCTTTTATTTTATATAGACAGTAAAATAATGCCAAGACACCACGGACAAACGATAAGGAAGAATCACCTTCAACATAAGAAACTAGTAATTAAAGTCATTAATACAAAACCAATTAAAAAGTGCAAAAGATTAAAAATAAAAAGTATTACACTAAACACTTGTCTTCACCAAGTGATGTAAGAGACTTAGGCAAACATGGCCTTTGATTGTCAAGAAATCTTACGATCAATCTTGGATCCCAGATGACTCACACACTCTATGATGGACAATGGATGATGGTGGTGGATGATGGTGTTGTGATGGTGGTGGGTGGTGGGCGAAGTGTGAGAGAGGTGGTGTGCTAAGGGATGAGTTGCAAGAGCTCCAAACACTCCTATTAATAGGCTGAACAGAAGCTCGGGCACGGCCCCGTGCCCGCTGGGCACGGCCCCGTGTCCATCTGACAATCTCTCTCTTCATTAATTGTAATTCGCAATTACAATAAATGCGCCTGCAGCAAGATGACCACGCCCCTGTGTCCGCTGGGCACGGCCCCGTGGTGGGCAGTAGAAGCTTCTATAGGTTTGTCTTTTCTGCTGCTTCCTGGGCACGGCCCCGTGCTCGCTGAGCACAGGGCGTGTTCAGTCTTCTGTCTTCTTTGTTTTGCTTGGGAAGATGTTGTCGGGGGGTCGGGCTTGTCACTTTTGTTCCCTTTCTTGTATTTATGTTAGATTTTGCTGTCTTTTTGCTTCTTTTGCTTTTTTGAGCTCATTTAATCCTGAAAATACAAAAGGAAGACAAAAGCACACTTTTTCCAACATTAGTACTAAAAAAGGGTTAGTTTTAAGCCACAATTGATGTAATTTATATGTTGCATTTTGTGCACATCAGGCACATATCTCATGATGCTAAGGAACAAGAAAGGGTTCAGCATTCTGACACTTAGCAAATTTATTGAAAAGATTGAGGCTTAGGAGATGGAACAGAGAAAGATCTCCAGGATGAAAGACTTTGATAGTGAACAAGATATCAGGCTTTACTACAAAGCAGGATTAAATGACAAAACAACAAATTTTTCATCAAAAGTGGAAACTACTTTCAATGCCAAGAATTCATCTGGAAGTTCATCAAAAGGATCAAGCAGCAAGACAAGTTTTTCTTCATATCCTACATTTGATCCAAACTTGACAGTTACAAAGAGTGGTAGGAAGCTACAATGCAACATTGTTCTGAATCTGAAAAATGATCAAGATTACACTGAAGAAGTTGCAAAGAGCCACATGTCTCTGTTAGGGGCTGTTTTAGAATCTTATGGTAGTTTTGTTGCAGGTCGAATCGGGAATCCAATGCTGACTAAAGAGGATTACGATCAGATCGATGCTGAAGAGATGGAATTAATGGATATAAAATGGTGTTTCGCTAGTGTGTTGAGGGGAGCTGAGAAATTCAAGCAGATCACGGGACGAGATGATTTCCGTGATGCATGTGTTTCTACTTTGGGTTTTGATAAATCTAAAGTTACTTGTTTTCGTTGCTGGCAAAAAGGACACTTCAAGAGAGAGTGCAAGAACCGCGAAGCAAGTGGAGCTCAAAATCCGTTCAACAATGACAATGATTACTATCGAAAAGCGATCTACCATCAAGTTTCTCAATCATCAAGTCAACAAGAACCACAGGTTGCTCATGGGAGGAAAGTGATTGAAGATTCTTCAAAAAGAGCATGCTTGGTGGATCATGATGAGAAAAAGTCATCAACGGATTTCAACTGGGATAAGTATATTTCAGCTGATGGCAAAGCATTGGTAATAGATCAAGATGATGAGAAGATGCCTGAAGGTTTTACCTGGGAAAACTTCAGCTGGGATGACTATTGTCCAGACAAAGAAGTATTAAAAGTTCACTCAGCGTTTGTTTCTAGAATAGAAGAAGATAGTGATGATGATATGAATGAGTACTATGCCAAACAAATGAGAGATCACTTAAAGATGATGGCTGAAAGTGATAGTGAAGATGAGAAAGCCAAGAAGAAAAAGAAAAAGGTAAAGACACCGGTCAACAGTGAAGATGAAGCAGTACGGTAGTGAGGCAAAAAGTGAAAGAAGTTCCAATGTTTAAAATTAATGAAGAAGTTGTTGCGAAAAAGTGTCCAGTAATGTGTGAAAATTGTGAAGTAATGAAGAAACAAAATAGTTCGTTGATTCACAATATGAACAGATTGAAGGAATCATATGATGTGCTGAACAAAGCCATGAACATGTATAATGACACAAGTGAAGAGCTGGCAACAAAAATGAAGACACTTCAGGGAGCTTTCATGATTAAACAAAAAGTTGTGAACAATTACATCGAGAAGTGTGCTGCTTTGGAACAAAAGCTAGAGTTACAAAGAATTGAAACTGAAAGGGTTAATCGTTTGTTGAAAAGTTACTCATGTACTTCTTATGTCATTGACAGGATCTATCCTACAGTTGAAGGCTTGAAGGCATTTGAAGAGGATGAAGTAACTGAAGAAAAGAATGCTGGAAAAGTTACTGATGAGAAGACTCCTGAAAAGAAGACTAAGAAGAATGACACAAAGAAAAAGACTGACAAAAAGAATTCTGGTAAGAAACAAAGTGTCAGTTATAACAAGTGTCCACCCCCGCTGGAAAATGGATATTTGCCCAGAAATCTAAATGATGAAAGAGTCAAAAAGGCTACAAACTTACAGTAGGAGTCGGAGTCCTTAGTAAATTTGCCAGAAAATATTGATGTCACGTTTACATCATCTGACACCGATCAACAATCTCAATTGATGAAGAAAGTGGTGGATCATGTGTTAGATAACGATGAAACTGAGGAGTCAAAGTCGGAGTCCGTGTCGGAGTCAAAGTCCGAGTCCAGCATTCCGGGTCAAAATGAAAAACAGGGAAAAAGAGTTTATAGTAATGAATTCCTGTTATCAAAATCTAATTTGAATGATGAAACATTTAAAGTGGCATATACTTTGAATGATTCTGACAAATTATATTCTGATGAGGAATTTCCAATAAGAGGTGTCAAAACTGAAATGATTAAAAAGGTTTTCAAATTAACAGAAATCAATATTTTTGAAATAAAAGATTTACATCTTACTGATAAACCTAAAAAATACACCTCAAGAGTTCAACAAAGATTAAACAAGAAAAAGGGTTACAGTTATGGTTTTGGTTTTCAAAAGAAACCAAACCATAACGGTAATTTAAAAGAGAAAGGATTAGGTTTTACACCAACAGAAAAACAGAAAAATGAAAAATATGTTCGAGATTTTAAATCAAAGATGACATTTGTTTCTGGTACTTCTTCGGAAGAGGAGAAAGAAAAGTTGTTCAGAAAGCAATCAAACAGAGAGTTCCTTGCAAAGAAGCAAGAAGAAATGAAGTCTGTTGAACAAAAGAAAGAAACAAGAACCTGTTTCTAATGCAACACAGTTGGACACATTGCCAGAGTGTGTTCTAAGGCAATACAATCAAAACAGGGAGTATATCGTAAACAGAAAAACAAAGTTGTTGAGTTTGAACCATCAATTGACAGAACAAAACTATTCAAAAATGCTACATTTGAAATTGGTGAATGTTCAAACAAGTTTTACAAGAAGATAGCTAGATCTGACAACCAGAAATGGGTTGTTAAAAGGTCTGTTGAGAGTTCTAGCGATGATTCTGATAGGTCAAAATCAGAGGAGCAATCTTCTGGCAATGAATCTGATTCCACAAAATCAGAGGAGCCACAGGTTGAGGTAAATGGTGAAGAATCAGTTTCGACTGTGGATGATGAGAATTTTCCACCACTTCGGGCTGAAAATTTTAAAAAGAAGATTGGTAAAATTGAAATTTCAAACCAATTTTATTTTGATAAAAAGGAATTTGATGTTGAAAAGGCCTTTAACCCCAAGGTAAAACACATTTTTGAAAAAATGATTGACCGAAAAGTCAAAGGGGTTAAAGAGTTTTATGAAAAGAAGAGGAAAGGTAAGAAACCAAGTGATGATAACTCGGTGACACCCAAGGCTGGTCAGGCTTGGGTGGATATTTTCTTTGAATAGAAAAACCTGACTTGCCGGAGATCCCAAGTTGGTAATTGTGGATCATGAATCGGCATCATTCTTTATAGTTGATTGTGTTTTACGTACAAGTGGTAAATTAGGGGCATTAATTTGTACTTGATTTTCTACAAGTGGTTGAAGACAATATGATGAACCATATCCCCGTCCCTACAAGTGGTAAAATCAACTAAACTAATTTTCCAGAAAAACCATTTTGATTAAAACAAACTTAGGTGTTTTGAAATCTAAATGGGAAAATAGTTTGTTGAAAGGGGGAGTTCTGATTGTTTATGCCAAGTGAATGGCGATTTGAGGTGATTTGATATCAGTTGTCATATTTCTGTATAGTTTGTTTTCAAATTTCTTTAAATGTGTTTGCATTTTAGGGGGAGTATAAATTTTAGAAAATCCAAAAACATTAGAAAATTTGAAAAAGCACAAAACTCATTTTTGATTTAGAAAATATTGATAAAACAACAAAAACATGATAAAATGTAAAAAGAGTTTTGTTGAAGAAAGAGAAAATGATAGTACATAAGTGGACCATCACAACATGCTAAAGAAATGGAAAGTTAAAAATGTGATAAACAATCTCACTGCGGATATGCCAGTAGGTTTTTGCACATTTAGTAAATTGTGACGAGATATAAACCTAAATTCAAACTTGCTTATTTCGTGGGGAACAATTTCTTGGATATATAGGTAACTGTAACAACTGCCACTAAAATCAATAATTAGGACGATAATTAGTTAATAAGGAAATCCTAATTGAGACACCCAATTAATTCTGCACTAACCCTAAAATTTTCAGAACAATCGGAATCAGGATCAGGGCCCCTAAAACTCAAGGGGGGTAAACCCTAGTTTAATAATTATCAAAAATAAAACGTAGAGTTGTCTGATTGGTCAATTTTATGATTCACCAAGGCTAGTCCCGAGCCTAGGCAGCCTATAATTAGACTGCTTAGCTTACGGACCGTAAAGGTTCGGGCTTACGGTCCGTAAGGGAGCCTCAAAACTTGCTATAAATAGCCGACATTGGCACTCACCTGTAGAAGTTAAAACGACGTAAATTGTCCCTGTGTACGTCGAATTATAGCTGTAATACCACAATAAACACACACACGATCACGAGGTGCTGCCGCAATCAGGGTAATAACTCGATCGCTATTACGATTCAACGTCCGATCGATTATAACTATCCAACGATTGTCCGAGTGCTGCTCAATTTGAGCTTGTACTTTGTTATTCATTGTGATTTCGACTTGAATGTTTGAGTGCTGTTCGAATTCGGACTATGCTCTGTCATTCGTTGTGAATCCATTGAATTATTAAGTATCGCACTTGATAATAGTTGTGAAGGTTTAATCTCGTGAATTGACGTAACTGCTGAATTAGTTACTAATCCCGTTTGTGTGTGCATTGTTATTTAAATTAGGTTAGAAGGCTAATCAGTAAAGCTTATACTCTGCTCGTAAATCTGCAATGTGAGTCATTCCTCTTTTATAAACTCTTTTCTCACAGTTTGTGAGCCAACTGTTTTACAAAACTCCAAGTTATTTTTAAATTTATAGTTACAGTGATTAAGTCTATGTAATCACCAAATTACAGCCAGTATGTGGGGTTTTGTATACATTACTTGTTTCCCGTCACACTTGGACAAACGGGTGGCCAAGGGGTGATCTGACCACAGTCACAGACACCATTGGACAAATGGGCTAGCCAATGGATGGTCGAGTGACAAATACTGTGGGTAGTTGGTTGAATATCAGAAACATTGTAATTCCCCTTAATACTGTAGATTATAACAAACAAGTCGTTTTAGTAAACTGAATGATTCACTCAGTATTTCCCCGCTGACAAAACCTTTTTCAAACATGTTTCAGGTGATATGGTATGAGCAAAGAAAAGTGCCGTGGAGCACTCCCAGCTTAGAAAAGTGGCTCAATGTAAATAAATAAATGAACACGTTTTGAAAATAAAGATTTCCCTGAGAAATCACATTATTGTAAATTTCGGGAATTTATCCCTAAATTATGAAACGGGCAGTTTAAATTATTGAAAGATCCTGTTTTAAAAAGACTTCCGCTGTCGCCTAAATTAAATACCACGGAATTCCTGTCCCGCGGCTCCTGAAACGGGTCAAACCGGGTCGGGGGCCGTGACAGGAAAAGGTGGTATCAGAGCCACTGTTTTAAGCTTACTGTGCTAATTAATTTACGTTTATGGAAAATTTTATTTGTCATTCTGTGAATATATGCTTATTAACTGATTAATTGTTAAAATTACAGTATGGGTAAACAAAAGATTTCTGCTATCTACCGCAAATTAGATAGTACGCCTAAAGAACAGGGAACCTCTTCCTCCAAAACTTCCGTCAAGTTAGAGGAAGGAATCTTTGTCCGTAAGGCAAATTATGAAAACCCACTTACACCGGAGAAAAGGAATTCAATCCTTAGAAAAGGTCAAGAGAAAAAGAAACCCCAAACCAAGAGAGTGAGGTTTAACCCAGAAATTCAGGAAATTAGTAATAATCCACCAGGGGAAAATAACTTAGATGAAAAATGGGCAAATCTGTATCTGCTCGCTACCGTAGCAGAAAATGCAAATCTTTAAGCTTTAAACCTAGAAATATTTACTTCCCAGTAAATAAATAAATAGATCTGAGTGTGTTCTGTTTGCTGTTATGTTGTACAAATTGGTATGCAATAAAGATGTTTATTTGTTAAGCTTTGTTCCAAAGTTTTAACTTAGCATTTTGTGCATTTTGCATATATGCCATACAGCATGAATGAGATGTCGGAAGCATTTCAGAATCTCAACCTCTATCCTGTGCCAATTGAAGTCTCCCACAACTTCACTGGTTACATTGCTGACATAGAGGAACCTCTGGAATTCCAAGCTCCACCGCTGGAAAAAGCAAAACCTAAAAAGAAGAGAAGATATGTAGGGTGGCGAAAAGTGCGCAGAAGGAAACCTAGGAGAATCCCTAAAATAGAAAATCCTGTGAGTGTGAGCAAGGGAAAAGAAATAGAAACCGGAGAAAGTTCCAAGCCAGCAGAAATAGGGATAGACCTAAAGCAAAAGGGAATAGAGATCGGAGAAAGCTCTAAACAGTCTGAGGAAATCACATTCCAGGACGAAATAGACCGCCTACTGGATAATTGTGATGTTCTAGAGCCTATCGACAATAATCTCTTCTCTTATCCTGCCACAGCCCAATTCCCAATGAACCTAGGACCAGCTATTCCAGACCCACTAGTTCACACCCGACTATTAGGCCAAATGGAGGAATGGTGGACCAATGACTGGCAATTCCAAAATATAGTTAATAGTCCCTATAGTTTTCTCCCACAGTTTGATCCAGAACCTGTCCCTAATCCGCCAATGAGCTATGAAAATTTAGCTGAACTACGTCAGTTTGGTGAAGAACTGATAGGCACCGGGAATAGGATCCTGGAAATGGGGGAGCAGATCTCTTGGAAGTACGACGAGAGGGAGCGTCGTTACTGAACTGCCAGCAAACCAAAAGATAGGAGGGGTTGGAAAAATTTGTCTGTATTATAACTAATATAGTAAAAACTGATTCTGTAAAATGGGCAATAAAACACTGTAAGATAAAAAGTGTGTATTGAAGCAGGTATAATATATAAAACAAAACAGAAGTCGAGGCATCGACAATTTTGACTATGCTTGCATGTTATACTGATCTATGTGTTTATCTGTGATTTTGTTATCAATAATTAGACACTAATAATTTCTATTAATACTAATTAGCAGACACTAATAGTGAACCAGTTAATGAAGTAAATCAGTCTGAGTAAAATCAGGAAGATCAATATATAACTAGACAAGATATTGAACACTTTATTGCTCAAGGGATAGCCAATGCTATTCCAGAAATTGTGGCTGCTGTTCAGAAACCTGCCGAACCACAATTAATTCCTAGTAAACGTATTCCGGAAGATAACGGCAGTAACAACATAAATGGAGGCGGCAATCATGACGATCATGATCCGCAACAGGCCCCACTCCCTAAGAGAATGAAAGCTGCAACGCCTGGTTGCACTTACAAAGAATTTCTTGCATGTAAACCCGCAGAATTTGCAGGTAATGAAGGGGCAACTGCAACACTGCGTTGGTTAGAGAAAACCGAGGCAGTAATTGCAATAAGTAAATGTGCTGAAAAAGATCAAGTGATGTATGCATCAAACTTGTTCAAAGAAGGGGCGTTAGAATGGTGGAACACGGTGCTACAAGCAAAAGGAAGAAGGGTGGCTTATGCGATGAATTGGGAAGAATTTAAGAGTCTTGTCGAAAGAAAATTTTGTCCCGAATACGAGAAGGAACAAATGGCAAACAAGTTCCTGAGTCATCGTATGATAGGTGTAGACTGTCGAGGATATACTTCGACATTCTTTGAATATGCGAGAGTGGTACCTTCCCTGGCTTCGCCAGAACCGGTACTTTTTTCCCGTTATATTTGGGGATTAATTGGAGAAATCCGTAACATAGTTAAAGCTGCGAGACCACGCACGATTGACGATGCTGTGGAATTAGCTAATACCTTAACCGATGAACTAGTCCGCACCAGAGAGGAAGATCGCAAGAAGGAATTGGCTCAGAAGATTACCCAAGGATTTCGCGTGGGTAATAGTAACAATAAGTTCAAAAAGAGGGGAACAGGGCAATCCTCATCACCTCCTTTCTGCCGAAATTGCAAAAAGAAACACTATGGACAGTGCAATATATTTTGCAACTTCTGCAAGGCGAAAGGACATCGGGAAGAAGACTGCAGAAGGAAAACAAGAGTTTGTTATAACTGCAGAGAAACGGGACATTTCCAGTCTGAATGTCCTAAGTTAGCTAAACCAGCAGACAGTAGAGCTAAAACGACTGAAGGAACTACTAAGAAAAATGCACGAGCATTCCAGCTGACCACTCAAGAAGCCGAACTCATTCCAGGCGTGATAGCGGGTACGTTCTTAGTGCATAACGTCTATGCAAAAGTATTATTTGATTCTGGTGCAAACCAAAGTTTCATTAATACTGCATTCTGCCAAGCTCTTAACTTACCTCTAACTACCCTTAGGCAGATCTTTACTGTTGAAACGGCAGATGGAAATTCTGTCAACATAAATAAGGTTTTACAAGAAGTAAAGATAGAATTGTTAGGTCATAAGTTTTCTGCAAACCTGTTACCTATGAATTTAGCCGGATTCGATGTAGTGTTAGGAATGGGTTGGTTAATAGCCAACCATGCACGAATCCTGTTTGATAAGAATTCCTTAGAAATCTGTACCCCCACAGGAGAAGTAATTCTAATTTCAGGAGATAGACCTCGAAAGCCACTGAAATTCATTTCAATAATGAAATTAGCTAGTTATTCAAGAAAACAAGGAATGGTGTATATGATTTCTGTAATCATTAACACTAAAAGTAAGGAACTCCAGGACATCCCTATAGTTTCAGAATACCCAGATGTTTTTCGAGAAGAATTACCTGGGTTACCACCTGATAGGGAAGTAGAGTTTAGAATTCATTTAATTCCAGGTACTACACCAATAGCTAAGACACCTTATCGATTAGCACCTACTGAGATGCTAGAATTGAAAAAGCAATTAGATGAATTACTAAGCAAAGGATTCATAGAACCTAGTTCGTCCCCTTGGGGTGCACCAGTGTTGTTTGTGAAAAAGAAAGATGGATCAATGAGAATGTGTATCGATTATAGGGAATTGAATAAAGTCACAATTAAGAACCGATACCCATTACCTAGGATTAATGATCTTTTTGATCAATTGCAAGGAGCTAGGTATTTCTCTAAGATAGATTTAAGATCTGGATATCACCAACTGAAAGTGCAAGAGGAGGACATACCTAAAACTGCTTTCAGAACTAGGTATGGTCATTATGAGTTTACAGTCATGCCCTTTGGACTAACAAATGCTCCAACTGCATTTATGGACATGATGAATAGGATCTGTAAACCATACTTGGATAAATTTGTAATCATGTTCATTGACGATATACTCATTTATTCCAAAAGTCAGGATGAACATTGTGAGCACTTGCATGCACTCTTAACTTTGTTAAGAAAGGAAAAGCTTTATGCCAAATTCTCGAAGTGTGAATTCTGGCTACAAGAAGTGCAATTTTTAGGTCATATGGTAAATCACGAAGGAATTCACGTAGATCCTGCTAAAATAGAAGCAATCACGAATTGGAAAGCTCCACGAACGGTTATGGAAGTTAGAAGTTTTCTAGGATTAGCTGGATATTATAGACGATTTATTAAAGATTTCTCTAGGATAGCTGTACCTTTAACTAAGCTAACCTGTAAAGCCGTTAAGTTTGAATGGGGATCTAGACAAGAGGAAGCTTTTAGGATTCTAAAGCACAAATTGACAAATGCTCCAATTTTAGCTTTACCCGAAGGAACCGAGGATTTTGAAGTATACTGTGATGCTTCAAAATTAGGATATGGATGTGTGTTGATGCAACGCAAAAAGGTAATTGCGTATGCCTCTAGGCAATTGAAAAAGCACGAAGAAAATTATACAACTCATGATCTAGAGTTAGGAGCCATAATTTTCGCCCTTAAGATTTGGAGACATTATCTGTATGGAAGTAAGTTTACTATCTATACGGACCATAAGAGTTTAAGGTATATATTTGGGCAAAAAGAGTTAAATATGAGGCAAAGAAGGTGGATGGAAATCTTAAGTGATTACGACTGTGATATTCAGCATCACGAAAGAAAGACAAACGTAGTAGCAGACGCCTTAAGTCGTAAGTATCATGAAAAGCAAAAGCAAGTCCGTGCTCTTAGGTTAAATCTACAATTAGATTTAATGGAACAAATAAAGGAAGTTCAGGGAACGGCAATCAAGGACGATGCCGAAGGAATGAAAGGTTACCTAAAGGAATTAGAACAAGGAAAAGATGGAATTTGGAGATTCCATAAGAAACGAATTTGGGTACCTAAGCAAGGAGAATTAAGAAATAAGATTTTAGAAGAATCTCATAAATCTAGGTATACTGTACATCCAGGAAATAATAAGATGTACCAAGATTTAAGAAATATTTTTTGGTGGATAGGAATGAAAAAGGATATAGCCGAATACGTATCTAAGTGTTTAACCTGTTCACAAGTTAAAGCCGAACATCAGAAACCTTCGGGACTACTACAACAGTTAGAAATGCCTGTATGGAAATGGGAACTCATAACAATGGATTTTGTTACTAAGTTACCCAAAACCAGAAAAGGTAATGATGCTATTTGGGTAATTGTGGATCGATTAACCAAATCAGCTCATTTTCTACCAATGAAGGAAACCTTTAGCATGGAAAGGTTAGCCAAGTTGTATGTAGATGAAGTAGTATCCTTACATGGAGTCCCACTCTCCATTGTATCGGATAGAGATAGTCGTTTTACTTCCCGTTTCTGGACAAGTTTCCAAGAAGCAATGGGAACCCGACTTAATTTGAGTACTGCATATCATCCTCAAACGGACGGACAAAGTGAAAGGACGATACAAACTCTGGAAGACATGCTTCGAGCATGTGTAATTGACTTTGGTGGTAATTGGGATAGCCATTTACCATTAATTGAATTCTCCTATAACAATAGTTATCATTCGAGCATCGAAGCTGCTCCATTCGAAGCACTGTATGGACGCAAGTGCAGAACTCCCATTTGTTGGGCAGAGATAGGAGAAAGTCAGTTATCAGGTCCAGAGATTGTACAAGAGACTACAGACAAAATAACTCAAATCAAGGAAAGATTAAAGACTGCTAGAGATCGTCAGAAGAGCTATGCAGACAATCGCCGTAAGCCATTAGAATTTCAAGTCGGAGACAAAGTACTATTAAAAGTATCTCCTTGGAAAGGAGTAGTACGATTTGGTAAGAAAGGAAAACTGAGTCCAAGATATGTTGGACCATTCCCAGTGATCCAACGAATAGGACCAGTAGCTTATCGTTTACAACTACCAGAAGAATTAGCTGGAGTACATGATGTGTTTCATGTATCCAATCTCAAGAAATGTCTATCAGACGAATCCCTGGTAGTACCTCTTCAAGATATAGAGGTAAATGAAAAGCTGAAATTCGTAGAGAAACCCCTACAAATAGAAGATCGGAAGATTAAGTTCCTGAAACACAAACGACTAGTGCTAGTAAAAGTCAAATGGGAATCCAAGAGATGACCAGAATATACTTGGGAACTGGAATCAGAGATGAAGCGAAAGTACCCTCATCTATTTCAGTAAATCTCGAGGACGAGATTTTTCTCAAGGTGGGGAGGATGTAACAACTGCCACTAAAATCAATAATTAGGACGATAATTAGTTAATAAGGAAATCCTAATTGAGACACCCAATTAATTCTGCACTAACCCTAAAATTTTCAGAACAATCGGAATCAGGATCAGGGCCCCTAAAACTCAAGGGGGGTAAACCCTAGTTTAATAATTATCAAAAATAAAACGTAGAGTTGTCTGATTGGTCAATTTTATGATTCACCAAGGCTAGTCCCGAGCCTAGGCAGCCTATAATTAGACTGCTTAGCTTACGGACCGTAAAGGTTCGGGCTTACGGTCCGTAAGGGAGCCTCAAAACTTGCTATAAATAGCCGACATTGGCACTCACCTGTAGAAGTTAAAACGACGTAAATTGTCCCTGTGTACGTCGAATTATAGCTGTAATACCACAATAAACACACACACAATCACGAGGTGCTGCCGCAATCAGGGTAATAACTCGATCGCTATTACGATTCAACGTCCGATCGATTATAACTATCCAACGATTGTCCGAGTGCTGCTCAATTTGAGCTTGTACTTTGTTATTCATTGTGATTTCGACTTGAATGTTTGAGTGCTGTTCGAATTCGGACTATGCTCTGTCATTCGTTGTGAATCCATTGAATTATTAAGTATCGCACTTGATAATAGTTGTGAAGGTTTAATCTCGTGAATTGACGTAACTGCTGAATTAGTTACTAATCCCGTTTGTGTGTGCATTGTTATTTAAATTAGGTTAGAAGGCTAATCAGTAAAGCTTATACTCTGCTCGTAAATCTGCAATGTGAGTCATTCCTCTTTTATAAACTCTTTTCTCACAGTTTGTGAGCCAACTGTTTTACAAAACTCCAAGTTATTTTTAAAGTTATAGTTACAGTGATTAAGTCTATGTAATCACCAAATTACAGCCGGTATGTGGGGTTTTGTATACATTACTTGTTTCCCGTCACACTTGGACAAACGGGTGGCCAAGGGGTGATCTGACCACAGTCACAGACACCATTGGACAAATGGGCTAGCCAATGGATGGTCGAGTGACAAATACTGTGGGTAGTTGGTTGAATATCAGAAACATTGTAATTCCCCTTAATACTGTAGATTATAACAAACGAGTCGTTTTAGTAAACTGAATGATTCACTCAGTATTTCCCCGCTGACAAAACCTTTTTCAAACATGTTTCAGGTGATATGGTATGAGCAAAGAAAAGTGCCGTGGAGCACTCCCAGCTTAGAAAAGTGGCTCAATGTAAATAAATAAATGAACATGTTTTGAAAATAAAGATTTCCCTGAGAAATCACATTATTGTAAATTTCGGGAATTTATCCCTAAATTATGAAACGGGCAGTTTAAATTATTGAAAGATCCTGTTTTAAAAAGACTTCCGCTGTCGCCTAAATTAAATACCACGGGATTCCTGTCCCGCGGCTCCTGAAACGGGTCAAACCGGGTCGGGGGCCGTGACAGTAACCCCTGAAATCTTGTTTGAAAGGTCTCTTTTTCTGAGATACTAGGTCTTTATACTCAGTGATATCTGGGGTATTATCCCGGGACTTCTGCTGAATGGAAATTCTGACCTAGTCCCCGTATAATACTTTCTGCAAATGCTTTGAAATATAAGCTCGCCCTCAGCAAACTGATGAAACAATAAAATTGATAATCATTGTTGTTGAAGAAAAGATCCTCTAAAGGGGACACACTAAAAGTCGAACCGTCATCTCTCTGCTGAACGGAAGTTCTGACCTGAGCTCTCATGGTTTCACATCTACCCCTTTACAGATATCATATGATGTATACTCACCTGTAAGACTGAATATTGGGATCTGGATACGAGAGTATCTTCAAGTAGTGGGACACGCGAATAAGTTTAAGTGCTTAAAACATTAATTCGTATCTCGGAACAGTTGAACTTTGTGTGAAAATTTAAGTGGACCAATATACTGACAATCTAGGTGAATTGTTTAAAACTTAAAAGGAAATCAAGCTTAACGGTGTTGGTGATATGTCTCGGAAACTGATATGATCCTCTTACACAAACTCACAAAAATATTGTTTGTAAATATTTCTTTACTATATTCCTTGTATTCAAAAGTCCCAAAAAGATTTTAGGGTGTTTTAGCAAAAATTTTGAAAAATTCAAAAAGATTTTCGGCAACTGGTGTTGAAGAGCTGATTTTCAAAATTCCAAGTGCTAAACATGACGACAGTTGGTTTGGGAGAGTGTGTTTAAGAGTTTAAATCTTTCAAGTGTTCATCAGAAATTTTTGTAAAGAAAATGTTTTTGCAAATGGTAAAAGATATATTCCTGCATGTGATTCATCAGAGACTAAATGTTAGATCATTTTGTGATTTTTTTACAATTGGTGTCTGAGTGAGTTACAAGTTTATATTAGAAAACTTATGTTTGAGGTAGAGATTGTACAGATAACCTGAGCTGGAGGAGGGCCAGGTCACGATCTTGGAACGGATTCTGTACCTGTGAAAGCCAGACTGCGATCCCAGCTGATTGAGAGGGGGAGTCTGAATGACAAAGAGCCAGGTTCTGATCCTGAGATTGTTTCTGCTGATGAATTTAAAAGATTCAATATTTGAGGGGGAGTGTATGTTGATGCTGATGAATAGAGAAGACTTCAACATCCGAGGGAAAACATTTGCTGGTGATGAAAGAGAAGAGAGGATAGAGATTGAGGATGCTTACAGCGTGAGATACTTGAAAGAGAAGCCCAAAGACTGATAAAGACTGAAGATGCGAAGACTCGACACTGAAGACTCCGTCAACATCCGAGGGGGAGTTTGTTGGTGCATTCGTCTGTCGTCTGCGTCTTGTATCGAGTCTTGTATAGATTTAAATAGATCAGTGCTCGAAAAACGAGAAAGTGAGTTTTTAGGGTGATTCCGCTTGAAATGACACCTTGTCATTTTCAAGCGAAATCAGCATTTAACCCTATTCTGCTTGAGATAGTTCCTGATGATTTCGCTTGAGTTGTTAATGTCTAATTCCGCTTGAACTAAACATGTGTATGTTCAAGCGGAATCAGGAGGCTATAAATAGTCCTCCCAAGCAAAATCTCAGTGGTAAGTCTTTCGGTTTGCAACGAAGTGCTGCCGAAGTGTCGAATTGCTGTAAAAGTCATTCAATCTATAAAATCAACAGTTTAAAGTGTATTGCTTGCTGAATTGAACTCAGTTTCTTAGTTTCCGCCTCTGAAAGTGAGATAAACTCTTCTGATCGACTCGTTCGGGTCTGAAAACGATCCTACAGTTGGTCGCCTGCTCTTGTTCTTGATCGATTCCAAACACATCTAAGGATGTGTTTGGATTTTGATTTATTATGTTTTAATAACATAAGTTTCCATTTTAACATTTTTGGCCCCTCAATTAAAACCAAGTAAATCTCTAAATGTTTTATCTCAAGTTTTTTTTGTAATAACAAGGTTTGTGACTAACTGAGTTATTTACCCTAGTTAGCTTATTTTTGTTTATTTTATACTTTATAATTCTAATATTAAATTTTATATTTTCGGGGTGTTACACTGTACATCCTCCACACCTATCTGCTATCTGTCGACCACAGCATGAACTGCCCCCTGTACCCCGCCTCCCCCGACTCCCTCTGCCTCGCCTCCCTCTCCCCCACCTCCCTCACCCCCGTCACCCTCACCCTCACCCTCACCCTCGCCCACTAGCCCGCCTCCCTCGGTAGTGTCTGCCCTGGGTACCACTCGGTACGACCCTCATCAAGCGACTAAATCACCTGGACCTTGTCCGGTAATACCTCGTGAGCAATCCTCATCGAGAATGTTGTGGCCCTACTTAATGGATCAACTTGGTGTGTGACAGTCATATCCAGAGCCACCTACGGGGACAAGCGGCATGTGTGACAACCGTCAAAAATCCAGGTATCCGTACAATTTAATTAACCATGATTAGTGCTTAATGACTGTGCTAAATTACAAGTGACTGCTTTCTGATTTCTGCATCATACTTACTTGTGCATCATATTTCATACTGTCACATCATTTTTACATACCAACTTTAGTGACGTAAACGATGCACAAAGCACGGTTAGCACATTTAGCGGATAACTCAGAAAAATGCTGACGATGTTCAGTACATACACAAACAGTGTTTTGAGACCCCGTATGGGTCAGAGACAAGGTACTACACTAGTATAGTGTGTAGGAAAGTGAGGATCACAAAACTACTTCACTAGGTGATAGTTTAAGTGCCGGAAAGTGTCTAAAACCCACTTAAAGTGCTGAATTCAGCATTTTTCAGCAAAAATCAGCATTTTAACAAGTTGGTAACATGTAAAAATATGACTAAATGGTCCTGAATGCTTACCTAAGTGTCGGGAATTAAAAGTGTCACAAAAGGGTACTTAAAGATCACTAAACGGAATAGTTTGACACTTTAACGAACCGGTATCTAACCGAACAACCATAGAAGCATTGTTTTAATGTTTCTGAGCTAGTTATGATCCCCGAACACCCTAACACACTATATAACACATCATATGCATGGACACTAACTAATACACTTGAAATCTAACTAATATCTCTAACTATGATTTAAACTTACACTTATACCCCGCCCCCTTTGTTGGGATGGTCACCATGTAGCCCCCACCAAAATCCTCTCTTGATCTTCCTTAGATTGCATAAAGATTGTGTAGTGTACTTAATGAACACATGAACCATTGGGTAAAACTTAAATATGGTTATAAGTTGGAACATAAGCTCACATTTCTCACACCACACCTCACACCACAACTCACCTCCTCCCTCTCCCTTGACTCTCGGCCGAACACCCTCAAGCACACCACCATCATCATCCAATCTTGATCATCCATTCCAAGTTCATTTTAAGGTGTAAGAAGGTCTACAAGCAAGCTTGGTGGTCTTGGATCTTGAAGGACCTCTCCCATTTGCTATTATCCAACACATTTGTCATCTTCAACCTCTTGTGTTCATCCCTAGCCTTGTGCTAGTAGTAAGGCCCTTATAACCCTTTGTTACTTCTAATTTTGTTGGTTAAAAGATGAAATGTGATGAAAGACATGAAGAACACTAAAGAACCTAATCAAGAAACATGAACATAAGCTTAACATATGATGAAATCTTGATGAAACTATGTTATTTAGTGTATGTATGATACTTGATTGTTATTTTCTTGAGATTATGATGTTGATCATCATAAGGAGCTTGCTAGATTGTGATTAAACACATGATCTAGCAAGTAAGAGGATGGTTATGTGATAAAACAAGATGATCATCCTCATGCGTAAGCATGAACTTGAAGAATAAAGTGATTTCTTGAAAAATAATAATCAAAGTAAGTTAATAATCTTAAGGATCTAAGATTTATGAATGGTTTTCCAAAAGAACCAAGTTCAAAATATGATTTTTAGAAGATCTTGGTTCTTACTTAAACATACCCTATTTTTGGTGGTAAAACAAGTGTATAAATTCTTGTGAAACAAGAAGATGTCACAAAGAAATGTTTTTGTAAAACATGTTTACAAGTTGTAAACACCTAAATCTTCCAAGAATGAGATTTTTAAAGAAGTAAACACACTTTGAAGGGTAACTAAACCTACTAAACACACTACCAAGTTACTACAAGTTTTTATGAAAGTTCAAGTTCATGATTATTATGTAGATAGCATTGTTTTGGCACTCGGTAAGTATAGATTGATTGTTGATTGTTTGTGATGATTTGGAAAAGAAAATGATATGCTTTGATAGCATGGACACCTCCATTTTTAGGGGAAACTATGGCAAAATTTTCTAAAAAATGTAAACACTTAGAAAAATATTTTCTAAACAAATATTTACAAGTGTGTTTTAACTATGGTTTTCAATATAAACTTTGCCATAGATTTTGTTACAAAAATACAAGTATTGGAGGTTGGTTTTTATAAATAAAAATGGATAAATATGTATTTAGAATATATATTTACATTAAAGACACATTGTGTGTGAATATTTGTATACTTTGTGTATTAGTTATATTATTTTCGGATTTAAAGTGATATAACTTAACAAAATACCAAGAATTTACAATCCAAAATAATACCAAAACTCACAAGGAATACATATATAAGTTACACACGTAATATTGTGGAACCGAACGATAGAGTGTAACTTACAAAAATTCCGGAAAATACCGTTATAAATATATTTTTGGTAAATATTATTTTGGATACGAAAGAAATGAAAATATTATTTTTGTAAATATTTCAAAGTTATATCATACTTTGACAAGGAGAAAATATATTATTTTTGGGAAGTAAAAATATATTTTTTTGGAATTTTAGAAGATATATGATTTTTGAGAAAAATTTATATTTTCTTGAAATACATAATTTTTGGACAAAATAAGTTTATATATATTTTCTAAGTAAGACTTGAAAATATATTGTTTTGGAAATATATATTGGATATTTATTAAGAAGATACGTACACACCGGAATACGACGCCAATACATGTCAAGATATACAAATACAAGAATACGAAAATACATGTATGAGATACCCCCATTCTTAGGAAGGAAATATAAGTATAAATACTTGAGATGTATTATTACAAAAATGTTGTTTAAACAATTATTCCAAAATTAAATATAATTTAAAGTTAAAATAATTATTATTTTAACAAGTAATTATAACTTGGGATAATATTAAAAGCAACGTAACTCAAAATGTTTACACAAAGGCAAGGCACGGCCCGTTCGTCTAATAGACCCTAGCACATTGTAGGTAGTCGTGTTTGCTGAGGAGATTTGAGTTACGAGCACAGAAGACGCAAAACAGTGAGTTCATGTCTCCCTTTTCTTTAAACTGTTTTGTTTATTAACTTCGGGGGTGAAATACATGTTACAAAAAGATTACATACAAATACAATTGGTATGGTTAGCCTAGGAAAGAACCATAGATCATGTGAATGGGTAGGCGGATACTTAAGACCATTAATCCTCGTATAAGGACCGAGGGGCATGAGTGATAGATCTATTTGGGTGTAGCGAGCCCACACCCATGAGGACCAGGGTGGCCCATAGGGTGACTATGTCTTCCAGCCGGAAGCCCGGTACAAATTTGCTTGGTTTGAGTCTTCCTACACCGTCACACATATCAGTGGACTTGCAAACCATTTGTGATCTTTTCCTTGTTTGCTATCATACCGGGATTTACAAACATACATACATACACTGTTTACAAAGGCTTATACATACATATACGAAACACCTGAACTCGCTCAACTTTTGTTGATGTTTTCAAATTACATGTATTTTAGGGAACTAAGTGGATCTGGCAGGTGTTGCATGTTTTCAAGCTGCGTCATGAATAAAAGATGTCATCCGTGGTCGTAGGGGTTAGGAGATGTATCTTATTCCTGGACGGGATACATGTTTCTAAACTCGGTTTTAGTTAAGGTCTTTTGTTGAGTCTTCGTGAACTCATTTAAACATGTTGTGGTTGTAACTTAAAATTTGGTGTCTACGTTTCAGACAAGTATGTTGTGGTATTTTCAAACTAAATTTTATGGATGAACATCTTATGGTTTTATCATATAGTGTTGTTTGGATTGAATGCTATGGTATTAAGAAAGTCACACCAATAATCACGCTTCCGCAAAAGTCAGGGTGTGACAGCTTGGTATTAGAGCTTCGATCGTAGCAAACTAGGATTCTTTCTCGAGTCTAGACTACGATCACTAGGGCTCTCACGAAAACGTTTTCAAATATGTTTGCATTGCATACACAAAATGTCCAGATCTAGGGAACAAACATTTTTACCAACAAAGGGCACAAAACACATTTCAAAGCTTATGTTCATAATTCAGTCTAAGAGACTGGGGAAGTTTAGTCTGGGAGACTGGGTAGTTCAGTTTGAGAAAATGGGAAGTTTAGTCTGAGAGACTGGGTAGTTCAGATTGAGAAACTGGGGAGGTATAGTCTGAGAGACTAGGTAATTCAGTCTGAGAGGCTGGGTGGGATAGTCTGGGAAGACTAGGATGAATACATGCTTACATTGTTACTACTTACATGCTTATTTGATGATTGTTTATATATGTGCATATGTTGTGATTGTGTTGTTACAGACACCATGTCCTCCTATGAGAGTGAAGTATCTGATACAGTAGACCCCATGGCCATAGTTTCGGATGATGAGATCGTCCCGGACCCTGAGGTTTATACATCCGACACTGAGAGTAGCGAGGATGATGACTTTCAACCTTTTGCTTTGCCGGATTTTGGCGATGATATACCGCTAGCTGATGGTCTACCTGACGGGGGTCCATTTCTTGTTTCGATCCCCGCTCCCTTACCCCTTGCTGCATTTCCTATCGAGGATTTGCCCTTGGATGCTTTGTCTGATGATGATATCGATCTTTTTATTGAGGGTCCCCCTGAGGAGGCCCAGGGTAATGGAGCTCCAGTCGATGATGTCATTGTCATTCCACTTGTCGAGATTCCTGTCGTTGAGATTTCGTCTGATCACTCTGGTCTTGATTCATTTGAGTCTATGTCATCTACTACTTACACGCACTGGGATTGCAGCATTATCCCACCGATTCTAATTCTGACACGGCTATGTCTGCCGCACCTGTTCCTCCACAGGAATTCAAGTTTGATGATGAGTTTGATCCTGACTTTGATCCTGAGCATGAGATCGACTTCGTTCCTGACGATCAGCTCTTTGATGTACCCGCTGATCTTGAGCTTGCACCAGCTGACCCTGACCCTGAGCCCGAGCCTATACTTGCTCATGACCCTCTGCCTAATCATGACCATGTACCTGTTGGCATACCTGATGTTGCACCACCTTTACCTGACCCGATCCCTGCACCTATTGACCATGCTCCTTTTGCTGCCCAGATAGATTCCCGTTATGCGTTCACCCGCAATGGGTGGATAGAGGACGATGATGACTTGCCTCATTTTGTTTGGCCTGTTACTCCCCCACCTGCACCTACTCATGCACCTGTCGGCGTTGCCCCGTTTCACCCACATGTGCCAGATATACACCGCACAGACTTGTCGATCACATTCTTACAGGATATCCCTCCACCCCGTCCAGGGGAAGGTCCATCGAGTCAGCAGCCCAGTGATATTCCTCCTGTGTCAGCAGCCTTTCCTTTCATGCCACAGTTTTCACATACTGCTCCTTTCACTTCTGCACCGTCGGGCGAGCCACTCATTTGGTTTCTGCCCAACACTATGCCTGTTTTTTATCCATACCATCCTTCACATTACACTGGTTACACGAGGGATGATCTGCTTTTGTCGTTACAGCTACAACAGGAGTTGTTGTGTCGTAGAGTCATGGATCTTGAAAGGATTCCGCGTCCTCCACCTTGTCCTTGTCAGTCACCTTTCACGACTCCACCCGTTCCTCTTCTGCCATACCCAGATTTTGACGTTCGTTTTCTTACTATGGAGCAGCAGATTAGTTACCTGCTGCGTATCGTTCATGCTCTTGAGGAGGAGTTAGCGCATGTGCGCAGTTTGCTTTTCGTTCCTCCACCTCCTCCTCCACCATCAACATAGCAGTTTTTGGTTTTATGCAGGTAGCATACTTTTGGTGAGAGTGTCGCTATTGAGCCCAGATTGCACGGCCTTTTGAAGACCACTTTTTGACTTTTAACTGTTGTAGTTTGATAGACGATTTGGACAAGGGTGATGTTACCCTGTAGTCCCTTTTGATGTATGGTACATTGTAGAACATGTAAAACTGTATTCGTGGTCATTGATATATGAAAGCTCAATCGCAACATTCTCATTACATACATTGTTGAATTACTTGTTTACGTTATGATTGGGATGTTATGTGTTTACTTGCGTTGACAGATATTATTACGTGTGCATGCCACGTACTTACTATACTTATTCTGACATGACCGATGCGATCTTCTTATAGAAGATGCCTCCACGAAGAGAAACTCGTTTGCCCACTACAGGGGCTGAGTTACAAGAACGGATTTCACAGGCGATAGCATAGCACGAGGCCCTGCGCTCTGAACATACCGGGGGTACCTCTGGAAACAACCCACCTCATGGTAATGTTTAAGTCACTAAAGACACATTACGTTACATTTGGATATTCCATGTGCGTTCGCTAATCCGTGAATGATGTTGCTTGTACAGACTGTACCTCTAAGCAGTTCTTAGACTGTAAGCCTCTGAATTTCGACGGCACCAGGGGTGCTGTAGCTTTTGTCAGATGGACGGAGAAGATTGATTCTGTGCTAAGAATGAGCAAATGTGCACCGGAGCACCAGGTCACCTACATCTCTGGATTGTTCTTAGACGGAGCGTTATCCTGGTGGAATCTCCAAGTCCAGACCTTGGGAGAATAGGCTGCTTATGCCATGACATGGGATGAAATGAAGGAACTCATGCGAAAGAAGTACTGCTCAAGGGCCGAAATCCAAAAGTTAGAAACTGAATTCTGGAACCTCAAGATGGATGGTCCGAAGATTGCTGAATATGTGCAGAGATTTCACGACTTATCTTGCGTCGTTCCTTACATGGTTGATCCAGAATTCAAGCGCATTGAGCGTTCTATTTGGGGGTTGGCACCTCAAATCATAAGTATGGTGACAACGTCGAAGCCTGCCACAATCACTAAGGCTATTGATCTGAGTGTAGCACTAACTGAAGAGGCAATCAGGTTGAACAAGTTTTCGATCTCTAACCAGAAGAAGAAGGAGACTCACGTTGAGTCATCAGGTGAGAACAAAAGGAAGTTCTCAAATTTTAAGAAGGGTACCAGCAGTGTTAACAAGAAAGAAGAGGCAAACGCACTAGCCAAGGTCAAAACTGGTGCTGAAAACAAAGGAAAAGGGTATATGGGCACTTGCCCAAATGCGATGCGTGTCAGTTGCATCACAATGGACGATGTCGAGCTGGAAAATGCGAGTCTTGTGGAAAGGTTGGCCATTCGAAGAAGACGTGCTGGGTTGGTACTGGTCGTGGTGGCCAGAGAGGTTATGGCAATGGAAACAATAACCGTGGTGGTAATGGGTATGGAAACCGCCCTCAAGGAGGAAATGGTGGTAATGGTAATCGTGGTAATTTTGGGAATCAAGTTGGTAGTGGAAATCGTGGAGCAAACAACAATCAAGGTGGTAACGGAAATGGTAATGGTCGGGGACCAGGTTTTTTTAACTGTGGAGATGTGGGCATTTCAAGCGAGAATGCCCAAAGATCAACCAAGCTCAAGGAAGGGTTTTCAACATCGGAGCGAGGGAAGCTCGCCAAGATCCGAACGTAGTTACTGGTACGTTCCCTATCAACCAATGCTTTGCATCTGTACTGTTTGATACTGGTGCCGATTATAGCTTTGTATCCCTAGAATTTAAGAATATGCTTGAGTTGGTAGCTAGTAAGCTAGACATTCCGTACCCGATAGAACTAGCCAATGGAAAGCTAGTAGAAGCGAATGAAGTCATTAGAGGTTGCGTGATAGAACTGGGAGAGCACGAGTTTTCGCTTGATCTGCTGCCAGTCAAGTTGGGAAGCTTTGACGTGGTAGTCGGAATGGATTGGTTATCAAGCAACCGAGCAGAGATCGTATGTCACGAGAAGATCATTCGCATTCCAATGACGAATGGGGAAACAATTGCAATGCATGGAGAGAAGCACGATACGCCCCTAAGGATCATCAGTTGTTTGAAGGCTCGAAAGTGTTTGCAGAAAGGATGTGTTGCCTTCTTGGCACACATTGTAGACAAAGAAGCCGCTGAGCCAAAGCTGGAAGACATCCCAGTTGTGAAAGAATATCTTGAAGTCTTTCCCGAAGACTTGCCAGGATTGTCGCCGCAGCGGTAAGTCGAATTCCACATTGACTTAGTTCCAGGCGCCGCGCCTGTACCTAAGGCACCCTATCGACTTGCACCCTCAGAAATGCAGGAGTTGTCGACACAACTTCAGGAGCTTTTGGACAAAGGATTTATCAGACCAAGCTTCTCGCCTTGGGGAGCTCCAGTGTTGTTTGTTAAGAAGAAAGACGGTAGTTTCCGCATGTGCATCGACTACCGAGATTTAACAAGTTGACCATTAAGAATCGGTATCCTTTGCCAAGGACTGATGACCTGTTTGATCAACTACAAGGTTCGAGTTTTTACTCCAAGATCGATCTTCGATCAGGTTATCACCAGTTGAGGATTCAAAAGGAGAGTATTCCAAAGACTGCCTTCAGAACTCGATATGGACACTACGAGTTCCTGGTTATGCCATTTGGGTTGAAAAACGCGCCAGCAGTGTTTATGGATTTGATGAACAGAGTCTTCAAGCCATATCTCGATAAATTTGTGATCGTGTTTATCGACGATATTTTTATTTATTCAAAGACAAAGGAAGAACATGAGCAACATCTAAGAGCTATTTTAGAGCTGCTTAAGAAAGAGAAATTGTACGCAAAGTTCTCGAAGTGCAAGTTCTGGTTGCGTGAACTTCAGTTCCTTGGTCACGTGGTTAACAAAGATGGAATTCATGTGGATCCCACAAAGATCGAGGCGATCAAGAATGGGAAACTCCGAAGACGCCAACTGAGATCCGTCAGTTACTAGGTTTGGCTGGTTACTACAGCAGATTCATTGAGGATTTTCAAAAATCGCTCAACCTTTGACCTCCCTCACTCAAAAGGACAAGAAGTACGAATGGGGAAATAAACAAGAAGAAGTTTTTCAGTTGTTAAAGAACAAGCTTTGCGATGCACCAATTTTGTCCCTACCTGAAGGCACTGATGACTTCGTGGTATATTGTGACTCCTCGCGTCAAGGTTTAGGCTGCGTGCTGATGCAGCGACAGAAGGTTATAGCTTACGCTTCGCGCCAGTTGAAGGTTCACGAGAAAAATTACACCACGCATGATTTGGAATTAGGCACGGTGGTGTTTGCATTAAAGATCTGGCGACATTATTTGTATGGCACTCGATGCATGATCTTTACTGATCACAGGAGCTTACAGCATATATTCGATCAGAAAGAGCTTAACATGAGACAGAGACGATAGGTTGATCTGTTAAACGATTATGATTGCGAGATCAAGTATCACCCAAGGAAGGCGAATGTGGTAGCAGGCGCCTTGAGTCGGAAATAAAGAATCAAGCCCATAAGGGTTAGGGCTTTGGAAATGATCATTCAGGCGGACCTCTCATTGCGCATTCGTGTTGTGCAGAGAGAAGCTCTTAAAAAGGATAATCTTGTGAATGAATATCTCCGTGGGATGGAGAAGCAGTTAGTACCCAATGAGGAAGGAACGTTGTGTTTCATGGGAAGAATTTGGGTTCCCCTCTTTGGTGGTCTCAGGGAAGTAATTTTCGATGAAGCTCACAAGTCACGGTACTCGATCCATCCAGGGTCAGATAAGATGTACCAAGATTTAAAGGATTTCTACTGGTGGCCGAGATTAAAAAGTGATGTTGCAACGTATGTTGACAAATGTTTGACTTGTGCCAAGGTAAAGGCCGAATATCAGAAACCTTCAGGTCTTCTGCAGCAACCGGAAATACCCATGTGGAAATGGGAGTAGATTTCAATGGATTTTATAACGAACTTACCAAAGACACCCAGAGGTCATGACACGATTTGGGTAATCGTAGACCGTCTGACGAAATCTGCATACTTTTTGCCGATCAAAGAGAAGGATAACACAGGTAAGCTTGCTGAGCTGTACCTCAGAGAGATAGTTGCACGACATGGAGTGCCTATCTCGATTATTTCTGATAGAGACGGAAGGTTCGTATCAAGGATTTGGCAATCCTTCCAAGAAGCCTTTGGTTCTCAGTTGAATCTGAGTACTGCATTTCACCCACAGACAGACGGCCAGAGCAAACGAACAATTCAAACGCTAGAAGACATGTTGCGAGCTTGCATAATGGATTTGGGTGGCAGTTGGACACCCACCTACCTTTGGTTGAATTCTCATATAACAACAGCTACCACGCAAGCATTCAAGCCGCACCATTTGAAGCTCTCTATGGACGCAAGTGTCGATCACCGTTATGCTGGGCAGATGTGGGTGATAGACAGCTTGTTGGCCCCGAATTGGTTCAAGAGACGACAGACAAGATTATACAGATCCGAGAGCGCATCAAGGCGGCTCGTGATCGACAAAAGAGCTATGCGGACCAAAGGAGGAAACCTTTGGAGTTTCAAGTGGGAGATATGGTGTTATTAAAGGTCTTACCTTGGAAGGGTGTAGCACGCTTTAGGAAGCGTGGGAAATTGAACCCAAGATACATTGGACCGTTCAAAATCCTAGAGAGGATTGGTCTTGTGGCTTACAAGTTGGATCTACCCGCAGAACTGAATGGAGTTCATGATACATTTCATGTATCTAATCTGAAAAAGAGTCCAACTCAAGAAACAGTTGTTATTCCTGCCGATGAATTCCACATTGACGACACACTCCACTTCACTGAAGAACCTGTTGAGGTTACTGATTAGAAGGTTAAAAAGACACGAAGGAGTAGTGTTAAACTCGTCAAGGTTCGTTGGAATGCGCATCATGGCCCAGAGTTCACTTGGGAGCATGAGGATCGCATGAAAGCGAAATACCCACATCTGTTCCCCAACTCCCCTGCAGCTAATAGCGGAACTAAAATTTCGGGACGAAATTTTCTTAACAGGGGGAGAATGTGACAACCGTCAAAAATCCAGGTATTCGTACAATTTAATTAACCATGATTAGTGCTTAATGACTGTGCTAAATTACAAATGACTGCTTTCTGATTTCTGCATCATACTTACATGTGCATCACATTTCATACTGTCACATCATTTTTACATACAAAGCACGGTTAACACAGTTAGTGGATAACTCCGAAAAATGCTGACGATGTTCAGTACATAGACAAACAGTGTTTTGAGACCCCGTATGGGCCAGAGACAAGGTACTACACTAGTATAGTGTGTAGGAAAGTGAGGATCACAAAACTGCTTCACTAGGTGATAGTTTAAGTGCCGGAAAGTGCCTAAAACCCACTTAAAGTGCTGAATTCAGCATTTTTCAGCAAAAATCAGCATTTAACAAGTTGGTAACATGTAAAAATATGACTAAATGGTCCTGAATGCTTTCCTAAGTGTCGGGAAATAAAAGTGTCACAAAAGGGTACTTAAAGATCACTAAACGGAATAGTTTGACACTTTAATGAACCGGTATCTAACCGAACAACCAGACACCACCCGAAACACCAAAATTATACCAGAAGCATTGTTTTAATGTTTCTGAGCTAGTTATGATCCCCGAACACCCTAACACACTATATAACACATCATATGCATGGACACTAACTAATACACTTGAAATCTAACTAATATCTCTAACTATGATTTAAACTTACACTTATACCCCCCACCCTTTGTTGGGACGGTCACCATGTGGTCCCCCACCAAAATCCTCTCTTGATCTTCCTTAGATTGCATAAAGATTGTGTAGTGTACTTAATGAACACATGAACCATTGGGTAAAACTTAAAGATGGTTATAAGTTGGAACATAAGCTCACATTTCTCACACCACAACTCACCTCCTCCTTCTCCCTTGACTCTCGTCTGAACACCCTCAAGCACACCACCATCATCATCCAATCTTGATCATCCATTCCAAGTTCATTTTAAGGTGTAAGAAGGTCTACAAGCAAGCTTGGTGGTCTTGGATCTTGAAGGACCTCTCCCATTTGCTATTATCCAACACATTTGTCATCTTCAACCTCTTGTGTTCATCCCTAGCCTTGTGCAAGTAGTAAGGCCCTTATAACCCTTTGTTACTTCTAATTTTGTTGGTTAAAAGATGAAATGTGATGAAAGACATGAAGAACACTAAAGAACCTAATCAAGAAACATGAACATAAGCTTAACATATGATGAAATCTTGATGAAACTATGTTATTTAGTGTATGTATGATACTTGATTGTTATTTTCTTGAGATTATGATGTTGATCATCATAAGGAGCTTGCTAGATTGTGATTAAACACATGATCTAGCAAGTAAGAGGATGGTTATGTGATAAAACAAGATGATCATCCTCATGTATAAGCATGAACTTGAAGAAAAAAGTAATTTCTTGAAAAATAATAATCAAAGTGAGTTAATAATCTTATGGATCTAAGATTTATGAATGGTTTTCCAAAAGAACCAAGTTCAAAATATGATTTTTAGAAGATCTTGGTTCTTACTTAAACATACCCTATTTTTGGTAGTAAAGCAAGTGTATAAACACTTGTGAAACAAGAAGATGTCACAAAGAAATGATTTTGTAAAACATGTTTACAAGTTATAAACACCTAAATCTTCCAAGAATGAGATTTTTTAAAGAAGTAAACACACTTTGAAGAGTAACTAAACCTACTAAACACACTACCAAGTTACTACAAGTTTTTATGAAAGTTCAAGTTTATGATTATTATGTAGATAGCATTGTTTTAGCACTCGGTAAGTATAGATTGATTGTTGATTGTTTGTTATGAGTTGGAAAAGAAAATGATATGCTTTGATAGCATGGACACCTCCATTTTTAGGGGAAACTATGGCAAAATTTTCTAAAAAATGTAAACACTTAGAAAAATATTTTCTAAACAAATATTTACAAGTGTGTTTTAACTATGGTTTTCAATATAAACTTTGCCATAGATTTTGTTACAAAAATACAAGTATTGGAGGTTGGTTTTTATAAATAAAAATGGATAAATATGTATTTAGAATATATATTTACATTAAAGACACATTGTGTGTGAATATTTGTATACTTTGTGTATTAGTAATATTATTTTAGGATTTAAAGTGATATAACTTAACAAAATACCAAGAATTTACAATCCAAAATAATACCAAAACTCACAAGGAATACATATATAAGTTACACACGTAATATTGTGGAACCGAACGATAGAGTGTAACTTACAAAAATTCCGGAAAATACCGTTATAAATATATTTTTGGTAAATATTATTTTGGATACGAAAGAAATGAAAATATTATTTTTGTAAATATTACAAAGTTATATCATACTTTGACAAGGAGAAAATATATTATTTTTGGGAAGTAAAAATATATTTTCTTGGAATTTTAGAAGATATATGATTTTTGAGAAAAATTTATATTTTCTTGAAATACATTATTTTTGGACAAAATAAGTTTATATATATTTTCTAAGTAAGACTTGAAAATATATTGTTTTGGAAATATATATTGGATATTTATTAAGAAGATACGTACACACCGGAATATGACGCCAATACATGGCAAGATATACAAATCTAATCTAAATATTAATAAAAGACTCCAATTAATGCCACATGTCAATCTCTCTTTCAACCTCACAATTTAACTTCTACATTATCTAAAAAAGTTAAATATAAACTTTTATATTATCTAAATAATTATGATGATAAATATTCCATATATATCTCGAATAAAAGGAATATTTTTATTTATTTTACAAAGGAACAAACATATTTCCTAACAATCACATATCCACATGTTGTGAATATCAAACTAATGCCTGGACCAAAAAAAAAATTAAAGAGTTATAGAACGGAAAAAAGTAATATTTAATCTAATCCAACTATGTGATCTAATCTAATAATAATTATTAATAAAAGCTTCTTTTTTTAAATGGCTAAAATTATACACCTTCTATCTACCCCTATATTCTAACCACATGATCAAACATGTTATCTTCCCTCAAAACACCAAAGGTGTTACTACTGGGATATGCCCCCAAAGCCAAATGGCAATAAAAATTATAATTAATGTTACGTGGTAATTCCTTTATAATCTCACAATTATACTTTTATTTTATTTAAAAATAATTTTGTTATTATTATTATTATATAGATTAATTCATAACATCTCAATTATTAATTCATAACATCTCAATTAATAGTGTCTTTTTGTCTTTTTTTTTTTAATATGAAGTTTGGTAGAGTTTGAGGTAAAAGTTTGGTGCTCACTAAATATTACAATATTTTTATTAGTGTAATGATTTTTTTTGTCAAGTATAATATATAAACCCGAAAACTTTACGACCCTGCCCCGTAACGCGGGGGCTTAAGACTAGTACAAGAATAGAAAAATACATGTATGAGATACCCCCATCCATGGGAAGGAAAGATAAGTATAAATACTTGAGAAGTATTATTACAAAAATGTTGTTTAAACAATTATTCCAAAATTAAATATAATTTAAAGTTAAAATAATTATTATTTTAACAAGTAATTATAACTTGGGATAATATTAAAAGCAACGTAACTCAAAACGTTAACACAAAGGCAAGGCACGGTCCGTTCGTCTAATAGACCCTAGCACATTGTAGGTAGTCTTGTTTGCTGAGGAGATTTGAGTTACGAGCACAGAAGACGCAAAACAGTGAGTTCATGTCCCCACTTTTCTTTAAACTGTTTTGTTTATTAACTTCGGGGTGAAATACATGTTACAAAAGGATTACATACAAATACAATTGGTATGGTTAGCCTAGGAAAGAACCATAGATCATGTGAATGGGTAGGCGGATACTTGAGACCATTAATCCTCGTATAAGGACCGAGGGGCATGAGTGATAGATCTATTTGGGTGTAGCGAGCCCACACCCATGAGGACCAGGGTGGCCCATAGGGTGACTATGTCTTCCAGTCGGAAGCCCGGTACAAATTTGCTAGGTTTAAGTCTTCCTACACCGTCACACATATCAGTGGCCTTGCAAACCATTGGTGATCTTTTCCTTGTTTGCTATCATACCGGGATTTACAAACATACATACATACACTGTTTACAAAGGCTTATACATACATATACGAATCACATGAACTCGCTCAACTTTTGTTGATGTTTTCAAATTACATGTATTTCAGGGAACTAAGTGGATCTGGCAGGTGTTGCATGTTTTCAAGCTGCGTCATGAATAAAAGATGTCATCAGTGGTCGTAGGGTTTAGGAGATGTATCTTATTCCTGGACGGAATACATGTTTCTAAACTCGGTTTTAGTTAAGGTCTTTTGTTGAGTCTTCGTGAACTCATTTAAACATGTTGTGGTTGTAACTTAAAATTTGGTGTCTACGTTTCAGAAAAGTATGTTGTGGTATTTTCAAACTAAATTTTATGGATGAACATCTTATGGTTTTATCATATAGCGTTGTTAGGATTGAATGCTATGGTATTAAGAAAGTCACACCAATAATCACGCTTCCGCAAAAGTCAGGGTGTGACAGTATGACTAGTGCTTCGCCAGACGGGTGACGAAGCCGCCACAGCTAATGTGGCTAGAGGTACGCTTAAAAGCGTACTCGGAAAAGTATGTGGCCAACTTGTATGCCAAGTTGACCCCCCTGCCGGTAAGTCATGCAAGAAGAACATGTCATTTTGGGTGACCCACTCCCTACTATCTTGTTGGCCCGCAATCATCACGGCGATACACCGATGTAGGTATCGGTGCAACGGGTTATAAATACGCGACACCCGCGCCTTCGAGGATCGCAAACTCCCCGGTCCCAATAGTGAGCCACCAGGGCCACAACACGTCAGAGGATGTAGTGGTCAGCGCATCCAAAAATGCTTGGGACACTGACTCCTCCTGTGAGTATAGGCCCGAGACAACATCAAACTAAGGGAGCGTCAACCGGTGAGCCTCCCCGTAAAGAGTAAGCGAAACTGCGGTGGCATCCAAAAAAATGTTGTAAACCCCTACCCCGGGTGTCCGTAAATGCAAACATACATAAAAACTCTAAAGTAATCTCCCTGTGGGCCTGCTCTCGGGCGGCCTCAAATAAACCGGCCCACGTGGAGGTAGCTGGCATGAACTCCCGGACCCGACCTATCGATCCAATGTTGGTCAAAAAAACAACATCAATGGTTCGGGGCGCATCCAGCTCTATCTCGCATAATCTACCCAAAAACCTATGGGCAGCCGTACCTCGGGGGATAGCACAAACAAACTGCGTCCTCTCCGTAAAATCATCTACAACCTCCTCCTCCAGATCTCGTACCCATCCGCGTCCCCAACCTTGACCTCGAGCTCGAAGAGCTCTACGCCCTCCAGCCGTTGATGACTCAGCCATATCGTCTGTAGACAATAACAATCACAGGTTGGTAAGTATTATACGATTAACGTTCACGTATTATACGAGGTGTATAGGATCTGTACAAAGCTCATATGCGTTTCGTATACGCACGTATTGTACGTCTCATATACGATTTGTATTATACCTCTCGTAAACGATCCGTACACAGCTCGTATATGTTTCGTATATGCACGTATTATACGTCCCGTATACGATCCGTACACAGCAAGTACACGTTTCGTATACACACATATTATACGTCCCGTATACGCTAAAAACAATTAAGGAAAAAAGAAAAAAGAAAACTAAAAATTCAAGGGTATACAATTGTATACAATGTATACAATCGTATACAGCTTGAATATTCAAGTTGTATATGATCGTATACAATGTATACGGTCATATACGCCTTGAATATTCAAGCTCTATACGATTGTATACATTGTATATGATCGTATAACCTTTGAATGTTCAAAGCGTGTACGATCGTGTATACAATGTATACAGACGTACACTTGAATTTTCAGTTTTTTTTTTAAATTCAATCAAACAATCAATTTCGTTACGCTAATCTACGTTATTCGGTATGCTATACGATACCAAAATCTATCAAGTTATGTAATCTGAAAGTCTATTCTACGAACAAGGCTTAGAAACGTGTCGTAATAGAAGAACAAGAAGAAAGCGTCACGAACGCCAAAGAACGATATCCAAGAATGATACAAGAGAAAACCAAGAGAATTTTAGTGAAATTTGAGGTCGTGTGGTGGATATGTGGTCGTATAGCATATAATACAATCTTTTTTGATTGTATACAGGCGTATAACATTATACGGGTCGTATACAATGTTTATTATTTTTTATTCACTCGTATTATGCAAGATGAAACAAAAACCCTACCCAATTAAACCATGAAAGTAAGAGAGGAAAAGATACTTGCGAGTGAGGAGGGAGCAAATTTAAATGGTCTCTCCATGACCTGACCAGAATTCTGAAGGTTGTACGACTGGAATAAAAAAGAGAGTGAAGAAAATTTAGTTGTTTTTTTAGTTTCTAGTAGCTTTGTAACTGAAGATGATGAAGAGAAAAGGAGGGGTAATATGGGAAGACAATTGTAAAAAGTTGAGCATTTGTTCTTGAGTCTCTTCATATGCCATCTTAAAATGGTGATAATTTACTAAAAGGGTTATAGATTATAGATTATTATTATAGACTAGTTTATAGTCCCGTGTCTTACACGGGTTGAGTGATAAGATTGGTTGTATTTGAAGAACAAAATAATTACAAAATTTGAATTATTCTTGATATTGCACGTTCAAAATAAGTTTTGATATAAACACATATTACCCTAACATGAACTATCCATAACCAAGTTAAAGACAATATGACATTACTCATTATAAATGACGTGTTTAAGTAAATACTTTATATTTATTTGTTGCTTTAGTAATAATAATTAGATATACATAAAAATATATATTTATATAACAATTAAATTTCTATATTATGTTATGATACGATACGTAAAGAATGTGAAGAAAATTCTTAAATCTCATCCTTATCTTGGGGAATGAGACGAAGTAGAAAAAACCGATGAACACATAAAGGTTTCTTTAAAATTTTGGCATGATAATGAGAAGACTCTTAAATATTAATTGAGAGAGTGTTGGTGGCTGAAAATGGTGGTGATGGAGATGGATTGTGATGGTTAATGGTATATCTAATTCTAATAAAAAATTACAGTTAATGTCATATAATATTCTTTCTTTCAATTCATTAATAATATTATTAATTAATTAATTTTTGTTTGAATTAATTAGTATAAATTCATCACAAAAGATTTAGTTGAACTTAACTACATTATTTTTAATATATAAACTCAAACCCGAAAATTATTATTTTACATATTTTTTGTGGTGTTGATATGAAATATTGATGAATATAATTAAAAAATAACATGTTAATAACGTAACACTATAAAAAAATAACATTTTAATAGCGTAACACGATGTTTCTTAGATAATAGCAATTATTTTTTTTCTCAAACTTGATTTACGCAAAATAGATAACGTAAACAAAACCATATGCTTATCCATTTTAAGAAATAATAAAATCATAGGTTTTAAAATTATAGATAATTTATATATTTTTAATCATAAATTAGAATTAGATATTGATTAATAATATCACTAATATTAATGAATTGGTGGAGAAAATGTCATGTAGGATTATGCTTATCCATTTTAAGAAGTAATAAAATCAAAGGTTTTAAATTATAGATAATTTATATATTTTTTAATTAGAAATTAGAATTAACTATTAATTAATTAATAATATCATTAATATTAATGAATTAATAGAGAAAATGCCATGTGGCATTTTTGAGAGTTTTTTTAGAATCAGATGCCATGTGGCATTAAGTGAACTCTTTTATTAATATTAGATATATAGTAAACCTAGCATCAGTTGAAACTTGCATAGTAAAGAAACAAAAAAAAAAACCTTCATTCTTCAAACAAAATGAACTTTATAAAGAAACAAACATAATTTCTTAAAATACTTCAAACATGTAGATCATCATAATAAGTAAACTTAAAAGAAACAAACTTAAAAAAACTATGAATCTTCAAATAAAACACTAAACTATGAAAAAAAAATAACATCGGATCATCAAAATCAGATTAATACCATAGAAAATAACAAACTTTCAAAGCATAAAACATACTTTTGTTTTAGAGATATTCTGATTTGTTCTTCAATATCGATAGTAACCTATCAATCAAAACAAAGGATTTTCAAAATCAGAAGATTAAAACAAATTTTAAAGAACGTATTATCGAATCGAAGTTATTATCGTTGATGAAGAAGATGGATGATGAAGATCTTCAATTGCGTATGGAAGACGGATGTATCAATAATTGAGAGCATATGTGTGAGATAATATGGAATTGAAGTGATTACCGTCAATGATGAAAATTGATGACGAAGAATTGATTTTTAAGATGATCGTATAAAATTTCTCTAATAATTGTGATAGAAAGTTGAGAGAGAATGAGATAATAAGGATATTAAATTATGGGGTTATGACAATGTATTATAAATTAGGAAACTAATAAATTGAGGGTAAGGTATTATATTTGTTAAAAGAATAACCCGAAAATATAAACTTAAGAAGATGAGAGAGGGTATGAAATAGGCGGGAAAACATAATTGAGGTGAAACCAGAGTGACACATGTCACCCAATGGTTTCCTTTATATAATACTAGCGGTAAGACCCGTGTGCAAACACAGGTGGTTTCTTAGAAAACCATGCATAACACATATTAATAGAACATATAGATACATGTATAGATATTGTACTAAAACGTGTTATCTATTATAGCTAAAAGACAACTATATACATAGATCATCGGTTAATATATCAGTCACATATGATTATTTCCATTCTCTTATTCAAAAAAGAGAGTATCCATCCATTGACAATGTAAATTGTTATAAACATAAGTACATATAAAAGATATCTAACAAACTTAATAAAATTCGAATACAACTTAAGTTTTAACAAACATTAACTAAGAACATACGATCACCTGCCTAAACAACACACATCAAACCCCAGTCAAGAATTTATTACGCAGCAACATGTCCTTTGCTACATGTTGTGATCTGGTTAAATATGCTACTGGAGACAATGTAACAGCTGCTGATCCAACAATCTCCCTATACATCAGATGATACGAAAACCCTTCTTTATTACTGATTTTTATTTCTCATCAACATCTCCCTGATTTGTCCTTTGAATTGTAGTTCGAAGTCCAGGGAGAACTTGTCTTCTTCATCATCCCTTTCAAGTTGAAGGTCCAACAAATCTTGGAGATCGTATGCATTTAGATTATATGCACTATCCATTTTAATCTCTTCAACACTACTATCTGATCTGATCAAACTCAATACTTGGGGTTTTGAGCATGACTTCCAATTTACTATTTTTGATCAGTTGGTTTTCTTGGGAAAAAATTATTGAAGATGAGTTTGGTGATTGTGGTCTGCTAACTAAATTTGCAATTGGTTCAGACAAATCAGATGATGAGAGAAGGTTTTTCAGAGTATCGATTTTTAGAGATAGAGCAGCAGTTGTAGGATAGACTAGGTTTTGAAGAACATTTGAATCTTCAGCTCTAAGTTCTTCCAGCTTTTTGTAGGTCTCAACTATCTTCAGTTTAGACCATCTGGCAATGGATCTAGTTGGACCATAACCAGCAGCCACAAGCTCCGCTCTCATTCTTTTAAACTTCAATGCCTCATCTGAATCCACGGTTTTGACTTTCTTCCAATTAGGTGGAGTTGGCTTTACCAGAGGATCATTGCGCATTTTTGTGATTCTATCGATCTTTTCTCTAAGAGCATCTGCTGACTAGTTTTTGAATTGATCTTCAGTTGCCTTATATGGTTTGTACTTCATAATTTGTGCAACATAATCATCCCTCAGTTTCATCTGAAGTTCAGGAATTACTGGCTTCTCAGACATGGATTTACTCAGGTCCCTAGCATAGTCTTCAAGTTTTACGACTTTGCTAAGCTGAAATGATAAGAACCTCTGGTATTCCCTGTCATCCATCCCTATGCTATTCGCTCTTGCTATAACCTCAGCCTGTGATACTTTCAATTTCAGATACTCATCTAAGTTTTGAGGCTTCTTATAGCCATAAAGAGATGGGAAGGATCTTTTAGATGGATCCTCTATTGTGAAGAATGATTCAATTTCACCTTTAACAATGACTAACTCCAGCGGATATTGAGCTTCCAGAGGAATGACTGATGGTAGTGTAGTAATTGGAAGAGATGAAGTAGGTTCTCTGGGTGGAATGATGAGCATGGACTGTTTTGAATGGAGGCAGATGATACAGGGATTGCTGATTTAATCTCCTCATCATCTTCTAACACAATATGAGTTTTCTTTTACGTGTGGAGATGATTTCTGGTGAAGGAGAATGTTTTGGTAGTGAAGATGAATGTATGGGAAATCTTTGTGACGTTGGAGGTGGTTGGATTGTGGTTGGTGTAGTGAAAATGATCATGGCGGATGTTTGACAAACTTCTGCTGAAACAACTGGTGTCTCGGCAGTTGTTTGGCTAACATCTGCTGATACTTTTGTTATATCGGCATCTATTGACAGAATGGGTGATGATGGTGTTGAAGCTATTTTCTCCTTCTTTTGTGGTGGTTTTTTGGAGAAGGTTTGGATTTAGGTTGAGCAGGGGATACAATTTCTGTAGGATTAGCTTTTGAATCTGGTGGCAACTTTCTCAGTGAATCTTTCTCCCCCTTTTTGGCATCATTATCATCATCATCATCTTTCTCAAAGATTGATGTAGGGGTGGAGCCAGTAAGTTTCAACAGATGTTCCTTAATGTTCATAATGTTTGCTTGTGTGTCTTTATACCTGGCATCAACCAAATTTCGGATAAATTCCAAACTGAAATTGCGGTTACTTTCAGCCAAATTCCTTTGAGCTTGAAGGATGGGTTGCATAGAATTCCAAAGCTCATTGGCAATTTCCTATGTGGTAGGTTAACTTTTAAAAATCTCTATCATCTGCTTAATCAATTCTTTCATTTCAGCAACATTTGTTTCAATGGTAGACACTCTAACCTTCAAATCCTTATAACTTAATTCATCACCTACTTTAATAGGATCATCTAAATTCCCACCTGTAGTGGTTGTATTTGTTTTGATAATAGGAGAAATCTCTATATCATCAGAAACAGATGCCCCTTTTTCTTGGTTCTGGGGACTTCCCACTGAAGCAGAGATTACAGTTGTAACCTCATCAGTGGTTGCCTTCAAGGGAGTCTTAATGATGTAACCACTGTCCAACTGATCACCAATGGGTTCAACAGTTGTAGTGGCTGCTCCACTTGAACTACCACCAAGAGTTTCGTAATACTCAATGGGGATAACCTCCTCAACTGTTTGTAGGATAGCAGATTGAATTGGTTCAGACACAGTCATTTGTTGCGCTCTACTCTCAGTAATGTGTGCATTAGAGGAACTGTTTTGTTTCTGAAATTCAATTGCTTTAAACAGAGGTAATATTGTTGATGGAACTTGAGAAGAGGGTTATGGCTTAGAAAGTGAGATTTCCCTGGGAGAGGGACTTTTAAACATACTTTCATATGAAGGTCTACTTCATGTTGTGGTGTCCCTGTGCTTACAACATGATCCTTTTGTGAGGATACGTGAGGAGTTTGGATGGGTTGAGATCTTTCCAACAACTGTGAGGAAGTAGCAGCAGTGGTTTCAAGTGACATTTGTGTTGTCACTTGATTAACCTCTAGGATCTCATCTTCCAGAGGAACCTTTTTATTTTGTTTGGTTTTGGTGTGCTTTTTGGATGTGGCAGGTTTCTTTTTGCATTTTCCTAGTGTGTGTTTCACAATACCGGTTGTGGTGTCATGTTCACCGGGAGCAGTTGGCTCAACAACAGAGGTTTGAGCAACAGATGTGGATGCATCTAAAACAGGCTCATCCCCCATTGTTTCTGTTTTTGAAACTTTTGACTCTTTATCCATAAGTCTAGTAAAAGTTTTACTTGTAAGACTATTTATTTGAAAAGCTACACCTTGTTCAAAATCTGTTTGTGACACTTGTTTTCGTAGGTAGTAGCTTAGAAGTCTTGGATACAACAGAAAAGCATTACTACGAACACCTTTTTTCAATTTTTTCACATTTTTCACATTATTCAACAAATCAGAAAAAGTGCTTGTGATAAATTGTAATCAGATATTGTTAAAATAGCATAACCCAAATACTGAATGTTTAAAGGTATCTCATTAAATGTGGTGGTCTTGGCTGAGAGACAAGCTAAAAGAGTATGAAACAAAAATTTCATTGGCGGAGGGAAGCTTAGTTTGTACATAGTAACTTGCTTTAATTGTGCATCATACCCTCTTTCAATGAACTCTGTATGAAGTTCAGGTTTTTCAAAGTTGGTCTTACCTCCCAAGTCGTCCAATGCAAATGTAGTGGAAATTATAAATGGAGAAATTCGTACCACACTTTTCCCGACCTTAGATGTGATGGCAACTGGATTATTATCTTCAGACTCTATTTCAGCATTAAACCAAAATTGTCGGAGTGTTTTTGTGTGAACAGAAGCATCAGCAGTAAGGATTGATTTGTATTTTGATGACGTTAAAAGGTCAATTATTGAGTGAAAGCTGGTATTTTTGCTGGTTTTCTCGAAGATGGGGAGGTAGTTGTGAGGGTTTTTGATGTTCAAAGACATGATCGGAGAAGAAGGTGATTTGGGAATGAAACAGGGTTTAAGTTGGAGGGTTTTTAATATGTTGGAAACTGTTTTTGAGAATTTTGAATTCGAGACGGCAGTGGTAGAAGCTCGATTTAGGGATGAAACAGCTTTTATATAGAGAGAAAAAGTGAAGACTGACGTGGCAGTAGTTACAAATATCTGATGGCTAAGATCTGTCCACGTCAGAACCTCTCTTGCGACGACCAATGACAGTTGTTTGGAAACCTCTGTTGGTTGACTACAGAATTTGGGAACAGTGTGAGTCAAACAGTCGTTAGATAAACAGAAGTTATGAGAACAGATGATAACTTTTAGCAGTTGTTTGATTTTTAGCTAACATCTATCCACGTTAGAACCTCTCTTGTGATAATGGATGACAGTAAGCAGTATAGTAAATCAACAGTCATTAGGATAAACAGAAATTATGACAACAGACGGTACCTTTTAGCAGTGGATGTATTTTTAGGCAAGCAGAAGTTTCAAAAACAGTTGTTTTCAACAGCTATAACTCAACAGTCTTAAGTCTAACATCTACTATTAGCCCAACCACTGTTAGTATCAAAACCTGTGTTGAGCATTTTAAGATTGAATATCATCTGTTACTCGTTAACATCTGTTGGCTCATAGCAGACCTTTGCATCTTCAGACATTTATTCATCAACAGATGCTCTCTTTTGTCAGACTTTAGCTACAACACACCTTTTACAACAGCAAATATTGACTCTTTGTAATTAGGTCTTATCTAGGGCTGGCAATTCTGACACGAACACGATAACACGACACGAACCTACACGAAGTTAACAGGTTTCGTGTTTGACCTTAACAGGTTTCGTGTCTAAACAGGTCGACACGATAAGACCTGTTAAAATTTCGTGTCTAAACAGGTTAAAACCCGTTAACCTGTTAAGACCCGTTAGTAACCTGTTTATAATTTTAAATTAAAAAAATATCAAATATTAAGTGGGGTGGGGACATGTGGAGTCAGAATGTATACCCAAATTTTGAAATCCATTTTCCTAATTCACGCTCCAAACTAACCAAACCCTAAATTCCTAATTCAGTCGCCATCTTCACCATCTTCAGTCACCGCTCCGCCATCCCTTCGAAGAACTTCAGTCGCCGCTCACTATCCCTTCGAACTTCAGTCGCAATTGTTAAGGTAAGACACTTTAATCAGTGACCTGTGCTTCCTATGTTGGCTATTGTTTTGCCCTTCTACTTCATTAAAGTCGAGTATAATAAGTGACCTGTGCTTCTGGCTGTTTGTTGGATATAGTTAATGTTTGACCACCATTATTTGTTTTTGGATATAGTTGGATAAATAGTTGTTGTTTGACAGATGTAATCATCGCCCCTTCATTGAGTATAATATAGTTGGATATAGTTGCTGTTTGACACATAAATGATTAATAATTCATATGAATGATGATGGAGAAAAATAGATAGAACAAAAAGAGTTAGATAAATATGAACAAAATGTACAATTGTAGATATTATACAAGATGAAACATGCATATAGGGAGTAAAATATGACAACAAATAGTAATTTTCTTATGAGATAACAACTGATACTTTCGTTATTTTCTATGTTGTTTGTTTCTTGATATGGAATCTACTTCATTATAATCAATTAACTTTTGTTTTTGGATATAGTTGCTGATTTATTAAAGTCATGAGTGATTCACAAAATAAAGTCGGGAAGAAGAAGGGCAAAACACCGGTATGTTGTTGGTTTAACTTTGATAGTTTTTCGTTCAATTTCCTTATTAACTTTTTGAGTAAGTTTATGTATTTTTTTCTCTATTGTAGATGGATATGGATTCCGATTCTATGAAAGTCGACCTAGAAAATGATAGCACTATGAATTTGGATTTGGAAGATGATGAAGTTGGCTCTGTGGAGGTAGATGATAAAAATGATAGTGTTAGAAAACCCAAGGCAAAGAGATCGCGAAAGGAAAGATCAGTTATTATGTGGTCTTTTCTCTTGATTTTTCTATGTTTTTTTTTCATAGTATTCTATTAATGTTATTATGTATATTTGTTTGTACTTTGTAGGCTCGAACCAAGTTAGTGTAGATGAGCTCACAGAAGATATAATGTCGCTTGAGATTAGCCGTGAATCAGATGCTTCAAATTCCGTGAACAATCCTAAGGTATCCACTCCAAATGCTTCAAGTAATGTTGCTTGTTAAAAATCAGAGAACATCTCAAGGTACCCACTTCAAATGTTTCTAGAAATGTTGCTTGATAAAACTATATGAATGAGTTTATGTCAAATTGTCCATGCCTAATACGACTATAATTATTTGTGTGTAGGTTTGATTGTTTGAAATTGAAGATCTTGAGAAAGAAAGGCATATAGGAACTTGAATGTTGAAACTATTTGGATGTTATGATTAGAATTTTATGGATTTCATTTTAAGGTTGTTAAGACATTATGTGTTTATGCATGTTTTATGACTTTTGTGAACCTTTGGCGACTAAATTTTCATTAACCAAGTTCCTTAATTGCTAATTTCAAATATGGAATAACAGGTCATGTTCATGTCTTAACAGGTCGTGTTCGGGTCTTAACAGGTCATGTTTGCGTCTTAAACAGGTCATATGTTATGTTGGTAACATTTTCGTGTCTTAACAGGTCATTTCGTGTAACATGTTTATTAACAGGTTCATGTTCGTGTTTGAAAAATCTGTCACAATAAGATTTCGTATCGTGTTCGTGTTTACAGGTTTCGTGTTCGTGTCTTATCGTGTTCGTGTCTTAACAGATCTGGTTGACCCGATATGCCAACCCTAGTCTTATCGCAAATTCTTCCAAAAAACTGTTATTGATGAACAAATATTCTAGATGTTACACATCAACATCAATATCAGTCTGCAATCCTTAGATGTTATTCAAAATTTTATAATAATACTTAGGAATGACTGAAATAATTAAAATGAAGATGCGACAACAAAGATTAATAGTATTAAAATTTATTCATTTATTCAACAATGGTAAATCAACAGTCGTTAGCATACACAGTTGCTTCATAAGAAGGTTCGAATATATGATAAAAACAGCATGCTTATACAAAGGTCTACAATTACAATTTCACATAATGTGCAACATCTAATCTAATAGACTAACAAACTCCCAACATCTGCTATTAACCTAACCACTGTTACTATAAAAACCTTTTGTTGGCTCAACATATTTTGAATATCATTTGTTGTTCTTTAACATCTGGTCTCCCATACAGACCTTTCCTTCTTCAATCTTTCATCATCAGCAGATGTTCTCTTTTACCACACTTTAACTACAACAGACCTTTTATAACTCCAAATATTGACTCTCTGTAATTTGCAGGAGCACAGATTCTTCAAAAAATTGCTATCAGTGATCAAATTTTATACCTTGTTTTATCTTTGCACTCATCTTTTCACCATTAAACCAACCCTTGATCCTATTAAACCTCTGTTGACTTACCAAACATCTGTTCAGACACAATTCAACATCAACATAATCTAAATCAAACTCAAACACTAAATAAGTAAAACTAAAATGCAACAACATAGATTCATAAGATTAAAATTTATTCATTTATTCATGACATTAAAAGTCCAATAATTACATAATATACTGAACAACTAAACTTTCAAATCTAACAATAACAGCAAGAATTAAGAAATTTTAGTTTCAACTCCATCAATTGCTGAACCTCTCGATGTATGTCCTTCAGCATCGCCATGAACTAAACGTCTCTATCACCGCACTCTATATTACTGGCAACACAAAGCTCACGAACGGAAGTTGAAGGCATCTGCATCAGATTTCTGGAAACCTGCTCTCTCGTGAACAGGCCAACTTGCAATCCATCAAAACATCTCTTCAGCTCTTGAAGAGTAGCCCTATCTTCATACACCTGTTCCTCGATTTGCCTGACAAAACGCTGCTTTAAATCATCTGATTTTGCAAAAGTGAATGACGCCATTTCAATAAACTATATTACTCGACTTTCCTGAAAGTATGATATCTTCATAGGAAAACGTGATGAAAAACAGGTGAAGTGGCTATGAGTTTATATACTGAAATATCTATCAGTGAAAGAAATCACACTTAAAGTCATTGTACATTTAATAATCTAATCAATCAAAACGCGTAGATTTAATATAAACATATTAATGTATATTTCAAAACAGCAGTCTTTTAATGCAAAAACCTTTTCAAACCCCAACTTTTATGGGAAAACTGTAAAATTAAATATAAGGAAACCCAAGGGACAAATTTTCAAACTTCAAAGAACAAAAGCAGATTATCATAATTACAATTAACCTCTTCATTTACCATGTAGACGCGTTTTTAAACTCTATAAAAGACCGATGATTACTTTTGATTCAAAACATCAACAAATTGTCCTATAAATCACTGTCTGTCAAAAATTGTTCCAAATCAGAAAATCCAACAAAAATCTACATGGCAAACTTCAGCTTCTACCACTGGTCAGACACCAGCGATGTTAAAACACAATTCTCGATGTGGTCACTCAAAGAAAAAAGAACAGATGAAGAACTAAACAGGAAAGTCGACATAATCAATGACACTAATTACAACAAAACCTGGAACAGCATAGCATTGCTTGACGAAGTCCTCCACTCTCCTCCATCAGATTTCCAGAAGAATGCAGAAGAGTTTCTGACACAACTACTAAAACAGGATCAGAAAATCTGCAACATGCTAACTGATCTGAAAAACAAACGAGAGCATGAAATCACATGGAGAAAGGACAGAGTCTACGAAATCCTAACAAGTGTTAACTCTAGCGTGTAATACTTTATAAATATTTCAGTAAATTTTTATTTTTCTATGTATGTTTATTTAATTTAATAATATCAATATGCATCTTAACATATTCTAAAATGCCAATGTCAATTAAAACTCTCAACATCATCAACACTTGTTTGTTCATAATCAAATTAAACCACAGGTAATCAAAATAAGAAACAAACCTAAAATGCAAATGTCTCCTCTCAACGAAGGTAGCACATATAACTTTTCATGATATTGCACCAATCTATACTTTATATAAAAGAGGAAAATCTCGCTAACATAAGAAAAGCTGACTTTTGATTTAGCGAAAATCGAACAATGCAACTCTCCCATCAAAGAAGGTAGCACATGCAACTTTTCACGATGTTGCAACAATGATACTGCAATATCGATGTTGAAAGGTTGATGTGTGAAGGGAAGCTTCATTGAAACGAAGATGTTGGAACAATGATACTGGAACGATAACATGTAAACAGAAGTTCAAACACATGATATTGGAACGATGATATGTAAACAGAATCAACAAACATTCGAACAAAGAAGTATAATCGGAGATTAACCGGCTGAATCACAAGAAATATGCATTTGAGAGAAAGAGATACGCTCGCAGATATGAGCGAGAGAGATAGAGTTGAAATTTGAATGTGGAGCCAGATTCATATATCTTATTTATAGGATTCGAATACATGGTTTGAATTTTGAATTTTGAATTTGGAGCCCGAATTTTGAATCTGGACAGAGGTTTACTTTGGCTAAGACGAGAAGAGGTTTAATTGTAAAGTGAAGGGCAGAGGTTTGAATAGAATTTAAAACGATTTTATATATTATGCTTTATGATGCAGTAATGACATCAAAAAAGCATTCTTGGACAGCTTCTCTGGCTGCCACATCAGTTTTTCTTATGTCATTAGGATTTCTTCTTTTACAGAAAATATAGATATATAGATATAGATATAGATTCATTTAATCTATTTATCAATTCATTAGACCCATCTAGAAATACTACTTTACCTACTTACTAACTCCATTAGGTGGTTATATAAGCATAAACTAGGTGATATGCCATATATTACTTGAACAAAGTTTTTAGTTTTGAACGGATTGTGTGTCATTATTTAAAATGGTTTTAAACTAATGTGTAATCTTATTGTTGTGTATAACAGAGAAACATTCAAACCACCTGTTCTTATTAGAGCAGGTGGAGGAATTTATAATTATCTTTATGCATTGAAAATGTCATCTGCACCTGCAAAAGGCGAGGGGAGTAATATTCTTGGTAAACTTCAGATAACATGGCGTACAAATTTGGGTGAACCCGGGCGCCTGCAAACACAAAATATAACTGGCAATGTAAGTCAACCAACTTTTCACAATCTTCAATGCCAACCATAAAATTTTGTTTCTATACGCTACTGTTTCTTATGATGTATTTGCTTAAGAGTTCTCTTGGGCATTTGATTACTATTTTCATCATTTGTGTAGCCCTTCACGCGAAAAGAGATTGATTTGAAGGTAGTAAAAGTGCCATCTGTTATCATCTTAGAAAAACCCTTTCTGGTAAGTGTTATTTTTATAGGTTAATATAAGTCATAAGTGCACATCTAATTGTTGAGTTTGTAGAATAACTTTATTATTAAGTCATAAGTGCACATATAAGTCATAAGTGTTAATTTGTTATCCAATATAGAGATACAGAGAGTGACATTTTAAATCTTTAGAATAAACATAGAGAACAAATTGGGCTGGTCCATAGTGTGGCGGATCTAGAAAATCTGCATAGGGGTAACGTTTCAAAAAAGGGGTAATGAAATCGAAAAAACGTCAAATTTTTCCAAGATTTACACTACTGTCGGAGCGTCACTGGAGTGTGAAGGGGCAACGGAGGTTACCCCTTGTAATACTATAGGTCCGCCCTTAATCTATACTGCCATACGGCATAGTGTTATACCCATTTTTTTTTGTCTTTTTTTGAAATTCACTGGAAAATAACGATTATAATTAAAAAATTTATATTACTGCAACAATATTCTAACTACTGAAATGAATCAACTTAGGGGGTTTTATGCATTTCGAATACATTTTGTGTGATCTAATCGTTTTTTGAAATTTAAGATTTTAACATGTTAAGAGGCAATGTATAACCCAAACTAACCCATTTAACCAGAAATGGATTAATACCGTATTAATCCATTTCTGGTTAAACGGGTGCCTCTAACTCTATCTAATGTTTCCATAGGTGCATTTGAGTTTCACAAACTTAACTGGAAAGAAGCTGGGGCCCTTTGAAGCTTGGTTATCCCTCAATGATTCAAAAGAGGGAAAAGGCTGTTATGATTAGTGGACTTCAAAGGATGGAAGTCAGTAAATGTTTAGTTATATGCTCTTCTTTGCATTTTTTTATTAACTAAAATTACGACCTGCCGCAATGCGGCGGCGATTCTTTAGTTATAACTACGTCGATTTAGGACCCGCACGTTATGTTGAACCTGTCAAACGGGAAAAAAATAGACGACGTAAAAACGTTCACCCACACACGCACGTTGCATCGTGTTAACTCGCAAAATTTAGAACGAAACTTAAAAACGTTAAACCAAAGACGCTCGTTGCGATGTGTTAAGTACTTAAGTCACAAAATTTAGAATGAAGCATAAAGCGAAAAATTTGCAGAAAATGAAAACTATAAAGGACCAAAGTTGAAAGTAAAAAAAGTTGTGAGGATAGATTGCAAAAGATAATAAGTTTTGGGTTAAAAGTAATTTATGAAATACTTTTGGGTGAAAAGTAAAAAAATCAATTTTTTTTGAAAAAACCCCAAAGCCAAGGTTAGAACAACCATATGCATAACCTTTTTTTTTTTTTTGAAAAACCCCCAAAGCCAATGGTACAACTACCATATGCATAAAGTAGTTGCTTATTTATAAGGTTTTAATGTTGTAGTTACTTAAATTTTGTTGGTATATTTCTCAAGTGGAGAGTTCAAATGAGAGGAAATTTATCTGTAATAAGGTAAACAAGAAATTTTATCGAATAAGAATGTTTTATTTAATATTTGTATCTAATGTTATTGTAAGGGTATACTAGTAAACTAAATTATCATTAATTTGTATTATTCCTCTTTAATAGCTAACTACATTAAATTTGTAACTTATTTTCAAATTATATATTTTTTTTTCAAAAAAAAAATATTAAGTTAGAGTGTAAGATAAATTACGAGCTGTTTGTAAGATAAATTTCAAAATGTGCAGAATAAATTTTGATGTGTAGGCAAAAAGAAATTAGTGTGGGGGATAATAGTCTTTATGACTAATAAATTAATCAAAAATAATAATAAATGAGACTAGAGAAAAACTATTTAATATTTTTCCACCTATACATTTTATTCTTTTTCTTTTCATTTGAAAGTTTTTCTGAAATGATCCTCCAAATGCATTTAATATAGTATAGATAAAATATAGCAACTTAAAAAAAACCCAGAAAATATGTGTTGTATAACATTTTTGTGTTTTTTTGTACTGAATTTTTATGCTACATTTTTTTGCTGAATTTTTTATACTTGATTTTTTGTCTAGATTTTTTTGTATTATATTTTTTATGCTAAATTTTTTATACTAAGTTGTTTGTGTTTTATTTTGAGAAAACAAAAGGGGTGGGAGTTTGTATTTTAGGACTAAAATGCCCTTTCATCCTACTTATAAGAAATGTCACATATCATCTTTATAATTCTTCTTAGGTTATGTCGTGTGGTCATGACCCAAATGACCACCACCACATTCCACGTCGACACAGTGTCACTCCACCCTCATCAACCAACCTAATCCACCACCCTATATGGTGTGGACCATGACCCCACTGTTATCCATTATTCTCCCTCACCAATCAAAATCCCCTAATTAATTGAAAGAGGGTTATGGTTGTCATGGTTAAACCATGCGAACCACCATGGTGTAGCGGTGGTTCCTTGGTCCTACGTGACAATCCAAGACCCAAACCGCCATCCCCATACCCTATAGTCTTAGGCTACTTAAGAAAAACTCACTTTTTAGTGGATCTTTCCCTATATATGTAGGTTAATTATAGAGAAGAATCCATTAAGAGTTAAAAAAAAGCTCATGAAATTCAATGAGTGAGTAAAACTTGCCACACGTTACACCCTTTTGTTGTTACATGTTTCTGACATGTTACACCTTTTGTATTAGGAGAGAGAAGGTGTTATATCTTTTACTCATTCACATTTTCTGCAACTTCACGTGTTACACTTTTTTTTGGGTTTCAACAAGAGTTTTTCAGATATTTATGAAGTGTATAGATTTTAGAACTTAGGATTTACAAAATTTTAATTTGTATTGTATGTAAAAAACATGTAATACCGACTGAGAGAGAGAGAGGGCAATTGTCTTAGAGATAGAGAGAGGAGCACCGTGAGAATTAATGGTACAAACCTGATAGTGTTGATAGCAGTGGTGGTGGCCGTTGTATGGCGGCGATGGTGGTGGTCGTGGTATGGCGGCGATTTTGGTGGTGGTCGACAGGTGTGACGGCAGGGTGCTCAGGTGGTTGCCAGATGCTGATGATGAAAGTGGGGCAAAAGCGTTAAAATGGCCAAATCACAGGGAGTAAAACGGAAGTTAACTTTTAATTAAATGGATGGTAGAGACGAGGTTTTCAAAGTTTTTTGAACTTATAAGAGTTCCTTATTATCCTTTATCAATGTATATTACAAAATAAAGAAATAGATTTAGGGTCGTGGGTGTCGGTGAGAGTAACCTGACCTTGCTCTATCCCCGCAATAAAAATACTGTTTGTTCTCATCACACCATTCTCACACCTTACTAATAGCCGGAACAAATTCAAAGTATCATGAAGTCACTAAAGTAAACTAACTACGAGGCTGTTTGTTTAGCTCTTAATGGTTCAGACATCTTATTGATTCAACACTTAATGGTTTAGACTGTTTGTTTAGCGAACAGATGTCTGAATGATTCAAACATTTGCCTCTGAATGGTTAAGCATCATACTAAGTCTGAATGGTTAAGACCTCTTATCTGAATTGGTCAGACATTTGTCTCTGAATGGTTAAACATTATACTGGCTCTTAATAGTTCAGACCTCTTACTAGCGTTCGACATTTACCCATTTAGAAGTTGCCAAACAACCCTACATCAAATTAAATAAATAACCAAAAACTTTTGAAACTATATAAAAGAGTAAATTGCCATTTTAGTCCCTGATGTTTGGTCCAAATTCTCATTTTAGTCCAAATAGTTTTTTTTTCTCATATGGGTCCTTGACTTTTCCATTTTCTTGCCATTTTGATCACATTGCCTGACTCAGTCTAAAAATCTGGTTATAACCAGGGGTATTTTTGGCATAACTGTTGTGTAGTGATAACCAGGGATAGTTTACAACATAATTTATAAAACTCATAATAATTTAATGTCAAAAATACCCCTGATTATAACCTGGTTTTTTAACTAAGTTAGGCAATGTGATCAAAATGGCAAGAAAAAGAAAAAGTCAGGGACTCAAAGGAGAAAAAAAAAACTATTTAAACTAACATAACAATTTAAATAAAAACTTAGGGACTAAAATGACAATTTACTCTATATAAAAGTTATAATTTGTACAAGGTGGCAATATGAAACTTAAAATTTTCAATATATAAAAGCAAAAGCAAAAAAAAAAAAAAAAAAAAAAAACTAAAACTAGGGTTTATCCGTTCTCAGTCGTTAGCACCCCTCATTTCACTCCGGCTTTCCGTTCGACGCTAAGGTAAATCCATTTCTTCTTCAATTCAATTAATATTCGATATAGCATAACGAATCTCAGATATATACACTCATTTCCTTTTTGTTTTAATTCATACGAACAGCATGATTTGATGTGTTTTTTTTTATCAAATTAAAGATGTGGATTTTGTAGTTTGATGAATGAATTGACATGAATTAGATCCGATTTGAGTGTTTTGAGTTTATATAATATCATTTTTGTATGAACAGTTGCGTTTGTAGTTGTGGTTGTATATGTATGCATTTTCATAGGCATGCGAATTGAATGTTTGGTGAACCATTTCGGAGGGGAGTTTGTTAACAGTTTTTCTTTTTGTTGTTGTTTTAGTTAAATGAACGGATATGAACACATGTCCGCCTTGTTTATTTACGCCTGTGGATGTTTGTTTATGTTTGTTTGTGTACCATCATTTGTTTCGATTAGATTTTAGAACCTTGTTAATCGAATAACGAACAAATGAAAAAGAACACATTTGTGTTTTTTTGTCTTAGTTAGTGTATGTTTGTTCGTTAACGGCTTTTCATTTACGTTTGTTTATGTTTGTATGTTTATGTTCTTTTGGGTGGGCCATGGGGGGGGGGGGCAAAAGTGAAAGTGTACTAATTTTAACGTTATTTTACTAATTTCGTGAAAATAACGTTGAAAGCTGAGGACGGTTAATCATGCATCATGTGGTGGCGTTGATAGCTGAAAGACAAAAGGGTACAGGCACTAATCGGTCTTTGTCTCAGTTGTTTGAGTGTTATGTGCCTTATGTCCAAGGCTTGATGCAAAACTACTATCGATCCGGGGGGTCTCACTGGAAGCAGCCTCTCTATTCCTACCGGGTAGAGGAAAGGCTGTCTATATCTTACCCTCCTCAGACCCTACCTTTGCTTTGCTACGGGTGGGATTTACTGAGTATGATGATGATGACGATGATGATGATGATCATGTTTATGTTCTTTTGTTTAGGTTTGTTTGTTTACATTGGTTCGTTTATGTTCATTTAAGTTCGTTCTTTTATGTTTGTTTATGTTTGTTTAGAATACTGAACGGACCTAGACTAACAAGTTCAATTTTTTAACAAACGAACATGACCATTATAATCTATTAGTGTAAGTGTTTGTTTGTTCGGTTAAAGCTATGTGAACGGATGTTTATGTTCGTTTAGAATACTAAGCGAACATAGACAAACAAGTTTATTATTTTAACAACCGAGCATGAACCATATAATCATTTGTTCGGTTATAGTTATGCGAACGAACATGAACAAGCCTTGTTTGTGTTCGTTTGGTTCGTTTATAAGCCTACATTTTCATCATCGCGTCTGCGTGGATGTTGTGTATGTTGCGTTCACCGAAGTTTACTGTAACTTTGTACTTTGGTAATGTTAAAGGCTTTACACATTTTGTATTCCGATAACAGATGAATGTGGAAAAGCTACAAAAAATGGCAGGTGCTGTTCGCACAGGTGGGAAGGGTAGCGTGAGAAGGTGTGTTTCTTTTACGATTGTGCTCTTTCGATCTGTGTTTACTTTTTGGTTTGTGAGGCGATTATTTTTTAGTGCTTCAATGGGAATGTCTTTCTTTGGTATTTTATTGCTAGAAAGTTATATGATTAACTTAAAATGGTTATTGTAACAAGATAAAATGTAATTCTTTTAGATCGATCTACTAGCATTCGAGGCTATAAGTGCTATACGAGTTAATTACTGTTTTCGTCCTTGTGGTTTGTCAAAAATCACTATTTCAGTCCATTAGTTTAAAAATTGCGATTTCACTCCCTGTGGTTTCACTTTCGTAACCATTTTAGTCCCTGTGGTTTCACTTTCGTAACCATTTCAGTCCATTATTCTGTTAAGTACAGGGACTGAAATGGTTATGAAAGTGAAACCACAGGGACTGAAATCGCAAGTTTTAAACTAATGGACTGAAATAGTGATTTTTGACAAACCACAGGGACGAAAACAGTAATTAACTCGTGCTATACAGATAACATATGTGAATATTTGATGTTTGTTCCTCCATTATATGATATGATTACATACAGAAGTACATGTTGGTAAGATTTGTACGATTTGTTGATCAACTAACGACGACATTTTCACCTGAAGCTAGTTAGGAAGGTTAGAAATTTGTTCAACCGACTCTCAGTCTCTAATGTTCTTAAATTTTTGTTTTAGTTGATTTTTAGCAAAATGAACTTTTTGTATCATTTAAAAGGTTAGTTTACAAATATCACATTCATCTGTAGGGGTGCAAACGAGCCGAGCCCGAGCTCGACCAGGCTCGAGCTCGATTAACTTATGAGAGCTCGGGCTCGAGCTCGGCTCGATTCGAGCTTTGTTTTCAAAGCTCGAGCTCGGCTCGTTTGTATTTTCTAAAGCTCGAGCTCGGCTCGGACTCGGCTCATTTATTATCTATCAATTAGTATATTAAATAAAAATAATATAAATAATAGACTTTATAAGCTCGCGAGCTCGATAAGTGAAGCTCGGGCTCGGGCTCGTTTACTAAATAAGCTTATTTTTAGGTTCGAGGTCGGCTTGTAAATACGTTTAAATAAGCTCGGCTCGACTCGGCTCGTTTACACTAAGGCTCGACGAGCCTAACGAGCTTCACATGCGAGGCTCGAGCTCGGGCTCGATAAACAAACGAGCTTTGTTTTGAGGCTCAAGCTCGGCTCGGGCTCGATAAGGCTCGTCTCGTTTCGAGCTTTTTCTCGAGCTGATCTCGAGTAGCTCGCGAGCCGCTCGGCTCGTTTGCACCCCTACTCATCTGTAATGTTTTAGTTTCAGTTGTGACATTCTTTATTTATCTTTTTTTTCCAAAACTAAACTTCCATAGCAGTTTAAAGTGATTAAAGTTGTAACTTACGCGGCTTTTTTTTTTTTTTTGCAGAAAGAAGAAGGCTGTTCATAAAACAACCACGACAGACGACAAAAGGCTGCAAAGCACGTTGAAGAGGATAGGAGTAAATGCAATACCAGGAATCGAGGAAGTTAACATTTTTAAGGACGAAACTGTCATCCAGTTCTCGAATCCCAAAGGTGTCAAACTTTGATAATCATTTCATTTTTTTTTTCATTTTTTGTCGTAAACATCTTTACATCAACCTTTGCTTTTGCCTTTCAGTTCAAGCCTCTATTGGTGCCAACACTTGGGTCGTTAGCGGCTCTCCACAAACAAAGAGTATGTTACATATTCAGTTATTTCTGAATGTCACTTTCACATTTTAATATTATAATCTTGCTGGATTAACAAGCATTTCATTTTCGTAAGTTGCTAGTAAATGTCCCCCGCGTGTTGCGTCGGGATTCCAATCAGTATCAGTTTAGTTTATTACGGTATTGTCACAGTACCGACACTCAGTATAGCAACAAAAAGGGAAAACTCCAAAAGTATAATAACGAAAATCAGTATAATTAACGAACTCTAGTTATTAAAGTATACGGGTGCTATTGAAGGTTAAAAAACACACACAAAAATAGAAAAACACAAAAAGCGGCCCATTTTAGTGTAGATAGTACGGCTTATTTTAGCAAAGGGAGATGGTGCATTTTAGCACCACCTCACTATTCCCAAGCATGAACTTCGTTATATATATAATATATAATATATAATGTCTCATTAACATCGTCTTTGCCCATATCCAAGACTTGTTTAGCGTAATATTCCTATGTAAATTTTGGTCTTTTAACATTGTTTAGAAATATATCCCAACTCATTATTAATTTCCAAAAATTATATATTTCTTTGTATAGTTGAATTATTTACTTGGATTTATTTTATTTCACTTTTTTGACTTAATTTTCTATCATGATTTGTTTCAGAATTACAAGATATTCTCCCAGGCATTCTCAACCAGCTTGGTATGTTTAAAAGTTTCTGTGTATTTTTCATCAGGTTGTGTTAGATCCGGCATTTTTATTCCATTTATATGAAATCGGGTCAACTCTGATTGCATTAATTTGTTTATGGGTCAGATTGATCGAACAACGCCGGTCAAACGTCGTCTAACCTGTATTCAAATGCGCACATCCTAGATCATTTTTATTAAGGGATCTTATTCTTTAGAGTAAAGTACACGGATGGTCCCTGTGGTTTACTAAAATTTTGGATTTGGTCCCTAGCTTTTTAAAAGTACATGGATGGTCCCTATGGTTTGCACTTTGTAATGCATTTAGTTGCCAACCAACAAATCTAAAGGTTGTAGCATGTCCAAGTTAGGGACTAAATGCATTACAAATTGCAAACCACAGGGACCATCCATGTACTTTTGGCAAAAGTTAGGGACTAAATGCGTTACAAAGTGCAAACCACAGGGACCGTCTATGTACTTTTGGAAAGCTAGGGACCAAATCCAAAATTTTAGTAAACAACAGGGACCATGAGATCATCTGTGTACTTTATATCTTAATAGAGTAAATTACGTTTTTGGCCCATGTGGTTATATCACTTTTACTATATTAGCCCAAAATAAGAATTTTTAACACATCTGCCCCCATGGGCCATGGTCTCTATAACTAACCATTTTGACCCCTGAGTCTAACCATTTTAGCCCTCATGGTCTCTATAACTAACCATTTTGGCCCCCATGATGTCTAGACTTAGGGGCCAAAATGGTTAGTTATAGAAACCATGGGGGTAGATATGTTAAAAATTCTTATTTTGGGCTAATATAGTAACAGTGATATAACCACAGGGGCCAAAAACGTAATTTACTCATCTTAATAAAACTATATTTATAATACAAAAGGACGAAAAAGTGTTGTTGGGTCAGTCCAACCCGTATTGACTCATTGTACAAGCCGCTTGTTTCGTCACATTTAGGTTTTGTTTTTTATTCGGTACAGTAAAATATAATGTTTCCTGTAATGGATTGATATTTACAGGAGCCGATAACTTGGATAACTTGAGAAAGTTAGCCGAGCAATTCCAGAAGCAGACGCCAGGTGAAGGCCCTACAGCCACAACAGCGCAAGAGGACGATGATGAAGTACCGGAACTCGTGGCGGGTGAGACATTTGAAGCCGCTGCAGAGGAAGGACAAAAGTCTTAGGATAAGCATGTCGAATGTGAGCCCATTGTGGTTCGTTTTGCATAACAGATATTTTAAGTTATTATTTTTTATTTACCTGCAACTTGTAGGATTGTTGTTTTACGGGTCATGTTTTGTTGTATATTTTTTTATGTATGACAAATAACTCTGAGACACTGTCTTATGAGGATTTGAATTGCAGCCAACCACCAAATTATTACTATTACTATTACTATTACTATTACTATTACTATTACTATTACTATTACTATTAGTATTAGTATTAGTATTAGTATTAGTATTAGTATTAGTATTAGTATTAGTATTAGTATTGTTATTGTTATTGTTATTGTTATTGTTATTGTTATTGTTATTGTTATTGTTATTGTTATTGTTATTGTTATTATTATTATTATTATTAGTATTATTATTAGTAGTAGTAGTAGTACTACTACTACTACTACTACTAGTAGTATTAGTATTATTATTATTATTATTATTATTATTATTATTATTATTATTATTATTATTATTAGTATTATTATTATTATTATTATTAGTAGTAGTAGTACTACTACTACTACTACTATTATTTTTTGTTAGCTTGTCATACAAAACTTAAGACTCATACTTGTTTATGCTCTGCTCAAGTTGAGCAATCAACGCGTCAATCTCGGATAGCTCATAAAGCTTAAGTCATGCCGTGTTTCTGCGTGTCTACGAACTTTAAAGAAGGCTTCTGTCATGTTTTGTTTGTCTAAGATCACGAGCCTAGTCAAGCTTTGTTCTTTGAATCTCGAACTATAGCTTGTTTATACTTGGCTTAACCATTTAGCGTGTCAATCTCAAATAGCTCATAACTCATAATTCATGCTTTGCTCTTTTGCGTTCCCACATGCCTTCGAACTTTAGTTAGGAATTGGCTTTGTTATTTTAGTTTCATGCTTAAATTATTATAATTTAGTCCAATATATATATTTAATCACTTAACCAACTAACTATTACATTTTTATCATTTTCTCTTATTAAATGTGTGGTTAAAGTACAAGAGGATTTTGGGTACAAAGTGTACGCAAAATCCACATCCACTGATCTTATTGATCAATTGATTCTTAAGATCAATGACTCAAAATACAAAATAAAGTAATGACAATTACGTAATTTAAAAAGTATTACAATTAAAAAAAGGGAAATTGGCCTGTAATAAAATCATCTAGACCTTATTGGCCATTAATAATCCCACCTCAGAATATTCCCCCCACCAGTCCCACCTTTCACCTATTTTTCCTACAATGGTCCCCCGTTAAAAATATTTAACGGAGTTAAGCTTTTTTCCAAATTACAAACAGATTTTTTAGGGCTTTTGATTAGAACGACGATACGAGTCCATTGATGTAAAACTTGCCTCGAAACGGTGCACCAAACGATGAAAACGGCGCTTCAATTCGGGTGTTTAAATTTCCAATTAACCAAAATCAAGTCACTTGGAGCACCATTTCGAAGTAAGTTTTACATCAATGGACTCGTATCATCGTTCTAATTAAAAGCCCTAAAAAATCTATTTGTAATTTGGAAAAAAGCTTAACTCCGTTAAGTTTTTTTAACCGGGGACCATTGTAGGAAAAATAGGTGAAAGGTGGGACTGGTGGGGGGAATATTCTGAGGTGGGATTATTAATGGCCAATAAGGTCTAGGTGGGATTATTACAGGCCAATTTCCCTTAAAAAAAACAAATAGAATAAGGGTGTTATAGTGTTTTTTCCCATGAACTTTTTTCCCCTTGATTTAAAAAACACCGTATTAACGAGCATTTTATTCTCTTTAATTTGAGTATGCTATTACTATAGTTTTCTTAATTTTTATAAGGATAAATTACACTTTTCGTCTTTTATGTTTGTATGAGATTGCAGTGGATGCCCTTTAACTTCAATAATTATAGTCACAATTCTGTATTTGAAAAAATCATTACACTCTACGTCCTTTTGCACTAACCTGGTTAATTTTAAATGTTAAATGATGTTACGTGAACCACATATAAGGGTATTTATGTGCTTTCACATCCTGATTCTTCCCCCTTATAACTCTTCTCTCTCACAACTCTCTTCTTTTTCTCTTTCTCAATTCCTTAGGGGAGGAGGGGTTGTTCACTAGTGATAGAATCTATCACTCTCAATGTCCAATAAAATCATGTCATGTCATCAACCAAATTTCCATCACTAGTGATAGAAATGTAGGAGGGGTGGAATCACTAGTGATGGAATTCTATCACTCCCAATTTTTTTTTAATTTTAATTTTAAAATTATAAATTTCACTAATTTTTTTATTTTTTATTTTAAATTAGAAATTAATAATAAAACACTAAAATTAAAAATTTCATTAAATTTAAAACATACTACTTCAATTTAACATACTAGAAACATACAATTTAAAAAAAAAAAAAAAAAAAAAAAACCTACTCCTCGTCCGAATCCGGAAACTCCAAACCTAGAGAACCTACTAGTTCGATTAAATCGAATCTCAACCGAAAGTGAGTTTCTTCGTTACGCAATTGTAAATGGATATCTTGTGGAACTTGAACTTGTGTAGGAGGATCCGGCACCCAATCCGGGGATATTGCACGTCCGTCGTGTTTGATCAGCATATTGTGCAATATGATACATGCATACACTATGCTATGTATTGATTTCTTGGTCATCGAACGAACCGGTCGGTGTAGTATACCCCATCTACCCTTTAAAACACCAAATGCCCTCTCAACATCTTTTCTTGCCGATTCTTGCAATTTTTTGAACGCCTTTTCTTTAGCCTCGACAGGAAATGAGGGAGCTTTCACAAAAACAGACCAAGACGGGTAGATACCATCCACAAGATAAAAGCCTCGTCTGTAATGTCGACCGTTAACATAGAAAGGAGAGGAAGGTGCGGTACCATCCGTTACGCTTTGGAACAACGGCGACGTGTGCAACACATTGATGTCGTTGTTTGAACCTGGAACACCGAAATACGAATGCCAAATCCATAAATCATTCGACGCCAGCGCTTCTAGTATGATGGTTGGTCTTTTGATGTCTCCCCTCACATACGCCCCTCGAAACTCTCTTGGACAATTTTTCCACTCGATATGTGTACAATCGATGCTACCGAGCATCCCGGGAAAATGCCATCTAGCCTCGTGTGCGGCGTAAATACGTGAGATGTCGTGGCTCGTCGGTTTACGTAAAAACTCGTTAGCATACAACTTAATGACCGCATTGCAAAAAAATTGCAAACATTCACGTGAAGTTCTTTCAGACATAGCTAGGTATTCATCATATTGATCGGGTGGGTTACCTGTCGCTAGTTGGCGAATGGCGGACGTGCATTTTTGTATCGGCGTGAAACTTGGTTTGCCCCTCGCATCGTAACGTTGTTGAAACCATTCCTCGCTTGCTTCGATGTCTCCAACAATCTTTAAAAATAATTCTTTGGGTAAACGAAACCGATCTCTAAACGTTTCGGCATTGTATAGCGGGTTTTCCACAAAATAATCGTTCATCAAAACTTCGTTGGCACGTATACGATCACGGTCGACCATCTTCTTCTTTGGGCGGGACGACTCGGCATCAAGCTCGTTATACACCGACACAAAATAGTTTAGCGTGTCGTTGTCGGAAGACGACTCGGAATCGGTATCGCTAGACATCGGAAACGTCGAATCCGTAGGGAATTCCATTTGAGAAAGATATAAAAATTGTGAAATGGGTTTAAAGGATGTAGATTGGTGTGTGAAAAATTGTTTAAAATGGAGATATTAAATAGATAAATGGTTGAAAGCTTTTTTTTTTTTTTTAAACATTGTTACCGTTTTAAAACGGTCAAATAAACCAACGTTCGAAAATTTCAAAAGTTCAACGCGTGACACAGTTAACGCGTTATATTGTTCACGCGTTATAAAACCGGCGGCGGCGGTGTAGCGTGATAGTTTCACGCGTTGTCCGAGCTTCATCACGCACCGCCCCGAGTGCTCTTATCTATCTAGCTTTTCTCCACCACCCCATAGTGTCGTCACCAGCCACCACCATCCCCACAGTACCGCCTCCAAACCGATACAACCACTATAAATCTCCACCGCCACCAACAACCCACCTGAAGCAAATCATTGTCGCTTGTGGTGGTTACCCGCCACCAATGAAGCTTGTCACCACCACCTGAAGCCAATCATTGTCGCCGAACGCCACCTGATTTGGCCAGGTACAACCAAACCACCATAAATATCCACCGCCATTGGTCGTTTTTCAGGTAACCACCATAAATCTCCCCCTCTTAAATCTTCGTTCCTACTTGTATAAATCTGCCAAAAAACTGGTGGCAACTGTGTGGGGTGAGGACAACGGTTCAGATGTGGGTGAGAGAGGTGCAGTGGTGGTGATTTGAGCGTGGATGTTGGCCGATTCACCATCGCAAATCTGTTTCAGATCTGATCTGAAATCTAACAGAGAGAGGGAGTGATGGTGATGGTTGGTGGCAGATGGTGTACATTTGACCAAAACCAAAGTGGTTCCGAGACCGAATGCACTAGAATGGAACCCAAGAACTGGACAGTCGACGATTGTGTCAGTCTCGGGATCGAGTTTGTTGTGTCCCGTTTTTTGGGATCAAGTTTGGTTTACCCAGGTTCCAGTGGGTTTGGACAAAAGCAACGTGAAACTGATAATAATTAGGGCATGCGCAATCTCCACCTTCGATTCCTATAAATTCTGATGTAACAATTAACAATTGGCAGACATAAAGTATTAGATTTAAATCTTTAATGGTTTCGATTTGGGTGGTTCCAATGATGTAAATGGGAATGGAGTGGTGGTGATGGTTGGCGGCAGTGGTGGTCGTAACCGGCAGTGGTGGTTGTTATAATTTAGAGAGAGAGAGTTAAAAAGGAGGAAACGAGCTTGTGTGTATGTAATTTTGTTAGTTATGTTTATTAAGAAACATTTTACATAAAAGCTTGAAATAACAAGAATACAGAATAGACTTAATTGTAAATTTTAACTAGGTTACTTCAAAAGGACGTAGAGTGTAATTGTTTTTTCAAATAAATGATTGTGACTTTAATTATTGAAGTTAAAGGGCATCCATTGCAACCCGATACAAACATAAATGATGAAAAGTGTAATTACCTTTCATAAAAAATGTTTTACAGGCTACAAAGTTACCGTGATTGTGTAACCTTACGTGATTATGTTCGAGTACGTAATTACGTACCAAAACATAATCAGTCAATACCCAAACCATGTACCATGTACCATATGTGAAAGCAGTAACAAATTCTCAGTGTAACACTACATTTATAATCACGTACCAAATGATCAACGAATACCTAAATCACGTACCAAATATTTAAATGTACACCTAGATACAGAATCACGTATCATGTTTGCAAAAAACACTAACAAATTCTCAATGTAATAATCGTGTACCATGTATGCAAAAGCAATAACAAATGATCAAAGTAATCATGTACCATGTAACAATCACATACTATGTGTGCAAAAGCAGTAACAAATGCTCAATGTAACACTACATCTATAATCACGTAATAACTTATATTACAAATCTAATCACGTAATAGCATAAAAAACAATTAAGTTGTCATTATATTGAATGTATAAACATAGCTTTAGTAAAAGAAAACATTATACAATCAAAAAAATTATAATAACGTAATTACGTAATGATACATGATCACTTGACATTATACTTGTTTCATATGGTATATAATTATAGATGTAGGGTCAAATTGAGCATTTGCTACTACTTACACATATGGTATGTAATTACGTACTTGAACATAATTACGCAACGTTAAACAAATCACGTAACTTTATAGCTTGTAAAATAAAATTTTAAAAAAAAGCTAAGAAAACTATAGCAATAGTCCGCTCAACTTAAGGAATGAAATGCTCGTTAATATGATGTAATTTATTTTCAAATATTATCGTATGAAAAAGTTATAGTCTTTTAATACAAAGGGGAAGTAGTTCCATGGGAGAAAAAGGCCACATTACCCCTCCTGCCTTGAATTAAAAATGACAGTTGTCACTCCCTGAATGTTGCATACACTTCGCACGAGATTTTGTTCTTGTAAAGATGGATGCAGCTCATCTCCCCTCTTTGTTGTTGATCAACTTTTGAGACCAGGTCGACTGGTTATGTTTGATTTGGAAGGCTGTTGTATACTGATCATCTAAAAGATGGGTTGGAATTTGAATAAACTGTATTTTGAAGGTTACTTGCGACACTCCATACGATAGTCGAAGTATCGCACACACAACTATGAAGACAAGGTTCAATATTAGAAAGTTTTGTTATATGTGTCGCAACCCTCATCCCCTAATTACCCGGGACGGGCGGCCGCGACCAGTTTTGGTGGTATCGGTGTTTATCATTTTGGCAGCGGAATTTACATCAGGACCGTAGTTAGGAAATATTTTATCAGAGTAAAATACCACGCTTTTATAATATTAAACATATGGGAAAATCCCAAGTTTCCAGTACACACATTTTCATAGGGATAAACCCTATTTTATTTAAATAAAACATCTCTTTATTTAGTTAACTTTTATAGCCACTTTTCCAAGCCTTCAGTGTTGTCCAGCTGGCTTCTATTTGGTTTTCACATTTTGTTACCTGAAACGCGTTTAAAAACATTTTGTCAGTGGGAAATACTGGTGAGTGAATCCCAGTTTAATCAAGACAGGTAAAACCGTTTTACAGTATTGAGGGCGGTCGCGCAATTACATTTGTTTCCATCTACTTTAATTACCACTCACGGTACTGTCAACCTAACTTGTGGTCATGTTACTACTCACAATGTAGTAACAAATTTTGATACAAAACCCCAACATACCGAAGATAATTGTAGAATACAAATACTCAATCACTATTTAGTATAATGTAAAACATTTGAGGTTTTGTAAAAACAGTTTGCAAAAAGGTTTACAAAAAGGAGATTACTCGCATTGCTATCTTAGGGTTTTCCTTTAGGATTTCCTGGTGATTATCTATTAATTATACAAATGCACATGCGTTAGTATAATAAGTTAATAACCCAATATTTACATTAGTAATACCCTCCCCGAGACAGAATTCCAACGACTACGTCGGGCAGAACCACGACAGCCGTTACGGAACCCTAGATCAATCGGGCAGCGTATCTAATACGTAACCGGGGGTTATGATACTTACAACGAGGCAGGGCTTCGCTAATTAGGGGGTATTGTGCCCGATACTACTTCAAATATTCAGAAATTTAGAGAGAAATTCGATTGCGGGACGAATTGTGAACTGAGGCCAATGACCTCTATATATAGTGCCTGATTTCGAGTTTGTCGCGCCCCGCGAAGACCACACCAAGGTCTTACGCGGCCTGCGACATAGTGTTATAGGGCCTAGCTATGACCAGTCAGCGCTATAGGCTCGACACACAGCCCGGCACGTGGCAACACCGGGTGCAACCTGATCACCTATCTGTTGTACCCCGCGTAAGAGACCCTAAAGGTCTACGTGGCCCGCGAGCACCACTAATTTCTTGTTTATATTTAATTTTTAATTATATAAGGTATTTTGGGCTCGGTTTTCGCATACGAGGTGTATTTTAGGACGTATAGGAGTACTCTAAACATATTAGGGGTGTCGGAAATAATTTTTGGAGGGTTGTTATATCCTCCCCACCTTGTTTTAGAACTCGTCCTCGAGGTCTACTCGAATAAGTGTGGATATTTCCTTTGCATCTATGATTCAAACTCCCAAGTGTATTGTGGTCCTCTTTTGGAGTCCCATTTCACTTTGACTAGAACTAATCTCTTGTGCTTGAGATTCTTGACTTTCCTATCTTAAATTTGTAGAGGTCTTTCTACAAATTTTAACTGCTCATTTACCTCTATATCCTTAAGAGTTACTACTAGTGATTCATCAGCTAAGCACTTTTTGAAATTGCATACATGAAATACATCATGTATTCCTGCCATTTCCTCTGGCAGTTGTAGCTGATAGGCTACAGGTCCTATTCTTTTGATAATCTCAAAAGGTCCAACATACCTGGGGCTTAGCTTTCCCCTTTTGATGAATCTTACAACTCCTTTCCAAGGAGAAACTTTTAATAATACCTTTTCTCCTACTTGAAATTCCAACGGCTTTCGCCTATTATCAGCATAACTCTTCTGCCGATCGCGTGCTGCTTTCAGTCGTTCCTTGACTTGAATGATCTTGTCGGTTGTTTCTTGTACTATCTCAGGTCCGGATAGTTGCTTTTCTCCAATCTCTGCCCAACAGACTGGGGTTCGGCACTTTCTTCCATAAAGTGCTTTGAATGGTGCAGCATTGATACTTGTGTGATAGCTGTTATTATAAGAAAATTCTATTAATGGTAAATGGTCGTCTCAATTACCTCCGAAGTCAATTACACAAGCTCTAAGCATATCTTCTATTGTCTGAATTGTCCTTTCGCATTGTCAGTCTGTTTGAGGATGGTAGGCTGTGCTTAGATTTAGCTTAGTTCCCATTGCTTTTTGGAAACTTGTCCAAAAATGAGAGGTAAAACGACTATCTCTATCAGAAACAATGGATAAAGGAATTCCATGTAATGAAACTATTTCATTTACATATAACTTAGCTAACTGTTCCATACTGAAAGTTTCCTTCATTGGTAGGAAATGAGCTGACTTGGTTAGCCTGTCTACAATCACCCAGATTGTATCATTACCTTTTCTTGTTTTAGGTAATTTGGTAACAAAATCCATTGTTATCAATTCCCATTTCCATACTGGCATCTCTAACTGTTGCAACAAACCTGAGGTTTCTGATGTTCAGCTTTAACCTGTGAACAGGTTAAACATTTAGAAACATAGGCTGCTATATCTTTCTTCATTCCTATCCACCAGAAATTCTTTCTTAAATCCTGATACATCTTATCAATTCCAGGATGCATCGTATACTTAGACTTATGGGCTTCTTCTGATATATGGTGGCATATGTTTCCTAATTTAGGTATCCACATTCTTTTCTTAGGGAATCTCCAAATTCCATCCGTTCTTTGTTCTAATTCCTTAATCATTCCTTTCAACTTTTCAGTATCATCCTCGATTACTGATTCTTGTGCTTTTCTAATCTGTTCATTTAAATCTACTTGTAGATTTAATTTAAGAGAACGTACTCTTTTTGGCTTATCATGATACTTTCGACTTAAAGCATTAGCTACTACATTAGCTTTTCCCACATGATACTAGATATTACAATCATAATCACTAAGTATCTCCATCCAACGTCTTTGCCTCATATTCAACTCCTTTTGCCCGAAGACATATCTTAAACTCTTATGATCAGTGAAAATGGTAAACTTACTACCGTAAAGGTAATGTCTCCAAATTTTAAGGGCAAAAATTATGGCTCCTAATTCTAGATCATGGGTTGAATAATTCTCTTCATGATTCTTAAGTTGTCTAGAGGCATAGGCTAAACCTTTTGTCGTTGCATCAACACACATCCATAACCTAACTTAGAAGCATCACAATAGACTACAAAGTCTTCAGTTCCTTCTGGTAACACTAGTATGGGTGCGTTGGTTAATCTTTGCTTAAGAATTCTAAAGGCTTCTTCTTGTTTTGGTCCCCCATTCAAACTTAACAGATTTACAGGTTAGCTTAGTCAAGGGAATGGCTATTCTAGAAAAATCTCGAATAAATCTTCTATAATAACCGGCCAATCCTAAGAAACTTCTAACCTCGGTTGGTGACTCAGGGGTTTTCCATTTGGTAATCGCCTCAATCTTTGTAGGATCCACATGAATTCCTTCATGATTAACTAAATGTCCAAGAAATTGCACTTCCTCTAACCAAAATTCGCACTTCGAAAACTTTGCATAAAGCTTTCCTTTTCTTAATAAACTTAGAAGTGCATGCAGATGCGCTGCGTGTTCCTCTTTACTCTTAGAGGAAATGAGAATATCATCTATAAAGACAAATATGAATGTATCCAAATATGGCTTACATATTCGGTTCATCATGTCCATAAATGCAGCTGGGGCATTGGTTAAACCAAATGGCATGACAGTAAATTCATAATGGCCATACCTTGTTCTGAATGCGGTCTTAGGAATGTCCTCTTCCGGTACCATTAATTGATGATATCCTGAGCGTAAATCGATTTTAGAGAAAAATCGAGCTCTTGCAACTGATCAAACAAATCATCGATTCTTGGTAATGGGTACCGATTTTTAATCGTGACCTTGTTCAATTCTCGGTAATCAATGTACATACGCATTGACCCATCTTTCTTCTTGATGAATAAGATTGGCGCTCCCCATGGCAATGAACTTGGTTGTATGAATCCTTTCTCCAACAATTCATCTAATTGTTTCTTTAACTCTTGCATTTCTGCTGGTGCCAAGCGGTAGGGTTCTTTGGCAATTGGTGCTGTCCTTGGTAACAGGTGGATTCTGAATTCAACTTCCCTATCTGGCGGTAGTCCTGATAATTCTTCTGGAAACACATCTAGAAACTGAGATACTACTGGAATATCTTTCAGTTCTTTTCCTTTAGTGTTAATGATTACGGAAATCAAATACACTAATGATCCTTTTCTTACATAACTTGTTGTTTTCATTACAGAGATGAATTTTGTGGATCTAGACGGCTTATTTCCTTTAATTGTGATCTTTTCACCCCTTGGTGAATTTACTTGAATTAACTTTTGATCACATAGGATACTGGCTTTATTGGTTATTAACCAATCCATTCCTAATACAACATCAAATCCTGCCAGATTCATTGTATAAAGATTTGCAATAAACTTTTGATTTAACAATTCTATTCTTGCTCCCTATAAGATTTTAGAAATCTTAATGGTTTCCCCATTTGCTGTCTCTACTAGACATTCTCGTGGGAGTTTAGTTAATGGTTGATTGAGAAGTTTGCAAAACGAAGTATTAATAAAACTTTGGTTTGCACCAGAGTCAAATAATACTTTAGCAAAAATATCATCAACTAAAAACATACCGGCTATCACGTCTGGGATCATTTTTCTTCTTCTGCAGTCATAACAAATGCTCTAGCATTTTTAGCAGTCTTGTTATTCATGGCTGGAGCTAGTTTCGGACAGTTCGGCTTGACGTGAACCTTTTCTCCACACTTTAAGCATACTCCATTACTAGGTTTCTTCCTACAATCTTCTTCCTTGTGTCCCGGTATCTTCTAGAAATTACAGTAGGTGGAGCATTTTCCTGAGTGCTTTTTCTTGCAGGCCTTACAATAAGGTGCAGAGGTAGAACCTACATTTTTCCCACGGTTGGAATTTCCATAACGAAATTCTTGGGTAAGCCTTTGAGCTAGGTTCCTCCTCTGGTCCTCTTCTCATGTGCGTACTAATTCATCAGCCAAGGTGTTTGCTAGTTCTACGGCTTCTTCTATAGTTTGAGGTCTAGCCGCCTTAACTACATGCCTAATTTTGCTGATTAATCCCCATATGTAACGGGTGATTAATACTGGTTCAGGTGATGCAAGGGTTGGTACTATCCTAGCATATTCGAAGAATAATGTAGTGTAACCCTTACTATCCACTCCAGTCATTCTAAGGTTTAAGAACTTATTCGCTATCTGTTCTTTTTCATTGGGAGGGCATAATTTCCTTTCCTTCATGTTCTTAAATTCCTCCCATTCCATATTGTAAACCTTGTGACTTTCCCTAGACTAGAGGATAGTGTTCCACCATTCTAATGCTGAGTTCTTAAACAGATTGGAGGTAAACATTATCTTATCCTCTTCCGCGCACTTACTTATTTTTTAGACTGCCTCAGTCTTTTCTATCCAGCGTAGAGCTGCAACGACCCCTTCATTGCCCAAGAATTCCATTGGTTTACAAGACCAGAATTCTTTATAAGAACAACCATAAGACATGGTTCTTCTTCTTTTGGGAATGGGCACTTGAAGTATGGGTCCATTGTTTACGCTATGTTCCGGTTCAGTAGGTCGTTTACTGCCATTATTACTTTTATTATCTGCTTCCTTAACCGTTTTAATAATATATGGCATTGCATCTATAATCTCTTGTGCCACTATGTGTTGGATGGCACTGTTATCCACTTGGTTTCCATTGTTATTGTTATTCAGGTTATCGTTATTCTGGTTTTCCTGGTTCACTTCGTTGTCCATCTGAATTTTAAACATTTACCACATATTAATATCACAAAATAATATTTAATGCAAACGATCACACAACATGCATATTGATCAAAATCGTCGAACATTGCGACTTACTCTATTTTTATATATTATGCGTCCATATATATTAAAATACAACTGAAATTGAAATTAAAATACTATTATGCATCCGTAGCTATTGTCTATATAATTTATTTTATTTTTTTTAAACATACACACATATTATATATTATTATTTTATTATTTATTATTATTACTGGTATGGGTTCATCCAGAACTTCTTATTACGCTCGTCATACTTCCAGACGAGTCGTTCTCCTATTTGCCTCATCCTCTCGCTTCCTTCTAAAATCTCCTCACCAAAGGTTCGGAGTTCTTGCACATTTTCAGCATTCATTGGTGGTGCAGGGGCTGATACTGGGTTTGGGAACTAGGGCATGGGTTCTTCGTAGGGGTAAGGGTTTTCTAGAATCTCCCTGATGTATTGGTCATTATCATAGTAGGGGTCTAGAGGGTCCAGGTCTGGGTAAGCTGCTAGGTTTGGCATAGGTTCTTCTGGTATTGGGTAGCGTTGCTGGTAATCCCTATGGTCGTCAAACCACGGGTCGTAGTCTGGGTCTTAGGGATTGGGTGCTGGTACTCTAGGTATCTCAGCTGGGTCAAAGGTTGGTGCTGGGAATTGGTTTTCTGGGTTGGCTTCAATTTCCATTGGCTGTGTGGGAAACAGTGGTAAGGGCTGGGGTGCTATGAGTTGCTCTAGATTAGGGTCTGCAGCTGTAGTTGCTATATGTGGAAGTTTGTTAGACTCCTATTGAGCATACCCTGAGTGTGGGCATCTGTTTCTCTCTTAGCGGCTGCTAAAGCTCGCTGCTGTTGTAACTCTTTCATCCTCTTCAGATTGGGCCTTGAACATGAATATCCCGTCTTCATTGTCAGCCGAATACCCTGAGAGGATAGGCTGTGAAGAGGTGCCTTCGTCCCTTTGTGAGCTGGATAACTGACGGTAGGCGTCGGAAGGTCCTTGATCGCTCATACTGTAACTAACAAATAGTCAAATAACACACAACAATAATATACAGATATGCACAAAATCCCATAGATTATTTCCTAACATATTGAATAAATTTTGGTGTCAGCAGAACACTTCTGTGGCTGAATCAGTGGCTTAGCTCTGATACTACCTTCTGTCGTAACTCCCATCCCCTAATTACCCGGGAACGGGCGGCCGCGACCAGTTTTGGTGGTATCAGTGTTTATCATTTTGGCAGCGGAATTTACATCAGGACCGTAGTTAGGAAATATTTTATCAGAGTAAAATACAACGCTTTTATAATATTAAACATATGGGAAAATCCCAAGTTTCCAGTACACACATTTTCATAGGGATAAACCCTATTTTATTTAAATAAAACATCTCTTTATTTAGGTAACTTTAATAGCCACTTTTCCAAGCCTTCAGTGCTGTCCAGCTGGCTTCTATTTGGCTTTCACATTTTGTTACCTGAAACGCGTTTAAAAACATTTTGTAAGTGGGAAATACTGGTGAGTGAATCCCAGTTTAATCAAGACAGGTAAAACCGTTTTACAGTATTGAGGGCGGTCGCGCAATTAGATTTGTTTCCATCTACTTTAATTACCACCCACGGTACTGTCAACCCGACTTGTGGTCATGTTACTACTCACAGTGTAGTAACAAATTTTGTATACAAAACCCCAACATACCGATGATAATTGTAGAATACAAATACTCAATCACTGTTTAGTATAATGTAAAACATTTGAGAATTTATAAAAACAGTTTGCAAAAAGGTTTACAAAAAAGGAGATTACTCACATAGCTATCTTAGGGTTTTTCTTTAGGATTTCCTAGTGATTATCTATTAATTATACAAATGCACACGCGTTAGTATAATAACCCAATATTTACATTAATAATACCCTCCCCGAGACAGAATTCCAACGACTACGTCGGGCAGAACCACGACAGCCGTTACGGAACCCTAGATCAATCGGGCAGCGTATCTAATACGTAACCGGGGGTTATGATACTTACAACGAGGCAGGGCTTCGCTAATTAAGGGGTATTATGCCCGATACTACTTCAAATATTCAGAAATTTAGAGAGAAATTTGATTGCGGGACTAATTGTGAACTGAGGCCGACGACCTCTATATATAGTGCCTGATTTCGAGTTTGTCGAGCCCCGCGAAGACCACACCAAGGTCTTACGTGGCCCACGACATGGGGTTGTAGGGCCTAGCTATGACCAGTCAGCACTATAGGCTCGACACACAGCCCGACACGTGGCAGCACCAGGTGCAACCTGATCACCTATCTGTCGCGCCCCGCGTAAGAGACCCTAATGGTCTACGCGGCCCGCGAGCACCACTAATTTCTTGTTTTTTTTAATTTTTAATTATATAAGGTATTTTGGGCCCGGTTTTCGCATACGGGATGTATTTTAGGACGTATAGGAGTACTCTAAACATATTAGGAGTGTCGGAAATAATTTTTGGAGGGTTGTTATAATATGTGACATTCTCAATGTTGCATTGTTCATAAGTGTCGAATAATAATAATATGCGACACTTTAGTATGTCCATAAATAGCTTGATTTGTCAGTTTGACTTTTTGGATACATTCTCACCTTTAAGTGTGTGTTAGTATATTTGAATCTTAGGGTTTTGTAATAAATTGTGGGGGGACTATTGTAAACCTTGGGGGGGGGGACTATTGTAAACCTTGTAGTCTATTATCTATTGAAGTTATGAGTATCGTGTGATTGTATTCCTCGTCTTCTTACACATTTAGGGTTCTGACATCAATCTGATGAGGTTTAAGATCTTAATTAGTGTTTAGATTATCACTAGCAGAATCGACCTACGAATTTGGGACTTACAAGTTGTGCCAGAGATATCGTTTCAAATATCAACTCGTTGTCAAAATATTCGTAGTATAATTACTCCAAGGTTAACCATAAGCGTTTTGTGGTTCTGCTTAGCTTTGAGAAGCATTATTTTAAGGCTAACATTCCAGCTTTCAATATATATCTTTTACATCAATCTACTTATTTGAAATACATCTTAGACCATTCTTTGTATAATAACATATTTCTTGAGGGAGTCTTAACACAATTCAAGGACCTATTTTGCTAATTGATCACATATATGTAGGGCTTTATACGAACCGAAGGAAGCCCTATTCATGTTTGTTCGATTAACATTGAGCATGTTCATGAATGATTCCTGTCGAAAACGATGGACCTATCGCCTTCTCTGTATGTGGGATGCGACTCCCCCGTGTACGCGTATTGCTCGTCATGTGCGGCACGACGGGGGCTCAGTCGGCCTTGAACGGGAGTCCTCTAGCACATATGATCATTGTACGTCTTTTCACGTTTCCATGTGTTGGTTCTTGTCTCTCGTGACATCATAGTAAGAGTCATCATGTTAGTGCTAGTCTCCTCCTGTACGTGCACGATCACGTGGCGGGGAGGCGTAGTCTAGCACCCTTGGACTTACTTAAATTTGAGGCGTCTGTTGTGTGGCAGTTGGCGTTTGGGCACATAATTGTGCGCATACCGCATTCAGCGCAACTTGAGATAAACCACGAAGCAGGAGTCTCCCCTTCTGGTAATAGCGACGCGATTTGAGCGGAGGGCCCCCATGCTGGTTTATCGGAGTTTGCTGTTATGCGCCACACGCAGCACTGCCTTGCGCATGTGTAACCCCACCCTCAGTAAAGATGCCCTCAGTGTACTCGTCAGCATACGGGGTTTGGACGTGCGCGTTGTCCGTACCCGGAGCCTGCTGAGAGCTTGACCCGAAGTGCAAAAAAGGAGCTCCTTGATCAGCTATCGTGGCGTGTCAAGGAAAGAAGAAAGAAAAAGATGAATAGTAGTAAAAATCGGTGGACGCCAATGAAGAAACACCAAGTTAACCCGAGCGTTTAACTTGTGGGATTAGTCTCGTTCACATAGATTAATCTTCTTTTTTTCCTCGCCTAACAATTGTTCGAACTGAATCTAGTCTTGCAAAACACCACCACACCGTAAGCTCGTTACAAGGAGGAGAAGTTGGGGGGTTCTCCTTGTAAGCACCTTTCGGTGTGAGAATAAGAAATTGTTTTGAGGATAATAAGTGTGTGTATTAAGTGAGATAGTAAGAGAACGATCCTTAAACCTGAGGTTGAACTTCTCTATTTATAGCCAAAAGGGAAAAGCCAACTGGGCCTTAGCCAGCTGTCATTTTCGGAGAGTATCCGTTGGGTCTCCTCTAGCAGGGCAAAATCATTAACCAGGATTAGGGCTGACGTGGCATGGTGTTACTCATTCCACCTCAGCACCTCTTAGTACTTCTTTCAGGTTGTCGCTAGTCGTCCTTTGAGGATCATGCGACAGGGATTGAGGACCGATGGTTGGTGCCACGTGTCGTCATTTTGTACTAGCTGTCTTATGTACTATCCCTGTCATTGTCAGAAATAATCCATGTGTCCCGCTAGGTTTGTCTACCAATGTTCATATTCTGCCTTGATGACGTTGCTTCTATGGTATGGTCACTCATGTGCGTGTTCACACATGCTATTTAGTACCATACCCATTCTGTTAATAAAATAAACATTAATAATTAACATAAATAATCAAGAATATTAAAAACCTTTAATGACTAAGCATAACTAAACAACTAACCAAGATCAGATGTATACGAACATATTACCAAACATTCACAAACACAGTCCGTATTCATATTCATTTATTTAATTAAGAGTAAATTATCAAAATCGTCCCTGAGGCTTGGTTATGTTTGTCATTTTCATCCAAAACCAACTTTTTTATACAATATAGTCCTTCACTTTTGGGATTTTTTGACATTTTTATCCAAACATTTAATTTGCTTTATTTTTTATATCAAACATTTGGATGAAAATGACCAAAAAATCCCAAACCTCAGGGACGATTTTGGCAAAAAAGTAAGACGTTTGGAAGAAAATGACAAGAAATCTCAAAAGTGAAGGGTAATATGATACAAAAAAGTTGTTTTATATGAAAATGACAAATATACCTAAATGATAGATGATTTTGGCAATTTACTCTTTAATTAATTAATCGAATGTTAATTCTTTGTTGGTGGTCATATATGACCAATCTTAACTTCTTGTATGTGCAATTTTACTATAGTAGAGGGTAGCAACATGAAACTATTTACTCCAGATCTAGTGCCGTATATAAAACCCCCAAAAGATTCACACCTAGGGTTTCATACTCTCATATCCTCACTCACTATCTACAACTATTCATCTCTCTGTTATCTCATTATCTCAAAGGTAAATCGCTTTTACGAATTCATTATCACTTTCCTTAATCGATTACTGACTACTATGAGCTGCAATTGTGCGATTGCTCGATTGATACACCAATTGTTTGCGATTTTTGAAAAAAAGGCGATATTTAGGGTTTGATAGCTGTTTATTCACGGTTTTTGTTGGTGATTTGTGGCAGATGAATGTGGAAAAGCTGATGAAGATGGCCGGTGCTGTTCGCACCGGTGGGAAGGGTAGTGTGAGAAGGTCTGTTTTTCAATTTACTATGATTTGATTTTTCTGTTGTTGTTGTAAAATAGAATAGTTAGATGAAGCAGTTTTGAGTGTTTGATGGTTTGTCTTGTTTAAGGATTCAGGAGATAAGTAGTAATAATAATAGTAAATATGATCAGATAAGTACTTAAAACTGTTATTTGACTAATTCACTCACACATATGTGGATAATCGTAAGCGCAGTGGTTTGTTACCTAAGCAGTCAACAGCGGTGCTATAGCGGTTAGCGGACCTCAGGGTGTGTAGCGGTCCAAATAGCGGTGGCCTATAGTGGTTCCGCTATTAGCGGTGCTAAATACCGCTATTTGGAAACCTATATAGCGGTTATAGCGGTAACGCAGTAGAATGAGGCAACATAGTAACACAGGTAGGTGTTTGATTGTGTTTATTCTTAATTTAAATACTTCAAAGTTACTATTAGTGTTTTTCAAAGGTAATGGAATGATATTACTATGAATTTTGATATTACTATTAATATTTTTCAAGGATATATTTATATATATGAGTAAATTACTTTTTGAGTCCCTGTGTTTTAGTGGTTTTAACCACTTGAGTCCAAAATCAAAAAGTTTAACGCACTGAGTCCCTAGCCATTTATTTTATAACGTTTTGAGTCCAATTTTGTTCATTTTATAACGGTTTGAGTCCAATTTTGTAAAAAAATTGGACTCAAAAGGTTAAAATTTGGACTCAAATGGTTATAAAAAAAGCGTCTAGGGACTCAGGGCGTTAAACATTTTGATTTTGGACTCAAATGGTTAGAAACACTAAAACACAAGGACTCAAAAAGTAATTTACTCTATATATATATACACATAAATTATGCATGGTATAAAAATTACCGCTATACCACCGCTATAACCTATATATCATATAGCAGACCTTGACCGCTATTCGATTTTGGACCGCTATAACTGCATAGTTTGTAACATATCAAAATGCTGAACTGCTTCTGTTCTTGGTTTGAAAAGATTCCTGAGACGTGCTTAATGCGCGAGGCGTTGAGGAAAATGCGTTAGGGGAATGAAGGCGTGCCTTATGTAGTTCTGGGTCAAATTTGGCCAAAATTACGGTTCGTAGAAGGTTTGCATGTAAAAATAATAGAAGGGATTCAGAAAGTATGAAAGGTTTACTTGATAAATAGGTTCTTAATAAAGCTTATATGTTTGTACTTGGATGTGCCACTCGAGCCTAGGCTTTTGGGACCAAAACGCCGAGACCAAGCTTTTCTGTCTTTATAGTATAACGGTAAGTAGTCTTAAGAAACAAGCAAGACTGTCCTTTATGAAGTACAAGAGCGCCCTTTGTTAGTATCTCAACATCCGATTTAGATGCATGTTATTGGAAGAAAAAAATTGATTACAACTAAAGTGTGATGGTTTGAACTTTGAAGTAGAAAAGTTAGATTGATTTGAAATGATTACATAAGAAGTTCTTGAAAGCGCGAGATCAGAAATTAACATATCTTTAACTAATGCAATTTGAAAGTCTTGCCTGGTGCTGATAATTTATTAAATCAAACATCTTTCGAATGCGTATGTATTCTTGTTTATATGTTCATTTGATCTAAATTGTTGTTTGCAGAAAGAAGAAGGCTGTACATAAAGCGACCACCACAGATGACAAGAGGCTGCAAAGCACTTTGAAGAGAATCGGAGTAAACACAATACCAGCAATTGAGGAAGTTAATATCTTTAAGGATGAAACTGTCATCCAGTTCCAAAACCCCAAAGGTACTTTCTTTCCGTGCTATTTAAGGGTGTTTGGTTTAAGGGTATGTGATTGTGTTCGAGTATCTCTGGTTTATAAGCGTATGGGTTTGATACCCATAAACTTGGGTATCCTACTATCCTTCTCAAGTAGGGGTGTTCATCGAATCGAATATCGAATTTTCGAATTATTCGAATCGAATTATTTGAATAAATTTTATTTTTCCTTGAATTCGTATTTGATTCGAATTCGATTAAAATCTACCAAATTCGATTCGAATTCGTATTCGAATAAAAAACCCAATTCGTATTTGATTCGTATTCGATTAAAAATTCGAATTCGAATAAATTCGATTTGATTTTAGATTCTTTAAAAACATGTAAAAAACTATCAAAATGAAACATAAATTTCAAAGCAACCATAAAGCACGATATCATATTAAAACAGTTCCAAATAAAGTATCATAAATCTAAAATTCAAAACGAGAAGTCAGGAATAACCACTCCACATTACAAGTTAATATTTTTAGGGTTAGAAATCTATTGATAGATTTGGAAATAATTATAGTATAGCCTAATAAAAGTTATAAATGTCTTATATATAAAAATAATAAATAAAAATATATAATTTTTATTCCAATTTCGAATCGAATCGAATTTGAAATTGTAAATTCGTATTCGATTTACTTGACTTGAATTGACTCGAATTCGAATTCTTATAATCGAAATGAATTCTTGATAATCGAATCGAATTTAAACGAATTTCGAATTTTTCGTATTCGAAACGAATTCTGAACACCCCTATTCTCAAGTTCTCATCCACCTAAAGAGTTTTCTTTTACAAATTCGCCTCTCTTTTCATCTGCTATCAAACTCATACACAATTACACACAGTGTTTTCTAGGGGTGTTCAACGAATCGAATAACGAATTTTCGAACTATTCGAATCTATTTTTTGAGTTTATATTTTTTTATATGAATTTGTATTCGAATTCAATTAAAATATGATATATTTGATTAGAAATCGTATTTGAATTTTATGTCCAATTCGAAACTCGATTTGATTTGTATTAGAAATTCGAATAAATTCGATTTAGCTCAATTTTACTTTAATCAGTAAATGATTTTTACTTTTATTTTTAAAGCTACTACAAATTATTTATAAGGGCTTTTAAAGTTAAACCCAAATCTAGAAGGTTTTATCCACATGTGTGTGTATATATATAATATTCATGTATATATATAGAGTTAATTGCCCTGATGGTCCCTGTGGTTTCACGTTTAGTCCCCACCTTTTGAAAATAGCAGGCATGCTCCCTATGGTTTGTCATTTTGTTACTCGGATAGTCCCCTGACATTTACTCTGGGGACTATCCGAGTAACAAAATGACAAACCATAGGGAGCATACCTGCTATTTCCAAACTAACTGACATCTACTCAGGGGACTATTCGAGTAACAAAATAACAAACCATAGGGAGCATACCCGCTGTTTTCAAAACGTGAAAAAACGTGAAAAACGTGAAACCATAGGGACCATCCAGGAAATTAACTCATATATATATATATATATATATATATATATATATATATATATATATATATATTCATAATTGTAATTCGAATTCCGAATCGAATTGAATTTCATAAATTCGTATTCGATTACTTGAATTCGAATCGAATCAAACTCGAATTTTTTAAAACTGTTTACGAAGCTTGATAACCGAATTCGAATTGAATCGAATTTTGAATTTCTTGAATCCTAATCGATTACTGAACATCCCTAGTGTTTTCTTAGTACAAACCACGTGTCACCTTATTTCTATTTTCTGTCTATTTAAAGTTAAGTTGACCGACGTACAATTTTTGTTTGTTTGTTTTCAGTGCAAGCCTCTATCGCTGCCAACACATGGGTGGTTAGCGGTTCTCCACAAACGAAGAGTATGTTATCTTTTTAACGTTACTCTCAACCAATGTATAGTTCTTCTTGAGTTTACCGAAATTAACTATTTCATATTGAAGCACATGTAATACTGGTGAGAAATGAGGGGTTGATTTGGTTTATCTTTCAAGCTTAAATTTCAATGAGTTAAATAGTAAACAAATTAAAATCTAGCTGGAAATGAAGTCGTTTGAGCGTGTTGAAACGTCCAAAGTGACACTTAAATGTTTGGAAACTTGATATGATTTATACAAATAAATTAGATAGTAGATTAATAATATAGTATTGCTTCAGTAATTGATGTTTTTAATTATTTGTAAATATTCTATAAAGGGAAATAATGGACATAAATGTTAGTGGGTCCCAGTGGCAAAGCTTGAGATTTCCGACCGGGGGGTCGAAAACTTATATACCCAAAAATTTCTATAAGACTGGGGGGTCGAAAACGTATATACCCAAAAATTTCTATACGAAAACTACATACTCTCCACTACTGAGCGAAAAGTTCGGGGGTCGGCAGCCCCCTCCCACCCTATAGAAGCTGCGCCAATGATGGGTCCACGTGGATATATCTTTTTATATAACTCCTGGGATGCAGTAATGCAGTGTGTTTAGTTAGCTTTACAAAATTGCTTGCTAAATTGTCATGTATTTTTGCAGATTTACAAGATATTCTTCCTGGAATTTTGAACCAGCTGGGTATGTTTAAACTTTTTTTTTTGGCATAATATTGACCTCTTTACTTATGAAGTGATTTGGGATACATACCATCTTTAGCGGGTCAAACGGGTGAAGGATGTAAACATAACCAAAATGGAAACATGTCATATCGGATAAGTGGGTCAAAAGTCGCTAAAAGTATTTTTTAAGGGCAAAAAATTAAATTAATTTTTTTTTTGAAAATTATATTTTAAGCTTTGTTTCTACTGATTTATGTGTAAATTGCTGATGTTGCACTGCACTGGTTGATGCCATGTATGCCAAAGTGCATTTGTATTTTTTTTTTTTTTATAAATTTATCTGCAAGTTTCAAAAAATAACATCTTTTAAGTTTATTTAAAAATTATTATTAAATTTCAATGACGTGTTATATGTGGCATGTACATATACACTAAAATGGCACACCAGCAATATATATATATATATATATATATATATTAAACTAACAAAAATGACATTCTGCAGTGTGAACCTGTTATTTGATGCTACAGTTGATAATAAGATAAAATGAACCGATTTGAAGGAGTTTTCCACTTTTTCATGCATACTAAATTTCTTTATTAAAGAAATTATTACTAGTGTAAAAGTATATTTTTCAATCCTATTTGATAGGGGTGTAAACGAGTCGAGTCGAGCTAGTTTAATTTATAAAAGCTTGATTCGTGCTTTGTTTCTAAAGCCCGAGCTCGGCTCATATGTAACTTCTCAAACTTGAGTTCGGCTAAGTTTTTATTAATTAATTAATTTATTTATATCAGTTATAATTATTATTTTATATATAATTTAGTTATTTTTCATAATTTTATAGATAGTAATTATAGCAGTTAAATTTATATTTAATATATTAAATAAAAATTATATAAGTAATGGGCTCGATTATACTCGCCAGTCGGCTCAAGCTTCATAAGCGAAGCTCGGGTTTAATCCAAACACAACCCTCTGATCCGCTCGTTTTGCCACCTCATTTTTGATTGTGAAATATGGGTTAACTTTTACAGGGCCGGATAACTTGGATAACTTAAGAAAGTTAGCAGAGCAGTTCCAGAAGCAGTCCGCAGGTGCAGATGAAGGCGCTACTTCCGCCGCAGCACAAGACGATGACGACGATGTTCCAGAACTTGTTGCCGGTGAAACCTTTGAAGCTGCGGCTGAGGAAGGACAAAAATCTTAAGGTTATTTTAAGCCAACTTTTGGTTGCTCTTTGTATTTGTTTTGATGTTTTACGTAACTTGTAGAGATAATTATGATTTTTATTAGTCTTTTAGTCTAGACCCTATGATTATACATTACCTTGTTCGGCCTTAGGGTTTAGATTTCATGTATGTTTGTTGTTACCTAAAGTTGGCGGTTTTGACCATTTTGTTTACAAATGGGTTGATTCGGGTTATGTTTTATTTCCAACGGTCATTAATAAGTTAAGTACTGCGCATAACTTCTACATGATCCATAAAAGATGAACAAAGGTGGCTAAGTAACCGTCTTGTTATAAATACGTTGTGGTTTTTGTGGTTCTCAGCTGAACGGCCTTTTATATAGATGCGTTTAACTAACGAGATCTTAGATTGTTGTAAATTATTGTTTACGAAGACAAGGACACACATCATATCATCATATTTATTATGTTTTTTGTAAGGTAAATAATTGCTAGATCGTTACAATTCGAACAAGTTAAAAGGATTACTTTTACTGGTTTTGTTTATATTTGGCGTCGCTTTGCCACGATGATTATGTTAACCTAACATGTCTAGAGGTCGCAACTCTAAACCGAGCAACTTTGTACCACATGGCTCACGACAGGAGTGGGCATTCTACATCCTCGAAAAACAGTACACTTGCCATTTATGCCCTCATTTATTATTCCATCTAACGGCGTTGAAGAGTTGTGACAGGGAATTCCCTCGTCATTGGCGAAGCTAATGGCTATTGCCTGGTTTTGGTGGTGGTGGCCAGGGGAAGACGTACCTTGCAAGTAGGGGTAGCCTCCGCTACCCACAATCGCCGGAAGTATAAAAAGAAAATAAATTTAACGTTTTCCGTATTTCGCTACCCTTCAAAAAAATATTGTGCTACCCCTTCTCAATAATAGAGGACATCTAAAGTTTTTTTGATGACTGATATTAGCCGGTTGTTTTTCTCCAGAGAGTAAGTTAAGAACGAGAGAGAAGATAAAAGTTGATGTTCAAATATAATCTACATTTAAATCTAGGTGATCAAAATCTTTAAAAATTGAAAAATATGCTGTAAACCTAATATCTTAGACTTTCATTCATTATTTGCTATTAGTATTTACCCTTTATAAATTAACAAAATTGTGATGCATAGAATAGTTATACTCTTTGCTTAGGGAGGTTTTCAAAAAAGTTTGATATAATTACAATTTTAATCTAAAACTATTTTGGTTTTTTACTTTTAACCCCAAAGCTTTCTATCTTTGTCAATTTAACCTCATAACTTTTTTACTTTCAACTTTGGTACCCTATACTCTTCATATTTCGCAAAAATTCCGTTTCACGTTTTGTTCTAAATTTTGCGATTTAACACAACGCAACGTTCATGTGTGGTTCAACGTTTTTACGTTTTGTTTTACGCTTCGTTCTAAATTTTGCGAGTTAACATTACGCAACGTGCATGTGTGGTTCAACGTTTTTATGGTCGTCTATTTTTTCCCGTTTGATAGATTCATCGTGACGCACAAGTCCTAAATCAACTTAGTTATTATTTTCTATGTTTTATGTTTCGATCTAATTTCTCCGCATTAACACGTCGCAACTAAGTGTTGGTGGTCGTTGGCGGTGTTGTGGCCTTGGTGCTATTTGTCACGGTTTTAACCCCCCCCCCCCCCCACACACACGATTAATACTACTTATTTTTTATTTCATAAATGTTTTTATTAATTAATTATTTTTAAACTCATTCCTCCATGAACTTATTTGTATTGCGATAATAAGAAAACCAACTTTCGCTGAAAAAGTTATTTATTATTAATTGCATATACTATTTACATGTTTAAATGTTTTAGATTCAAAGTTATTACTTTATACATCATTTTTTTAAGTATACATGAGTATCAAATATTATCATCAACTTTTTAAGTTGTAGTATTAACTATTAATTTATATTCCATATTTTAAGATTAATTAACTAATTATAAAATCATCTAGTTCTAAAAGCTCGATAATTTCTCTCGATGATGCGTAGACATCACCAATGTAAACTACGATTATAGTGAACTTTTAAAAGTAGAATGTTGATAAAAATACGACTAATTTAATCAAACCGATATCCCTCTTTATTTGAATATCTCGAGTTGTACAAGACTCGACCCGAGTATTTTAGTCCATACGTATTTTGTCAACTTCAGATAGTACATTCCTAAGGTTTTTATATCAATGCTTCTGGCATTATCCATTCATGAGGGAATTTTTCCATCTTATCCAAATATGCATATGTATTCACTCTTCAGGAGTTTTGCTACACAAAGCTGCTCATTTAACACATAGATTTCTATATTATATGCAAAGATATCATGCATACTTGCTTTTATTTCCAAAATCCATATTGTACCATGTGTGTACATTGTTTATTGAGATGTCACAATCATCGGGTACAAGTTTTCTCTGTATGTTTATTGGTGCACAAGAATTACATCGTTAAGATTATTTAATTCACCTTTAGGGCATTCAATTACTTTAGGAAATTATAGTACATGAACCGTGTACAAATCCAAATGAAATAAATATGAAACACACTATATTTAAATAAATTAATCGATTCAAACCAATATCTTCAAAAGATAAAGTCTTCAACTTATTCTTTAGTAACGTATTCTTGTAGTCTCCTTAGCAAGATCTTCAAAAGATAGAGTAATCAACTTTGTGCTCAAACAAGGCCTTCTTGCAGTTCCCTTGCTACCAGAAAGAACAAACGAGTGTTGACGGTTCTGGATAAGGTACATGTTCAACACGCTTTCCTTAAAATAGATTTTGCGCCTCTACTAAAGACGATGCATCTCTCTCCCAGGGTACAACAGACGAAGCAGTCTGTGCTGTCAGAGATAGCTCACGCGCCCGAGGGTACACCGGGTAAAATTGTAGTGTTTGAACTTATGAAACGAATATGGATGTGATGGTGGTGGAAAACGAGTTGAGAGTACTCCTCCTTTTAGTTGGTCTTCAAGTGTTGATCCTTCTCCAAGTATTCTTCATGTATAAAGCTATATAATTTTCTTGTAGTAACAAAAATGAAGCACATAGCTTACAAATTCTACCAGAGTTAAGGATTAGTGAAAGGTTTCACTTAATTAGCCACTTAATTAGTGACTTAAAACTCTAATAAAACTAATTAAATGTCATCAAGAAGCTCTACTCAAGAGTTTCTCTTTTATTCACAATATGGAGAATCTAACTAATATTTATTATTTCACTAAATTATAAATTTACTAAATATCCATTCACCGAATTTCCTATACAATTCATCCCACCAACCTGGCAATTGTCACCCCTAAAACACACACAATGTACATACATCCATACAATTATGACCAAGAAACATCAATACAATTTCCATACAAAACAGGACCTTAGTACACACCAAGGCTCCACAACAATTAACAAACATTGATACAAAACAATAACAATGAAATAGTTACATTCTTTTAACATATATCCACCATAATTTTCCATTTTCTAAGCGTCTTCTATGAATACTTTGAGTATGAAATCACGAAATCGTCTAGAATATTGTCGAGGATCTACCGCAGATATTAACGTAGGGTCGTATTGGAATGATTTATATGCATGCTCTAGCTTTTTGGTAATGTCATAGTCTTGAAGTATGTCTATGATGCCAAAAAACATTACAACATCATAACATACTCCTGTTGGATCCCCGATTAATTCCGTTTCAATTTTTCTTTCCATTCTTTCGACTCGCGCATGCATGTTAATTCCCAGTTTTGATCTGCAAGTGTAGCAAGTTTAAAAATAAAATCTCACCTAAAACCTATAAAATCAAAAGTTTTTATCTCTAACGGGTCAAAAATGTTCAAGCCAAAAGATTTTTTACCTAAAAGTGTAACCATGTCTAACGAGTCGAACATGTCACTATACACATGCACATAACCTCGTAAATCATTTTAACGATAAAAACTAGCTCGTTTTATAATAAAATAGTTTGGGTAAAGCATATTTAATACGATTAACCACTTACAAAAAAACACACACACACACACACACACACCCCCCCTTGCAACTCAACCCAACCCGTTTTGACCCATATTAAGAAGCGCCCATTTGGCACCAATCCATTTTGAGACGAACCCATTTGACCTCATCCCATTTTGGGCCAGGCCCATATGACGTCAACCCATTTTGACCCATTACCCAACCCGTTTGACCAGCCCATAGTTGGTTCTAAGAACAGTAGTAATACATACCCTCCAGGGTCTGAAACATGATATGTAGAATCATCTGCGCTATCGTTATCTGCGAACAAGAAATATTTTTAAGTAATGGAGATTTTAATTCACATTTATAGAAAATAATTAGATAGATTACCAATTAAAGTGCCTGATTCGCTAACATTTTTTTCTTTAAAATGAAGACCAACCAAGAGACTGTAATCCATGATTCTCTCCTGCTCAAGAAAATCGCAGTCCCTATCGATTTGCCTGAAATTTTGCAAAATTATTAGTACCGTTATATACAAGTGTTAATCACAGTCACACCAAAATGTGACTCGACTTTTTCGCCATTGTGTGCAAGAAAAAAAAAATGTTTTTTTACTCCGTTGTATGTAAAAAAAAAAAAAAAAAATTATCGTCGTGTAGTATGTTGTAATATATAGTTAGAGTTAATAGCCAAAATGGTCCCTGAGGTTTACTCACTTTTGCCACTTTAGTCCAAAATCCAAAATTTTTAAATCTGGGTCCCTGAGGTTTGCATTTTGTTGCCATTTTAGTCCAAATTTCAAAAAACTCCCTTTTTTGACTGTTGAAACCAGCCTATTTTGTCCTTTTGCGCAGGGGTATTCTGGGTTCTTGATCTGAGTTTGTTATAATAACTCATAAAAATGATCAAAATACCCTGCACAAAAGGACAAAATAGGCTGGTTGCAACAGTCAAAAAAGAGAGTTTTTGAAATTTGGACTAAAATGGCAACAAAATGCAAACCTCAGGGACCCAGATTTAAAAATTTTGAATTTTGGACTAAAGTGGCAAAAGTGAGCAAACCTCAGGGACCATTTTGGCTATTAACTCATATAGTTATATACTTATTATTAAGTTATTATGATTACAATATTTCAAGTTTATTACCTTCTGAATTCTTGGATCCAATTTTTGTCCAATCTAAACATGAATTTGAGGTCAAGATCTTTAAGTATTGTGGTGGACTGTATTTCTGATTCGGGCTTATCCGTGAGTCGGCCAAGTGAAGACCCTTTTAAGTCAAACCGTCTGTGAATCACGCAGTCCGTGCAGAAAAGGTTCCCCATGATAATAAATCGTACCTAAAATAATTAAAAACATTTTTTAGCCTATATTTATATATTTGAGTTAATTACTGTTTTCGTCCCTATTGTTTGTCAAAAATCACTATTTCAGTCCATTAGTTTAAAAATTGCGATTTTAGTCCCTGTGGTTTCACTTTCGTAACCATTTCAGTCCATCTCGTAACCATTTCAGTCCTTGTACTAACAGAATAAATGGATTGAAATGGTTACGAAAGTGAAACCACAGGGACTGAAATGGTTATGAAAGTGAAACCACAGGGACTGAAATCGCAATTTTTAAACTAATGGACTGAAATAGTGATTTTTGACAAACCACAGGGACGAAAACAGTAATTAACTCTATATATTTTGTGATTATACTTTCTGTTCCACCCGACGTGTTCCCCTTTTAGCTAAACGTTTTTTATTCGACCCAGATAAAACACAACCCAAGTCAACCCACCCATAAGTAAACGGGTCAAAAGTATCTATAACATCAAACCTTCTTTTGTGCAGCTCCCGTTAGCTTCACACAATGTAGCCCGTAAAACTTGGTGAGTAAGGTATGCTCAAAGGAGCGAAAATGGTTGTAGTACGCAGACAACATCCTTAGGATAGCCTAAAATCATCAACCGTAAATACATTAAAAACGATTTAACTTAACCTTACAAAACTTGATTACTGATCTGAATCTCACTTTGACTTCAGTCTTTTTAATGGTTTTTATCATGTAACGATCATCGTGTGTTAAGTAAAAGAAGCTTCCACTTTTCCCGGGGGACGATAGCTCACGAAGGGCGTCGTTCCCACATATCGATAACATATAATCGGCTGCATCAACCTTGAATAACATCCTTAATGTCCTATATAGTAAATGTTCAAATTATTATATGTTCTTACAACCAAAAAAAGGAATCCGGTTCGGATATTAAGACATTAATAATCTAAATATTTGTATTAATTAAAATAGACTTTGGGTGAACATGTTTGATCCATTCGACCCATTTGCCCGTTTGAGATACAAATCGACCCGCTGATAAGAAAACGGGTCACAATGCACATTTTTCGTCCAAAAATAATCCGAATCTTTAAATAGAACAAAGGAAAAATTACAAGTTTTGTTTTATAGCATTTTTCAGGCGGTGTCCTTTTTAACGAACGTTGACAGGCAGTGTCCTTTACTAGGTATTTTGTTGGAAGTTTAGTCCTTTACACCCAACCCAGTTAAAAAATCCTGTTAATTGTTGAGTGTAAAGGACTAAACTTGCAACAAAATACCTAGGTAAAGGACTAAACTTGCAACAAAATACCTAGTAAAGGACACCGCTTGTCAACAATTAACAGGGTTTTTTAACTGGGTTGGGGGTAAAGGACTAAACTTGCAACAAAATATCTAGTAAAGGACACCGCCTGTCAACATTCGTTAAAAAGGACACCGCCTGAAAAGTGGTATAAAGATAAAGGACAAAACTTGTAATTTTTCCTAGAACAAATTAGGAGGTGGTATTTATTAAAGAGAGCCTTGGGTTAATTTTTAGCGTGTTAGACTTGTTGGGCCCATTTGATCCGTTTGAGATAAAAATAAAGCCCAATTTCTATTAACTCTTCAAATGGAAATTACATCCAAATAGAAGGTAAACAGGCAACAAGCTGCGCTGCTACCCCTTTTTGAATAGTAAAACCAAGTCTTTTAAAACCTACGTATCTAGATCTCGGGGTCATAACATTACTGTGCATGACCCTTTGGCCCAAACCGATCCATCAATAAGTAAACGGATCAGTATTAATTAGAATGTATTACCTGAACACTAAAGGGCAGTAATCTTTCCATCTGAATTCAGAAGATTGGTGTGGAGGAGTGTGTTTGGATCCCTCTGGTGGGAATCTTGTCCAAACCTTTTCCTTAGGATTAAAAGCCGAAGACTTTAAGTCTAAAGATGGCACCGGGCCTGGTCTTCCTACAGAATGTCTACACATAACTAAAACTTTATTACAAATATTTTTAGGAAAAAGCATAATTGTTAAAAGTCGTCGCCTCTTGCGCCTAGGCCCGATTTCCAGGCGAGGCGAGAATATTGCGCTTTAATTCTACACGTGATAGTTCAGGCGCAGATACTGGCGAGATTCCCATATTCCGGAGAATATTTGGCCAAATTTTCTAAATTGCTGCAGTATTCCAGCCAACTTTCTAGTTTTGTTTAAACTACTTTTCTACGTTAATACACTAAAATTTTAGAACTGTTGATACTAATTTGATGATATTAGATGTTGTATAACAACTTTTGTTTATTTTATTTAAAGGGGTCAAGTTATTCTACAAAGGCTTCTAATTGTAAGAAGTATAAGGATTTATAGAGTAATAAGTGTCCAATAACCTAAAACTAAACCTACTACATCACCACCAAAAACCTAAACACCCACCCCCACCCCACCCCACCACCACCCAAAAAAAACCTAACCCCCCAAAAAAACTATACCTCACAAAAAAAAACCCCCAAAAAACCTAACCCTCCACCCCCACCCCCCCAAAACCTAAAAAAAACTTAATCCCCCCCACCACCCCCAAAAAACCAAAAAAAAATCTAAAAAAACTAAACACCCACCCCCACCCAAAAACCTAAACCCCCACAGTGTGGGGGGGGGGGGGGTTAGGTTTTTGGTGCTGGTGGATGTTTAACGTTTTTTTTTTTCCTTTTTTGTAGTGGGGTTTTTTTGTGTAGTGGGTTTTTTTAGGTTATTGGACACTTGTCACTCTATAAATCATTCTTACACTTCTTACAATTAGGATCCTTTGTATTTGATCCTAATCTTTATTTAAAGAATAGTATTATTTTTCTCATACATAATTTATTTTTAGTATTTTTTTATTGTGCGCTTATTTTTTCTCAGACTCTCGCTTTTTTTGCGCCTGCGCCCTTTGATAACTACGGAAAAAGATTATTTTAGGAAAAGATTGTAACATGGAAATATAACCTGATACCAAGTTGCAAATTAAGCATAAGTTCATAATTCTTATGCCCTTTCGAGATCGTTTCGCCTTGTTGCTTGACAACTTTCGGAAGCCTTATTGGACTTCCTTCCGACGATAACACTGACGCTGCATCGTCTCTGGTTTTCATGCATCGTTCGTTATCATCCAACATTTTCATTTTAATAAATTCATCGTCTATATTTCCATCCAATCGTCCATCAACCGACAATCTTCTGGGCCGATTCGATGGTTGTTCACTCACTTTAGACGATCTCCAAATCGCTAGCTTCTTCTGTGAGGGCAAAATGGTAACTTTATCTTGAGGTGATATTACATTATCTATAAGATAAACATCATAAACTTGCAAAGAATCATGTTCAACAACACAAGTGTCACATGGTGACAACGTAAGATCTTGTTCGTCGGGATCTTTATTCCATTTACCATTGTATTCACACCCGTCTGAAAATCTAAACGACCCAGTTCCTTTCGGTAATCCTTCATCCCATTCCCCTTCATACATGCTCCCATCGGAAAAGACTATTTTACCCTTCCCACACATTGTCCCATTGCTCCATTCTCCAATATAATAACTACCACCTTTCCATTTATACTCACCATTACCTTCTTGTAACCCTCTACTCCATTCACCATTGTAAATATCACCATTTGTATATTCTTTAACCCCATGCCCATGTTTCAAATTCATAACCCACTGACCGCGATACGTGTCACCAGTGGGGCCCGTATACGTGCCCTCACCATCCATATATCCGCCTTTGAACTCGCCATCATATGCAGCTCCTGTGGGCCAACTAAACGTTCCGCGGCCCATGGTCTTTCCTTTGCACCACTCACCAACGTATATGCAACCATCGGTCCACCAATATTTACCAAACCCGTGTGGAAAATTGTCGGACCAGTGGCCCGTGTAGTAGTCACCGTTTGATAGGTATCTTTCTGCATGGTAGACCTCACCGGCTGCAAGAATATCCTCTTGTTCCGTTTCTTCTTCATCGTCTACATGGGCCACGTGGGCTGACCCGAATATGTTGCTAGCTTGTTTTTTCGCTTGTTGTGTTTTTCGGATTGTTGCTTCCCATGCCTTCATGACCGCGCGCGGGTTCAAGTTTTATAAAATTTTGTTACTAACTCTTTTTTATTGAAACAAAAGGTCATGAATCCCATGAAACACAACATGATATCAACATAAGCCTCCAAACAACATTCAAGATTTCTGTTTTCTCTCAGTTTTTTCTTTTTTTTTTGTTTTCTGTATCTCTCTTTCTCTCACTGGTTTGGTTTCCTATGTTTCTGCTAAACAAATCAAAGGAGAACCAATGTTATGGGAAAGGACATCCTTTTATGTTGGGATTTTTGGATTATTACTAATGGAAATAGAAATATACAATAAGATACAAAAATGTAATTTGATCAAACCATATTTTTTTAGGAATATTGGATTTTAATAATCCTAACTATTCGCCCTTGGCCGCCAACAGTCCCAACTTTGAAAATAACCACTGGCAGTTCTAACTTTTAACATGTTGGCCTCCAATGGACCATGACTAACAGAACCCTAACGTCGTTAGTCTCCGGTCGTCGGAAAAACGTTTTTTCGCCGGAAAAGTCAACATTTTTGTCCCGAACCTCTTTGTAACCTTATTATGGACCTTTGGGAACCTTTTTCTAGTAAAAGCTCCAATTATTAAAGTCACCGGAAAACTCTTTTTTCGCCGGAAAATTTCTTTTTCGGCGGAAAACTCAACTTTTTGGCCAGAAAACTTAACATTTTCATCCCAAATCTCTTTGTAACCTTAGATCGGACCTTTAGATACCTTTTTCTGGACAAAAACGGTTTTCCAGCGACCGGAGACTAACGGCGTTAGGGTTCTGTTAGTCAGGGTCCATTGGTGGCCAATATGTCAATAGTTGGGACTGGCAGTGGTTATTTTTTAAGTGGGGACTGTTGGCGGCCAACGGCGAATAGTTGGAATTATTAAAATCCAATATTCCTTTTTTTATGATTAATAAAGCATATTTACTTATTGCAATGTGGTATTCCCTCCATGCACATTATTATTATAGCTAAAGAAAATTTGTGGAAACACATTACATACCAGAAATAAACCAAAAGGAGGCCTTTAGATACAACCTCAAAGATCCCATTCTGATCAAAGAATACAACCTTGCAATTGGGTCCAAGAATTGATAATTTTTTTGAGACATTTCATCAAACAAAACACTTGAGGGGCAGAAACAAACAAGAGACAACATTTGTATAAAGATATTATAATGTAATACAAATTAAGAACAAAAGAATTGAAGGTAAAGTTATAATTCCTTTGAATCCAGTTCTTGAAAGTATTGATAAGTCTCAACTTGAAGTTTGTACATTACGTAAAAGTTGTTTAAGTGGTTAGCTAAAGCAAGTAATGTTTTATTATATTTTTATGTTCAAATTATTATATTTTATGTTCAATTTAAAATAATGTAACTAACTTTTCATTGGTTTCATTACAAGATTCATCATTTAAAGTAAGTATAACATAAAGAATATTAATTAGGATATATGACCTTATTTACAAATTACAATTTTTGAAAACTGAACTTTATACATGATATATGACCTTATTTACAAATTACAATTTTTGAAAAGTGAATTTTATACATGATATAAGGAAACATATTCGGGTTGTTTGAAAGTATGTAGTTAACCCATGAGTCAATCTGATTACGTTGTGTGTATGGAGAGAGATAGAGGTAAAATGGCGGGGTCCAATTTTAGGGTAATGGTGCCGGTAATCAAATAATTTAAGATAGTGGATGGATTTAGTGACGTGACGCAAGGGATTAGGGGGGGCTTTGAGTATATGAGTTAAGGGTGAATGGAGTGGTTACCTATTTGGAATATGTCAACTCCTGATTCACCCGATCAGACAGTGTCACGTTAATTCACCTAAGTTGTTTATCTAATGCTCAAAAACGTTGGCGATGGTTTACCTATCTTGGATTAGGTAAACTATTATTTAAAAAAACATAAATAAATGACCCCTTCTCTCACAAACTTCCCTTCCCGAGCGGTAAACCTTTACCGATGAATGATAGACACCGAGTGGTAAACACCTTTGGCGGTGGTGTTACCGCTCGGTAAACACGTTTACCGACCAACTTTACCGTCCACTCTGTTCACCCTTAGTGCCCCTCCTCCCTAATAAAATAAATTGTTTAATTGAACCTTATGACGTATTAAGATTTTTGTTATCAAATGTTAAATTATGGAATTGTCTTTTGGATATTGTCATAGGAGCACGCCACTATGGGCTAGGGTGTAACAATAAAGCTAATCTATTACTAAGCATGTTGTTTGACAATTTATTTTTGGGTTATTGGATTTTATCACTCCTAACTATTGGGCATTGGCCGCTGTCACTCTCAACTATCACTTTAACTCCCACTACTCCCAACTTAACACTTTGTGTGGTTTTGTAACTGCAAATAATCAATAGAAACCAGTTTAATTAGCTTGTTCTTGTGCATTTCATCTTCATACTTGGATTCCGCACGATATATGAAGACTTTGTGACAGGTTGCAGCTTTCGGAGACTCAAAATGGTCCTTTCAAAAACTCTTTTCAACACTTAAAAAGTCTATAATAATTATATATTATGTGTTGATTATGTGTATTAGAGTTAACTAGTTAGCATGATTATGTTGATTATGTTAAAGTAAGTTGTTTAAATATGTGATTTATGATCTTCTTGTTGTTTATTTGTAGTGGTCTTACTATAATAAACTTAAAAATGTGATTTAAACAAGTATATGTTTGAATCACGTAAGATCATCATCTTCAAATTCATGAGCTTTGGATATGTATAATCTTGATGATTGTTTTTGAAAAGTATAACATATGGTGAGACTTGAAACTTGGGTTTAAACTTTAAAGACTAGTAAACTTGATTTTATAAGAAACAAAACATATACAAATTGTGATAAAGAAATTATTACTTTAAAAGTCCTGAAAATTTATATGTGAAGAGCTCATGAAAAAATAGAAGACATGTTTGTATGATTATTACTTGTAAAATGAGTTTTAAAGAACTTGATGAATCAATAATGATTTGGAAATTGAAAAGTGGTTTAAATACGTTTTTAAAATATGGAAAACGCCATAGTTTAGAGGAAACTATGACGAAATTTTCTAATATTCTAATCATGATTAAGTGGGGATTAAAGTGTGATTAAAATGGTTAATCACAATTAAGGATCTTAAACATGATTAGACAAACTTTTTGGTAAAAAGTTTAAGTTATAAACTCCTAAGTATCTTTCTAAATACTTATGATAATTTTTGTAAGTTAAAAATGGAAACTTATAAATATATATATTTTTAGGAAAATATATATATATATATATATATATATATATATATACTTAGAGAATTCACAAAGGTGTATATGTTTATGTGCTAAGTGTATGTATTTAGATGATAGTAGGATGATCTAAATAATACACAAATACATGCCATGAAAATACTTGTAAAAAAACAAGTATAAAATACTACATAAATACATGTACACTAATATCCTCAAAATACCAAGGAAATGATAAGACATTGGATATATATAAACCTTACTTGTATTATATCCTTAAACGAATAAACGGACGAGCGGGCAATTCGGACTACGGATGGACTTGTAAAAATATATTCCTAAGAAAGAATATATATTTCAACTGACAAATAAGACATACAAATTATTCGGTAAATAAAGGAATATATATATATATATATAGGGAGGTTCATTTAAGAAGAAAATTAAATTGAGAAGAAAAAGAACAAAGGGTATAATTGTAAAACATTAAATAGTTTTCTCTCATCTCATTTATTATTCTTTTTGACTAATTAATTAGTCATAAAGATTATCATCCTCCACACTAAAATTTTTGGCTAGACACATCAAAATTTATCCTACACGTTTTTGAAATTTATCCTACACATATTGAAATTTATCCTACACAACTCGTAATTCATCGTACACACCTCATAATTTATCCTACACCTTAAATTAATTTTTTTCTTCTTTGAAAAGATATATTTTTAAAAAAAAAATAATTACAAATTTAATTTAATTAGCTATTAAAAAGGAAGACTAACAATTAATGATCTATCTAATTTTACCAATATACCCTTACACGCATATTAAATACAAAAATTAAATGAAGTAAAATAAAGCATTCTTATTGGTTGAAATTTGTTCTTTTTTATTCTTACAAAAAATTTCTTCTCATTTGAACCCTCCACAATAGGGTTCAAATGAGAAGAAACTATTTGTAAGAAGAAAAAAGAAGAGATTTCAACCAATAGAGATGTTTTATTTGACTTTATTTAATATTTGTATTTAATGTTACTATAAGGGTAAATTGGTAAACTTACATATATCATTAATTGTAGTCTTGCTCTTTAATAACTAACTATATTAAATTTGTAACTTATTTTTGAATATATATTTTCTCAAAAACTAAAGATAAAAATTCGTTTATAGTGTAGGATAAATTACAAGATGTGTAGGATAAGTTACGAGTTTTGTAGGATAAATTTCAATATGTGTAGGCTAAATTTTGAAACGTGTAGGATAACTTTTGATGTATGTAAGTAAAACATTTTAGTGTGGAGGATGATAGTATTTATGAGTAATTAATTAGTCAAACATAATAATAATTGAAATGAGAGAAAAACTATTTAGTGTTTTACAATTGTACCCTTTGTTCTTTTTCTTCTCATTTAAATTTTCTTCTCAAATGAACCTCCCCCAATATATATATAGGGTCAGGGTTTAGAGAAAACGGTGAAAAGTGTAAGAACGGTGAGAACGCTTATGGATCGTCCGATCAAAACAATCCATGGACTAGATTGCGCGGTGGAGTTTTCGTAAATAACATCAATTTTATTATGTGGGACGCGCTTCATTAAGGGTCTTTTACCGCTCATATTCAAAACGCCATCAAATGATAAAAAGCCATACAAAAAAATAAAACGCCATTAAAAACAAAACGCCAAAAATTAGTAATAAAACGCGTTGAATATTACAGGAAGATGAAACAACACAGTAACTGAATTTCAGTTATTAACATTTATTAGAAGAAATTCCCTCCTAAATTACGCGCCAAAAACATCATTATATAAACAAGGTAAAACATAGCTTCCATAATCACTTCAATCTCTCCACTTTCTGCAAAAAACATTGTTAACCAAAAACGCCAACTTAACAAAAACGCCAAAAATGGCAACAATCGTTTCGTGGAGATACACTCTGGGAATCAGGCGATACGTCCTCCTTTTTGACAACAGAAGGAGGGTGTATGTTAAGACGGTCAGGGCAATTCTGAAGATGGAAGAAGAGATACAGAGGCGAATCTTATCCATTAGCATCGCTCTAGACAATGAATGCCATGAAACGCATATGCTTATGAAAGCATTAACCAACAAATTTGGACCAATCAAAGCAGATGTGAAGCTAAACCCTGTCATGACATCATGGCGTTTTGATGATGAAACAGACATGGTGATGGTTACATACGACAACGGAGAGCAGGAAGTCTACTGGCTAGAGAACATCATGACAAAGCAGCGTCTGGGTTTCATGAAAGAATTGCATAACGCCACTTGTACCAACACAAAAATAGACTCAAAATTGGAGTTAATGCAAGACATGTTCAGGTGGAGACTTCAGATTCTTCAGGAACAAGAAGCTGATGAAGGTGAATGTGATGACATGGATGAAGATCCAGATGAAGACTCCGAGGAGGAAGAAGATGACGCAAGTGATAGATACTTTTCGGATAAAGTACCTTCTGACAAAGGATTTTAATTTTTTTTCCTCTTTTTTTTCTTCTATGTAATCTTCTTTTTTTTAAGATAATTAAATGATATATTTCTATATTTATTAGCAAAACGCCAAAAAATACTAAAAATGGTTAACCCTTACAAAACGCCAAAAATAACAAAAAATATTTTTCCTACTTAATATTTATTTACTCCGTTATTGTGTTTTGTCATCTTGGTCTGCATAACGCCATTTAAAAAAACGCAAAACTTAGAAGATGGGACGTTTATAACCTATAAAACTGATAAAAGCTGATCAACACAGTGAATACAAAAACAGTAACTGAAAAGACAGTTACTTTATTACTATCATTTATTACAATAAAAAGTCCCGCCTAAACTACGCGTCAAAAAACTCCTATAAGAGAGGGGTCTATACACAATGAAATTAAATCACACCCAGAAAACACAAAACGCCATATCCTCTAGAACCACTCCCTTTAAATCGCCACAGATGGCAAAGCTTTCACTGAAATGGATCCTTTTTCTGAGGGGGTTAACTCAATAATATTTTGCTAAATGAGATGGACATATATTCAAGAAAAAGAGACTGATGACAGTGATATGCCATCATGTGAGCTTTGTTCTTGATGATTATATGCATGGAATAAAGGGATCAACACAAGTGTAAAATGCTATTTTGGACTCCATTATTACAAATAGCATCAAGCAAGAGTTGATCTTTAATGACATGCCACCAAACAAGAATATCACACCAAAAAACAGGATGCCACTAAGCAGCTTCTTCTGAAAAAGACGGGGTTTATGAAGGAAAGTTGGCATCTAGCTAAATTATTCAAAAAAGGTTCAAAAAGCCAAAAACAAATTCAAGAAGGAAGAGGCTGATGACATTGAAGATTCGAAAGAAAAATTAGATTACCATTTTTTATTATTTTTGTTTTCATTTTATATTTTTTTGATATCAAGTTATATGTTGTTTTGTTATCTAATTCTCTATAAATAAAATAGATTATTATATAAAACGCCAAAAACTACAAACACCAAAACACTAGTAGAATGAAAATTGGGAGAACAGCTGCTGGCAAAGCACCTTGTAAAGGGTATTAAACGCCAAAAAATTCACTAAACGCCAAAAAAAAAATTGGTCTTATTTTAATCTTATGCAAATATTAATGACTCGTAGTGAATTACAAAACACCACAAACGCCAAAAAAATTAACCAGAAAACGATATAACGCCAAAAAATTATATATGTGACACAAAAACAATTAATTCAACGCCAAAAAGTTTAATAAATACAATTAATGCCAAAAAAAAACTTAGACGCCAGAAAATATTATACCGCGTTGTGAAAATAAAAGAAGAATGAAAAGACAAAAAACCCCTCCGCCCTTCTCTATGCCGCGGGACACGTGTTGGGCCAGGATGCGTTCTCACCGTTCTCACATTTTTGAGCATTTTTGTAGATCCCAAAATCAATCCGGATCACAGTGGTTGGTTGTTTCAACCCAAAACACCTATTGATTAGGTGTTTGAGCTATGAAAAGTTAAGAAAGATCAAAGATGAAGGTGAAGCTAATGGATTAATGAATACAACAAGTGTTGTATTGAATCCAATCAATAAGGTAAAACAATAAAACACCTTGGATATCAGATTTGAGCACAAGATCAACACAAGAATGTAACAACACCAATACATTCAAGAGCCAAAAGCTTGAGTTGGTTACAATGTGTGGGCTATATATAGTGTTCCTGATCAGCCAGCAAATTTATAAATTTGCTGGAATCTTATCTACACTAGGTCAGGAACTTTACTTTTAGAGAATTACAAAATAAGCCCTTGTACATTCAAAATAGCTACAAACTATGACTAAACTAATCCAGCACAAGTATCAACGATCTCAAAAGTTCTAACAATATCCCCCCTAGATCGTTGCATACTTGTCTTTTCATTCTTCAGTTGTGACCGCTGGATTCTCTGTAGCTTGCTTTTCAGGCTCTTTGGGATTGTCTTCATGCAAGGTCGTTTCTGGTGGTGTTTGTGTCTCGATTGGTGCATCCGGAGTTTCTTGAGTAATTACAGCTTCACAAATAGGTTGATCCTCCATAGTGGCCTCATATGTGGATGAGGCCGGAGGTGGTGATGTTGTGGTGGGTTCGGTTGTTGAAGCAGAATATTTTTCTTTCTTGCTTCATGTTTCTTCTTCTTCCTTGCTTCCTTCTTCTTTTCATCAGTTTCTTTCCTCTTTTCAATCTTGTCTACCAGATCCAACATTTCCCTTTTCAACTTCCAGGCTCGCTCTACCGCTCTCTGAAATAACGCTGCCTCCTCCATGTTTGCATTACCAGCTCCCACGTTTATACGACTAGCGTTCAACACTGTTAGATCTGAGAGCCCAAACATAAAAACATCCATCGGATCCAGAATACGAATATCCACATTTTCATTGGATCTTATTACAACTTCACCAGTCCTGCTGTCGTAAAACCATTTCTTAAAATCATTGAGGGCGACAGGAACTTCTTCAGGAAGCTTGATCCTTGTGACAACTTTGGCAGGGTTGATCACCCACGTCACTTTTCCCTTTCCGGTTACTGGATCAATGGTTGTTTTTGATACCCTACGTCTTGGACGTTGCGGAGCATGATTAGGGAAACCTTTGTTGCTTTCTTTTGCGATTATCCGCTCAAAATCTCTTCCAATTCCTCTTTCTTCTGGGTTCAGAATTTCCAGACGACCAAGCTCACGTAGATCCCACCTGGGAAGTGTAAAAAGATCAAAGCCGGTCTGAAAATACTGGATTACTCCACCACGTCTTTTCACCACAAACATTCCTCGAAGATTGTCGTACATCCAGCTGATGATCTTGTCAGTGGCTTCACTCTTTTCTACTGTTATTACTTGATAAAAATCTGGGAGTCTTTCTCTCTCTTTCTTGAACCATTCAGGGTGCTCAGGAGAGAAGGTTTTTCCATTTTCTTGTTCATAGAGAACTTCTTCTTCAAGACCCCATTCGAGAAATTTGGTTGGCATATCATCTCGATCCACTTCCTCTTCATCACTTTCATTTCCCTCAGTTACCCTTTCGACCGATTCCAAACGCTTTTTCTTCGCCTCTGCCTCCTTTTCTTTTCTAGTTGTTTCTTCTTCTATGAAGGTATCGAAGTCAAAGATTTCTTCAAAGGTGAACATGGGCTTAACTTTCATTTGCTCACACATGTTTCTCATCATTCTGTACATTTTCTCCAACCCTATTTGCTGGATTCTGATGAACTTGGATTGCTTAGCCATGTAGGCATTCATTTCTTTGTTTTTCTTCCGCTGATCCTTGATCTTTTCCCTCAGAAAGTTCGTGTCGTTTACTTGATTCTTCAGCAGACAGATTTCTTTGGCAACTGAAGGACCGGTATCTTTGAGCAGCTTGTCGTAGAGTTCTTGAAAGGGACGGACCCTTTGTGGAGGTACTGGAGGCTTTGAAACCCTCGTTGGCTTCACAGGAGACACTTTGGAGGGGCCTTGGCTTGCTGGGACTTCATCAGGATCAACAAGCAAAGTATCTACAAACTCATTCAACCTCTGAACTTCCTCAGTAACAGTCTCTGGTCTTTCTGAGGTTGATATCTATTTTCGCTTGAGTCTCTTTTCTCTCTTTTCTTTTTCTTGCAAGGCGTGAATCGCTCTCATATCTTGGACATGCTGACGGTGCTCTTCAGACTCTCCCGCTTGGATGCCTGCACTCATGAATTTTTCAGAATCTTCGGATCTCTTTTTCTTCTTCGGTTGCTCATCTTCAGCAGCCTGTTTTTCTTTCCGTTTTCCTTTCGAGCGCTCTTCTTTTGCAGCTGCCTCGGCTTGAGCTTGAGCAGCTCGTTGTTGTTTTTCTCTAACTGCCTCCTTGTACTTTTTATATGCTTCCTTTACTAGAGGCAATCTCTCAGCTCGATACATCCAGTCATGCAACAGCACCCATTCATTAGTCTTGATCTCAGTGTACTGACGGCTTGTGGGGATGTGAAACTTGTAAAGATCTCTATCGTTTGGAAGATCCTTGTATTGGTCATTGATCAGCATCTGAACGAATCTTGGATACATCGCCCACGTTGGTCCTTTTGCGTTATCGAGCATATAGTTGAATATCAAGCCAGAGATATTAAACTTTTGATTTAAGCACAGATTTAGCATGGCTGCCGACCATTCCAAGTTCAATCCATCAAAACCGCCCTTTCGGTGTGCTAGACTCATAGAAATGACATGAACGATGAACCTCCAGTCTCTGGTGAGTCCTCCTCTCTTAATTTCTTTCTTTTGACGGAAATCTCCAGCATAACCCATTCCTCGAAAACCATCCAGAATATCATCTTTGCTCAGGCTTATTGGATCTTGATCATTGTCTAGTAGCTTCAGAACTTGGCGGATCCTGTCTTCAGTTACCTCTATTCTTTTGTTTCGAACCGTTGATGCTATCCCTCTTTTGTTATTGATAGTCTCAAGTTTTGCGTTCTCCCAGAATTCTTGTATGTGGATTCTGTAAACTGTAACATCTGCTTCCACAGCATAACCGATTCTGTTAGATCGAACCCATCTAGCTGCATCTTCAAAATCTTGTGGCACCTCATCCAGATTGATGCTTTGATTGTGTTTCAACGTTTTGTCCCACTCGATGATCTTCATCATACTGCATATGTCACATAAAACGAGATTATATTAAATATTTGATTAAAAGAATTAAAAGAATTTGAAAATTTAAAAAAATTTATGCTTAATTTCGCTGTCAGATCATGATTTGCCTTCGCTAGTGCCGGTTATCGAGATCCAGAGACTAGATCAATCAACAATGATTGATCATCGCTGACTTCGCTGGCTGACCGGACACTGATTTGCGGTATTATCGCTACCATCGCTCGTGGACTGGACTCATGTCTTCGCTGACCTCGCTAGTTGCCCGATTAGTTTTGTCGGCATCAAGTCCGGGTCAAGTGCAACGTTACCAGGTCAAATTCGCTAGCGAACTTAGCGAAGACATGGTTTCATTTCCGAGAATGATTTACCAGCGAAGGTAATGATCTAGATCGCATTCGGGCGAAATAGACCATTTTGCCGGTTGCTCGAACTTGCGTTCGAGACTTTTGAGATTCCTTGTTAATTTTGCTATCTTCGCTGTCATCAAGTTTAATTCGCTGGCACCATAAATTTCTTATAAAACCCTTTTAAAACCCTTAACGGTTTTCCTAGATAAATCATGGATTTCAGACCGATTAAACAGATTCAAGCATTTCGATGTCACAACTTAAACCGATTTCATGATTCGTAACATTCTTAACAACAACCATAGCCGAGTTCAGATTCAAAAAGGCCTAGAATTATGATGGAAAACTAAACCAATTATCTGAACTAAGGCAATCATGAGACAACAGAATGCGGAATGTATACTGTTGAACATCGATGAGAAAACAAACATGTTGAGTTTGAACGATAATGAATCTTGTGATGAGTTTAAAATGTTAAGAACAGAGAGTATGGTTTACAGCGATGAAGAAGGTGAAGAATTTTTGAAAGACTTTTGAAAAATGACGGTTTTTGAAAGATATTTATATGTAAGTTTTGATATCCAGCGAAATTATAATTTCGCTGGAATCTTAATTCCGCCGCCAATAGCAGATTTTCAAACAATTTTAAATTCACTCGTTGATTTCAAATTTTCTCGTAAAACATGCCTATTTTTGGTTAAAAAATTATTTATTACGTAATATTCACAAACTAAATAAGATTTGGGCCATTTTGACTCCGAACTTCAAACTTTCAGCTCTGGGAGGTTCCATTTAATGCAAATTTCCTTGAAATATTCGACGCTCACCGAACTTACCTGCAGAAGATCATATTGCCGACACTTGCCAACTTCTTTATATATTATTATTAGTACTATTTACTAACCAGGGCACAAGAAAAACTGCCAGTATGTTTGTCCGTTTAAATCCATGTATCCTTCTTTCAACATGCCTTCGGAGAGCGCTTTTATCATGTTTTTGGTAATATTGACAAGTCTTCGATGGCCCACACACAAGCTATTGAGAATAGAATCATTACGCCCTCGTGAGTCCCACATCAGGACATACCCCCGCGATCAAGGTATGCGCAAAGATTCCTCATTACTGATCAGTATATTGGTTTCATTCTCTTCAACGATAGAGCAGAGATCAGGTCTGTACTTTCGTACAACAGAGATCCCAAGAACTATCGAGGGCTAAGACAGATAGTTCGGTGAACAGGTCAGTACTACCATACAGCAGAGTTACCAAACTAATCTGTCCAAGGTATTTGGCCAACAATTGGCGCTTATTACGGGAAAGGTTTTGGCCAAAGATGGCGCTTATTAGAAAGGGTTTGGCCTTTTTTAAGGCACTTATTATTAAAAGAATATCATAGTGTCTAGGTCAGCATGTATCTGGATGCAGCAGAAGAACGACTATTATATCCTCCGAATGAAATACCAATATAAGGACCCGAAATCTCAGACTTTGGCAATTTGTCAACGCAAGATTTAAGACCATTAAGCCATATGCCGCAACGTGTTACCCACAGAGGTGCGTAATGCCTGAGAAAAGCCAGAATTCTTGTGTAGACATTATGTTTTGCTCCCTAACAGCAGTTTACTCGTCGGTGTTGCTGAATCTACCGACACGTCGTTGCTTGGTACCCCGATTTCTTTTTGTTTTCTGTATTTGCAAGAAATGACAAAGTGTTAGCAATTTTCTATCACTTCCTCTAGCAGGAGTTAGACATAAGCATTCGTTTTTGGATTTTCTGAATATATCCCCCCTAAAATCTTTATTTTCGTGAGTCCATTTGCTCGAAAATAAAATTTTAATGAGAAAATCTTTTTGGTGGGCGACATTTTCCGATACTTGTTTTACTCTCAACAAACGTTTTTTTTTTTATCACAAGATTCATTTCCAGTCAAGGAAATTGACCATTTCCAACCAGGTTACCAACTGGTTGAATCGGGTTTTATCGAAGGCTTTCGTGAAGATGTCGGCCCGCTGCTGTGTTGTATCCACTGGCACCACTTGAATATATCCCTTCTCGTAGGCATCTCGAATCGCGTGTTTGTTCTTGAGTGGTGTATGGGATTCTTCACAATTCATGATGTTGATTCCATAATCCAACAACTGATTTTGTATCCAGAGAACTTGTGAACAGCAACTGTAGGCCGCGGTGTATTCTGCCTGAGCGGTTGAGGTGGACACCGTTGTTTGCTTCTTGCTTTGCCATGAAATCAAACGATTTCCCAAGAATTGACATCCTCCTGATACAGACCTGCGATCTACTTTACAACCTGCATGATCACTGTCAGAATATGCAATATAATCAAAATTACTATCTTTAGGATACCAAAGACCTAGTTTCGAAGTTCCTTTGAGATAGCGGAAGACGCGCTTTACAGCAGTTTCATGGGATTCCTTGGGATTTGTCTGAAATCGAGCACAAAGACAGACTGCCCACATAATGTCCGGCATGCTAGCCGTCAAATACATCAGAGACCGATCATCGAGCAATAAAAGGATTTGTTTACTGGTTTTCCTTGAGGATCTAGAGTGAGCTCTGTCTGAGAGGCGAACGGGGTGCTTGCAACTTTACAATCGTTCATGTTGTACTTCGTTAGAATGTCCCGAATGTACTTTGCCTGATGAATGAGAATCCCATCCTCCTTTTGCTTCACTTCTAGCCCTAAGAAGAAATTCAGCTCTCCCATCATGCTCATTTCGAATTTTGCCTTCATGACGGTCTCGAATTCTCTGCACAACGCCTCGTTAGTTGACCCGAAGATAATATCGTCGACGTAGATTTGAACCAGCATTACGTCCTCCCCGATCTTTTTGGTGAAGAGAGTCATGTCGATCTTTCCTCTGGTGTATCCACACTCTAACAAGTATGTGGACAAAGTCTCGTACCAGGCGCGTGGAGCTTGGTGAAGACCATAGAGTGCTTTGTCCAACTTGAAATAACGACCTGGAAAATGAGGATCTTCGAACCCCGGAGGCTGACATACATAAACTTCTTCCTTTACTTTCCCATAAAGAAAAGCACTCTTGACATCCATTTGGAAAACTTTGAAATTTCTATATGATGCATAAGCCAGGAATATTCTGATTGCTTCCAGTCGTGCAACCGGAGCAAATACTTCTTCGTAGTCAATCCCTTCTTCCTGACGAAAACCTTGTACCACCAATCTGGCCTTGTTCTTGATTACCACTCCACGATCATCCATCTTATTACGGAAGACCCATTTAGTAGCAATTGGAAACTTTCCTTCAGGTAAATCTACTAGTTCCCAAACTTTAAGCTTTCTGAATTGAGACAGCTCTTCCTGCATGGCCTGGACCCAACTGGAGTCTTGAATAGCATCTTCAATGTCTCGTGGAACGGATTGTGAAAGAAAAGTTGCGAAGAGGCCTTTGTTGATGCTTGATGACTGCCCGCGTGTATGTACTCCTTCTTCGACTGCGTCGATGACGTTTTCAAGAGGATGATTTCTATTTGTCTTGTATCCGGCATTTGTCAGAGATTCAATCTGTTGCGGAAGGTTGGTGAAGTGTTCATCCACGTAAATCACTGGTGGATCATCTTCTTGGGTTGGTTCATCCACATTCGCCTGTGAAGAAGAAGCACCGTTGTCTTGGGTGTTCTCAGGCGAAGTGTCACCAGTTGCTTCATTCACAGCCAGAATAGGGTCAGCAGATGATGGAGATAGATGGGTGGTAAACGGGGTTAAACCAATGTCAGATGAGTCAAACAGTGGTTCAATTTGAGTGTCTTCAACAGGTTCAGTTTCTGGAACTACTTCCGGAATTTCAAAGGTGTTAAAAATCACACCCACATCATAGAACCAACCAGGAGTACTTCCGGTGTTGGTGTAGTTTCCTTCTTGAAAATCAACATAGTAAGATTCAATCACCATCTTCGTTCTTTTGTTGTAAACACGGTAGGCCTTCTGTGTGGATGAATACCCCATGAAATAGCAGATATCACCTACTGCTTCAAATTTGATGAGATTTTCCTGAGTGTTTAGAAGGGTGCACGAACAGCCAAATGGTCTGAAGAAGTCAATGAGCGGCTTTCTTTTGAAGAGAAGTTCATATGCTGTCTTTCCATGTGGTTTTACAATGAGTACCTTGTTTAGAACGTAACATGCCGTATTTACAGCTTCTGCCCAGAAGATGATTGGAAGCTTTGAGTCCACCAGCATGGTTCGTGCAGCTTCGATCAACGTTCTATTCTTGCGTTCAGCAACTCCATTCTGTTGGGGAGTTCTGGCTGCACTGTATTGGAGATGAATTCCCTTTTCAGCACAGAAGGATATGAAGGTCTGATTTTTGAACTCGGACCCATTGTCACTTCTGATCGACTTCACTTTTAGTTTGGTCACATTTTCAATCAGCGGGATGAATGATTTGAGAACTTCAGCTGTCTCGCTTTTTGCTTCAAGAAAATAGACCCATGAAAACCGAGAGAAATCATCTGTGATCACCAAACAGTAAGAACTTTTAGCAAGACTTTTAACACTAATTGGACCAAAAAGATCCATATGCATCAATTGAAGAGGCGCAGTGATCGTATTCACTGCTTTGGACTTGTGCGATTTCTTGTGCTGTTTTCCCTGGGCGCATGCTATACATTTTTTCAGAAAATGGGAATTCTTTAATCGGAAGACCTCTTACTAAGTTTAACTTGGAGAGTTTATTCATATTTTTAAAATTAACATGCCCCGATCGCCTGTGCCAAAGCAGTGACTCCGATTCTGAAGCCTTAGAGATCAAGCAGGTTAGATTGTCGTTTGTCTTGGGATTCTTCATATTGAGCACGTATGTGTTGTTTTGTCTTGGAGCAGTAAGCATGATCATTTCAGTAGGAACAACATAACCGGGCTTCAGAAACAAGCATTCCATGTCATTGAAGAGCACCGATATTCCTTTATCACGGACTTGTGAGACATTCATGAGATTGTAGCATAGCTCCAGAACATAATTGACATTCTCCAGCGTGAGGGCTTCAGACACCACATCTCCTACACCAACAATCTTTCCACCTTTCTCGTCTCCAGCGAAAGATACGAAATCACCATCGATGAAGCGAAAGTTCTTCAGAAGTTCCTTCAATCCAGTCATGTGTCTTGAACATCCGTTGTCCACATGCCAGATGTATTCCATGAGCATACGAAGCCATTTCTGGAGTTTATTCTGATATACAAAAATATACACAAATTAGCTTGATTTAGGAATCCAGATTTGCTTCATTTGGAATCTATCGTGGTTTTGACCCACTTTGACCTCTTTTTGTTTCCAAAAATAGGCAGTTGACTCAACCAGATTTTTAACAGACTTCTTAAGATAATTTAATTGATACGTGACGTTTGTAAGAAAATCATGTTCTGGTTTAGAAAACTTCTTGGTTTTACAATGTTTCGCTGTATGTCCTAAATGACCACAGCGAAAACATCTTTTATGTCTGGGTCTTTTGGTGTTAGAAGATGATGTATGTGATGAGAGTCTTGAGCTTTCTGCTTTCTTCATTTTCTTGTCCACTCTGCTTTCATCTTCTGAGTATTCTTCATCATTGTCTGAATCGGATGAACTATCAGACATGTTGTCCTCACTTGAGCTTTGCTCTTCACTTGCTTCGTAACTTGACTCATTGTAACTTTGATCTTTGTTTGAACTTTCTGAGTCTTGATCTTCAATGGTTTCAGAACTTGAACATTCGAAGCTTTCATCATTGGTGGGTTGATCTTCACTTGAATTTTCTGATCCTTGCTCGTCTTCTGAGGCAGTGATGCTTGAGTCTTCATTGCCATGATCTTCAGTGACACTCTTTTCTGAATCTGTCACACCTGTTCTAGAAGGAATAAATTCGGGAATTTCCTCTGTGAGGAATTTTCCGAAACTATTCTTTTTCAATTCTGGCACAAATACAGGAGATTCACAAGCAACTTTATCATCACAAAATGCATAATTTAAATCATGACATTCAGACACACAATGTTCACGATCACGGGTCTCAAATGTAGGCACATGGCCCTTACAGTCATCCGAAGAGTTAAATTTAGGCACTTGGCCATTACAGTCATCCATCCTACTTAAATTACTAAATTCATCCTTAACATTGTTTTTCCTAGAACAGTTCCAGGCGAACCAGTTAACAGTAGAATAACTGTCGCCTGAATATCCAATTCCTATTTTAGACCCGCCGCAGTCTCCATCCTTATCGCACACATCTTCTTTACACACAATGGGATCTGCATTACTTTTAGAACAGTTAGCGGTTGTCTCATTTTCATAAAACTCATTTTGTTCAACAGAGGCCTTTTCATTGATAAGATCGTTTTCGGGATGAGGAGTCGGCATAGGCACATAGTTTTTGCTATGTGGAGGAAAGAAAAGTTTTCTTTCATTTCCGTGCCTATCCTTATACCCAATCACGTCCTTCACAAACGTTGGTCGTTGGCAGTTTTTAATGTCAGTAAAGGCCTTTTGACTGACATTCCATTTGTCTATTATAATTTGTAATTTGTTCTTTTCATTCAAAGCTTTTTCTAATCTTTCTGTAAGATCGTTAATGATAAAATCTTTTCTAAACACAAATTCTTTAAGAGTTTGCATTTTAGCTAAAGTTGAGTTCAACTTTCTCTGATATGCAGCCTCGTTCTGTTTAAGCTCTTTGTTAAATTTTAAAGCTTTGTCTTTTTGTCTTTCAAATTCTAGATTTAAGGATTTGTAATGTGCCACGACATCAACGCATGCAGGTGTGCATAATTTTTCTTTAAAACTAAGTGGAATATTGTTTACCAAGTTCTTGTCAGCCTTTTCCTTTGATGAGTCTGCTTTCATGGCGGCTGCTGGGACCTTTTCCTTACCCTTCTCAGAGGTCTCTTTCGAAACATGCTCCTCTGCTTGTCTACCCTTCTGTTCATTCTCAGGCTCCACTGAGGTGAGAATGCTTTTTAAACCTTTGTCAGCAATGTTGTCTCCTTTTGGGATTCCGACTGTTTGTTTCTCAACCTGCTTAAGTGAGGACTCGCTTGAGATTTTTGCCATAAGGGCTTTGTTGACTTGCTCCTTGGTTTCAGCAATTTCTTCACTCCAATCATAGTCTTCAACAACTAAGGCTTTTGGCGTGCTGGGAGATGCGTTGCTTTTGTTTTCTTCAACTGTGATTTGCTTTACAGCAGGAGTGGTTTCACTGTTTCCTTCTTTCAACAGAGGACAATCACGCTTGAAATGGCCCAGATTCTTGCAGTTGTAGCATCTAAGTTTAGACTTGTCAAAGCCAGCTTTTCCAAGACCTAAACGCTTTCCTGTTTTGTCTTGAAATTTCTTTAACCTCAATGTGATCATGGCCATCTGCCATTTCAGATCCATTTCCTCCATATCATCTGGATCAACCTGATACATGTCTTCAGCTGTGAACATCTCCTTTCTTAGTTCTCCAGACATCAGGGCTTCATAGCTGTCACACCCCCATTTCCACGTGTCACCGGTGGGCCCGGTGTGGGGTACAGTGACGTAGTTGGCATCGTCATAGACAATCAACACAATATAGTAATGCACGGCGGAAGCAGAATAGAAACATTTCAACTTTTAAATAAAGTGTAATAATAAATATCACAATAGTTGAAATGGATCCACAGGCGGATCAAATAAAAATAGAAATATATAGTTCAACAGATAAATGTCGTCCAAGTTTGCGAGACTATTGTGGACGCTCTCTAGGAAACAGCCAGCCTATTTCCGTATAGTACCTGCACTTAACCTTTTGGGAAAAATACGTCAGTTTACACTGGTAAATACAAATCGACTGACTCATTTTGAAAATGATTGAAAATTTATTTAAATGCACAAGGCATAAATATTTTTATTAACTTGGGATAATTATATAATATAATCTTGTGAACGAATTACATGCACTTATATCTCTGGTGGCCCGGGATCTACTGTCCGGGCTAGAGATTTAATTGACACACCACATCAAAGAGTTATACACGACGGGTGTACGCCTACACCCCGTGCTCTGGTCGTGGCCATCTCGTAAGATAATGCCAAGGATATCCGGGACATGGTCAATAACCCCCCAAAGCCTTTAAGTAAGACAAAACTGTTTAAACGAAGTCACACAAGCTATTCAAGACTGTACACCCATAGGGCGCAGGACTTGTGCGCCCGATCAAGCGGTATTTTAAATACCGTACCCCAAGCCCGTATAGGGAAAATAAGTCAAAATGTATTTACCTGAGCAAGTATAAGTCACAAATGATAAGTGTTGGTAGCTTTTACCGGGCTTCCTAATCTGGAACAAAGGTTTATAATTAACCTATTAGATTCCTAACGGGTCTTTTATTTAAGCCTAGGCTTTGACCGGTTAGTTTTAGGAATGATACGGTTTACGCACGATTAAGCGAAAGACCGGATAGAATGTGATTTAGACCCGACAAGTTTGAATACTTGTATAATATGGGTATACTAAATACATTCTGGATTTTGAAGTAAAAATGATATCGTTTGACCCGTTTCGGTCAATTTACGCAAACTAGTTACGTAAACCGAACCGAACGCGAAAAGGGCGATACGGGTAGCCAAAAGATTCAAATGCAAGTTCCCTGAATTAATATGCTTAGAATATGATATCATATCAGTAAGTTATGTTCTATATTGCCCGGAATAGTTTTAAACCCAATTTATGCCTTAGAAGGGCATTTTGGTCAATTAAAAGATAATAAAAGGATAAAATTAGAAATCTGAGTTTCGGGTCTGGTTCATACAGTAAATATACTTAGGGCATGTTTGGCTAAGCTTTTACAACCAACTTATTGGCTTATTGACTTATCAAAAAGCCAAAAGGCAGTTTTTAGTGTTTGGAAAATGGAAAAGTGCTTTTTAAAATGACTTTTTGACATGAAAGAAAAGGAGTTTTTGAAAAGTTAAGAGATTGTGACTTCTTGATCAGCTTATAGCTTTTCAAGCAACAAATTACCAATATACCCCTTATTTTTTAACATCCCTTATGAAAGAATGCCTCTTTTAGTCATTTTACATCAATAAGCTAAGCCAAACACTTTTTAAAAAACAACTTATTGACTTATTGGTTTTCCCACCACATAAGCTAATCCAAACACTTTTTTTTAAAAACTCCTTTTCAAAAAGTCCTTTTCCAAAAGTCTTTTTACTAAAAGTTCTTTTTAACTTAAATAAGCTTAGCCAAACATGCCCTTAATATAACATATTATATCAGTAGGGTATGACCCATATACCAAATATATCATTTAAAACCAAACTATGCACCGTAGGGGTAATTTAGTAATTTCACAAGGGCTAAAAATGCCAAAACTGGAAGTCTGAGTTCATATACTTATACTTACTGTTTTTATATGAAAATATGCTAAACACATCAGTAGGTATAGGTCTTATATGTTTAAAACAAGTATAACGCTTATTATGCGCTTAAAACGCTAAAAATACGATTTAAGGGCGTTTCCGGGTTTTCACAATAAATCTGAGATTTTTATATTTCCAGAATACTTAAAATAATTTATTCATCATATAAAATCAGTAGAAAAAGGTTTCGGGTCAAAAGGATGTGTAAAACTCATTTTATGGCTAAAACGGTCAAAACCGACATAAGCCGAAATGACTAGGCGACCTAGGATCCGTTCAGCCAAAAATTAATTAAAAATCACCAAAATTCCCAGAATATTATATTACTTCTGTTGGTAAAAAGTTTTATACCAAAACGTGGCCAGAAACGGGTTCTACGCGAAAAGGACCGTTTATGTAAATTTATTATATAGTTTTACGCTAATGGCCATAACTCACAATCTGGACCACCAACTGATCCGAAACTTTCGGTGCAAGTTTATATAATAAAAATAAAGATTTCTATCCTTTCACTTTTCCAAAAATCCCGTTTTAAATCAAAAAGGGCAAAATAGTCAACTTTATGCATAAACCGGAAACAAGCATTCGAATAGGCTAAGCATAGACTCAATCAAAGAAAATTCCAGAAAGTTTAACTAAAATAAAAATAGTCAAAAATACTTTCCAATACAGATCTTGAACATGCATGTACGAATCCGAATCGATAGTCTACGAAATAATCGTTTTACAAGACTTTCGGTTCCGATTCGTGTCTATACTATAGATTGTCGAGTTGATGATGATTAAAACACATTCTTATATGTATTACAAGTCATTTTTAATGATCAATCAGGTTGCATGTCATCTATATCATTAATCATGTTATTTTTCACAAAAATTGCTTCTGTTGACTTTTTAGAAATAGGTTTGACTCGACATTTAGCATGCATGTAGTGGGAATCAGTTAGTGCCCTTTAGAGGGTTTGTTTCCCACATAAATACCAATCTATAACAAGTTTCAATTCGAGAAAAGACTGAAAGAAATTCGTTTAATCAGAAAGTCAAAGGTTGTGAACACCCAGTTTGACTTTTAGCAATTAACACAACAAGAACGGATTAAGGAACGAATTGAAAGCTTACAAAGGTCCTAAAGATGTTTAGTGGACACTAGAAGTCGGCCTTGTTGATCAGATTTCTTCCAGAAAGCTTGCTTGAAGTTCTTGAATGTTGAGAGCACTTGGTTACAATGAAAAATGATCAAGAAAATGATCAATAATCTGATTTAAAGGTACAAATTCGAGGTTCCTGTAGTAGTAGGCATGCATGGCATGTTATTGGGCTAATTGGAGGCAAGTTACAACTGTAATGCACTCAAATTCGGACTCAAATCAACCAAAATACGATTTCTGGTCGCTGGGCAACCCACGCGGCCCGCTTGGGCTTTCCCAGGCGGGTCGCCTGACCCCTTGTTCAGCCAAACAACTTTCAATTGTTGACAGCTTTGACCCCTGAACTTGTACGCGATGTTTCGGCTACTTTTCTCGACCCGTAAACCCCCAATCTTGGTTTTTAAGAACCTTAGGACTTTTACCAACATGGTAATGTCCTCGGATAACTTTGCGCTCAACCGAAAAGCCCTGAAATTCGACGTTGACGCTTTTAGTCCCTTAAGTACGGTTTTGGCCATAACTTTCTCATACGTTGACGAAACTTCATGAAATTTTTACCACATATTCTAGTGAGTATATTTTAGCTATACAAAGCTTCGGGTCTGCCAAAAGTTCACTCAGAGGTATAAATTAAACATGTTGACACTTTTGGCCCCTATAGTTTACGATACTTCACTTTTGGGCAATTTCCGCGTCGTATGATCCATGAACCATCCGTTAAAGGTTATAAACATTATGTAGGGTTATCATAGAGCCTATTTATCCATTGTTGACACTTTGGACCCTTACGTTCCATAGTTTTCACCGTTTGTCACTTTTAGTCCCTCTAAAGTATGTTTTCACATAACGGAACCTTATGACACATGTCAAGACATTATTGGACGAAATTTTTCGAGGTGTCACATCCTCACCCCCTTAAAAGAAATCTCGACCCCGAGATTTATTCAAACAAATGGGGATATTTCTCTTGCATCGTGGATTCCACTTCCCACGTGTATTCGGGACCTCTACGGGCATCCCATTTGACCTTTACAATAGGCACATGCTTCCTTCGAAGTTTCTTTACCTGTCGATCCTCAATCGACAAAGGTTTTTCAACAAACTTTAGACTTTCGTCTATGTGTATATCTGTATGCGGTATAACCAGTGATTCGTCAGCGAAACACTTCTTCAAATTACAGATATGGAACACATTATGAATAGCACTAAGCTCTTCAGGCAAGTTTAACTTATAGGCGACTGCCCCGACACGTTCGATTATCTCGAAAGGTCCTATGTATCTCGGGCTTAGCTTGCCTTTCTTTCCAAATCGCATTACACCTTTCCAAGGTGATACCTTAAGCAACACTTTTTCACCCACATCGAAATGAAAATCTTTGCGCTTAGGATCCGCATAACTTTTCTGCCTATCCCTGGCAGCTTTCAAACGATCACGGATCTGAACGATCTTGTCTGTCGTCTCAAAGACGATATCTGGTCCAGACAACTGGACATCTCCAACTTCTGCCCAACAAATGGGCGATCTACACTTTCTACCGTATAGGGCCTCAAAAGGCGCAGCCTTTATGCTGGAATGGTAGCTATTGTTGTAGGAGAATTCAATCAGTGGTAGGTGCTTATCCCAACTACCACCTAAGTCGATTGCACATGCACGAAGCATGTCTTCCAAGGTTTGAATAGTACGCTCACTCTGACCATCGGTCTGTGGATGATAAGCCGTACTAAAATTCAAACGAGTGCCCAACGACTGTTGGAAACTCTTCCAAAAATGCGACGTATATCTAGTATCTCTATCAGAGATAATAGATATAGGTATACCATGTAGCGCTACTATCTTATCGACGTATAATTGAGCTAACATATCTGAGCTATACGTCTCTTTGATGGGTAGAAAATGAGCTGACTTAGTCAGTCTGTCTACTATGACCCATATGGTATCGTTTCCCTTTTTCGTCTTCGGCAACTTGGTGATAAAATCCATTGTCACCATTTCCCATTTCCATTTGGGAATTTCAGGTTGTTGAAGCAAACCTGACGGCTTCTGATGCTCAGCCTTGACTTGCGCACAAGTCAAACATTTGGCCACATACTCGGCCACGGACTTTTTCAAACCAATCCACCAGTAGTTTGATTTCAAATCCTGGTACATCTTATCAGCTCCAGGATGAACGGAATATTTAGAGCTGTGGGCTTCCTGGAGGATAACATCCCGAAGTCCTCCATAAACTGGAACCCATATTCGTCCGTTTAGTCGTAGCATTCCATCTTTGTCGTGGGATAACTGCTCCTCAGTTACTCCCAACTTTTCCGCAGGATAGTTAGCTTCCAGCACAGCTTCCTTCTGTGCAGCTAACACCCTTTCATTCAAATTATTTCTTATTTCAATGCGCTTGGCATTGATTCTGATCGGTTTAACCCTTTCCTTTCTACTTAAGGCGTCGGCAACCACATTTGCCTTGCCTGGATGGTATCGTATCTCGCAATCATAGTCATTGAGAGTTTCCATCCATCGCCTTTGACGCATGTTCAATTCCTTCTGATTGAACAGATGCTGAAGACTCTTGTGATCCGAATAAATTATGCACTTGGTTCCATACAAGTAATGTCTCCATAGCTTCAAAGCAAATACAACCGCACCCAATTCCAAATCGTGGGTGGTGTAGTTCTTTTCGTGCACCTTGAGCTGTCGAGAAGCGTAGGCAATGACTTTGCCTTTCTGCATGAGTACACAGCCCATGCCAGTATGTGATGCATCACAATATACCACAAATTCATCTATACCATCGGGCAACGTCAATACTGGCGCATTGCTCAGCTTCTGCTTCAGAATGTCAAAGGATTCCTGCTGCTTAGGGCCCCAATCAAACTTAATCTTCTTACGGGTCAATGAGGTTAGGGGCGCAGCAATCCTTGAGAAGTTCTCGATGAATCTCCTATAATATCCTGCCAATCCGAGGAAACTGCGAATCTCGGTAGGCGTCTTCGGCTCCTGCCAATTCATGACTGCTTCGACTTTAGCGGGATCTACTTGGATACCACGCTCGCTTACAACATGTCCAAGGAATTGGACTTCTCGAAGCCAAAATTCACACTTTGAAAATTTGGCATAAAGCTTCTCTTGATTCAAAAGTTTGAGAATACAACGAAGGTGTTTCTCATGATCAGTTTGGCTCTTCGAGTAGATAAGAATGTCATCAATGAAGACGATGACGAACTTATCTAAATAAGGTTTGCAGACGCGATTCATGAGATCCATGAACGCGGCTGGTGCGTTAGTGAGCCCAAACGGCATCACTAGGAACTCGTAATGTCCATAACGAGTCCTAAACGCGGTCTTGTGTACGTCTTCCTCCTTGACCTTCAACTGATGATATCCTGACCTTAGGTCAATCTTGGAGAAATAGCTTGCTCCTTGCAACTGATCGAACAGATCGTCGATCCTGGGTAACGGATACCGATTCTTGATAGTGACCTTGTTAAGCTCACGATAATCGATGCACAGACGCATCGATCCATCCTTCTTTTTAACGAACAAGATTGGCGCTCCCCAAGGAGATGAGCTAGGTCTAATAAAACCTTTAGCTAATAGATCATCCAACTGCGTCCTCAACTCCTTCATCTCCGTCGGTGCCAATCTATATGGTGCTCTTGCTACAGGTGCAGTGCCTGGAATGATATCTATCCGAAACTCTACTTGTCTATCCGGTGGCAAACCAGGTAGCTCTTCAGGGAAAACTTCAGGATATTCCGAAATAACAGGAATATCTTCAATCTTCGGCTTCGGCTCATCAATGGTAACTTGTGCCATATAAATGACACATCCTTTCTGCATGCATCTGGATGCCTTGAGCATGGACACTTGCTCGGGCAATCCATGCTGGGTATCTCCTTGAATAGTAAGCGACTCACCAGACGGAGTCTTCACTATCACTTGCTTTCTATTGCACAGAATCTGGGCTTGGTTACTCGACAACCAATCCATGCCTATTTCTATGTCGAATCCAGCTAACTTAAAGGGAAGCAAGGATAGCGGGAAAGAATGATTCCTAATGGATATAACACATCCATCTAGAACAGTCGAGGCGGTTTCTAAGGTTCCATCGGCTAATTCCACCTCATATTTCACACTTAAGGTTTTAACAGGAAGGTTCAACAGTTTACAAAACTTATCATCTACAAACGACTTATCAGCTCCAGAATCAAACAAGACTCTAGCAAAAACATCGTTTACAAGAAACGTACCGGTAATGACGTTATCATCAAGGACTGCTTCCTTTGCGTCCATCTTGAAGACTCTCGCATTAGTCTTCTTTCCTTCCTCGGCCTTCTTTGCAAACTTTGGGCAGTTGGGCCGAATGTGCCCTTTCTCGTTGCAACCAAAACACGTTGCATCCTTCATCTTCTTGCAATCCACAGCTTTATGATCTGTGGACTTGCAGATTCCACAACGTTTCTCGAAAGACTGGGATTTCGTTTCCAACCGACACCTCCCAAAGTGGTGCCTCCTGCAGATCTTGCATCTGGGTTTCTCACCCGACTGATGATCATTTTTCCTAGACCCCGACCCTTTCCTGTGGTCGTTGTTCCCTCTATGTCGCTTTTCAGATCTTCGTGAGGTGTCATCCTCACGTTTTCGTTTGTTCTCCTCAGAGCTCCTCATAGCTCTCAATCTAACCACGTCTTGAGTGAGGGAGAGGGATAGATCCGCTACGGATCTAAATGTAGTAGGTCTTGAAGCTTTGACGCTGGCTTTAATCTCCGGTGCCAGACCCCCAATGAATCGAGCAATCCTACGCGGCTCCGGGGTCACCAAGTAAGGCACTAAACGAGACAGCGTGTTGAACGTAGTAAGATACGCTTGACAATCGAGGTTCTTCATAACCAAGGATACAAAATCCGATTCGATTCGCTCGACCTCGTGCTGCGGACAGAAGTTCTCTTTAATCAGGGCCACAAACTGTTCCCATGACAAACCGTACAGTGTGGCCTTACCGGCAGCTTGTAGGAGTGACTTCCACCATGCTAACGCATCTCCTTTGAATGACTGGGACACGTACTTCACGACGTCCCTATCAGCACACCCGCTGATATCAACTACAGTGTCCATCTCGTCGATCCACGTCATGCAGTCGACGGCTCCTTTTTCCCCAGTGAAATCTCTGGGCTTGCAGGATACAAAATACTTGTACGTACAGGACCTGCTGTACGTGTCATGCTTCAGCTCAATCTCCTGCTTTGGGACGCTGCTGTGGTTGGAGGAATGATTATCATCCTCAGCTTTCTTCGGCTCACTCTTTTTAGACGGCGGCTTACTATGAGCCCCAGAATGAGTCTTAGCCTTGACATGCGTCACTGAGCGGGTTCTACTCTGAGTACCACTAGATTCCTTGAACTGCCGATCCATAGCCTTGGCGACAGCATTATCTATCAGTGCTTGCAATTCTGCACCGGTAACGTGAATCTTTGCATTATCTGAGCGTTCCCCAGAATGACTGTTGGTTTCTTCCGATTTGGCCATCGTAGCTTTAAGCTACAATAAAGGACAAGGCCTTATTTAGAACCTAACAGTATTATCGTCCTAGACGATTTATTAACCATGGTATCAATAACCTTAGCAGTTAATTTAATAAATTTCATTCAGGCTCTTAATAGCAATCAAGGAATGAAAAAATATATATATTGGCACCATAGGCCTAGTCACAAGGACAATCACTAAATTATAAATTTAGATTTTTTTTTTATAGGATTATAAATTGTATAATTAAACAAATAATCCTTTACTAGACAGAGAGTCATAAACCACAACTGTCACTATATAACATAGTTATAACCCGTAGGTATCAAGCCATTAACAGACTTGTGTACAGATAAAATCTGTAGATATTTCTTTTCTAGGCAGGGAGTTATAAACCACAACTGCCATTATATGACATAGTCATAACCCGTAGGTATCAAGTCATTAATAGACTTGTATACAGATAAAATCTGTAGATAATTCTTTACTAGGCAGGGAGTCATAGACCACAACTGCCACTATATGACATAGTCATAACCCGTAGGTATCAAGTCATTAATAGACTTGTATACAGATAAAATCTGTAGATAATTTATTAAAAGGTGGGTCGTGTGATTCTACAGATCACGCTTAGCCCAGAATGTTAACATGTTCTCAGATGTTAACAGGGAGTTGAATCTTTTCAACCAGGTTTTACCATCAGGGCCAGGCCTGTTAATAAGGCATTCAAGCTAGGTTATACCTTACTAAGATTCTTATAAAATGGCAAATCAAATAAAAATTGATACTTCCCATTATTTAAAAGTTAAATTCATGCACATAATTAAATAAGAAATTTAAATCAACCATTTCAAATTTTAATAAAGTACGAGTACATCTATGCCCTAAACGGGACTTTGAAATAACATAACTAGCATGAATAACATGCCCGCGCAGGGGCTAAACAAGTACAACAATAACAAAATAAAATAAAACAAACCCACGCAGGGGTTAACAGGATAACATACCCACACAGGGGTAGAGAAAGATAGATATACCCACGCAGGGGTAGAGTACTGGAATAAATGTCCACGCAGGGACATGAGTACATGAAATGATAATTGAAGGATTCAACGATCCTTCTTGCTCTTACCCTTGAGCAAATCGAATACCTTCTTAAACATGCCACTGGTGCGTCGGCGATCCTCTCGCATATTGTGCTGAAACTCGCGTCGCATGCTATCAATCCCCTGCAGGATCTCCTGAACCTGCGGCGGCGACATCATAGGCGCCGGCGGAGGTGGTTGGTACTGCTGCGGCTGCGGCGGCTGGTATTGCTGCGGCTGCGGTGGCTGCTGGTAACCCGGAGGGTAACCAAAAGTAGATGGGCCAGCAGCCCAAGGGTCTCCAAGTGGACCACTCGGTGGGAGTGAGCTATAGTTCACAGCTTGCCAATAAGGGTCTCCTGTGTAATCATAACCCTGAGGGAAAACATGCTCGAACGGGTTGAACTGAGCGGCACTAGCATAAGCCGGAATCGGCTCTCCAAAATTCTGCGGCGGCAGAGGCGGGATCGGAACAGAAGTAACCTCCGATACGGGATGCTGAGACTCCCCTGTCTCGGACTCCCCGGGAAGAGACGTGTAGCGGCTGCTACTAACACGTGGAGGGGTGCCTATGCGAATCCCTCCGCGCGTAGACATGCGCGCATTCCTCCTCGGCCTCTGAGGTGGAGGAGGTAAAACTGGCGGCGGCGGTGGTGACGGAGTGATCACGTCACGCCACAGGGCCTCAGATAGGTCCTGCGGTAGAGGCGGCTGCTGCTGGAGCTGCTGCTGCTGCGAGTGGTGCTGTGAGTGCACCGGCGAACCATGGAGCGATTGGAGCATCGGAGTACCATGGAGTGATTGAAGCATCGGAGAGTTGTGGCTAGGGGTGAAGTACCAATTGTGACACCCCGTTGAAACACGCTAGCTTGGCAGTGGCTGCTTCAACTTTCGGGACGAAAGTTCTTAAAACTTGGGGATAATGTGACACTCGAGGTTTTTCCGAACGATCACCTTGTAATATTTTGTGTGTATATATATATTATTAAATGGAAACGTGATTTTTGCATGATATGTGTGATATGTATGTATTATGTATATATTTATATGAGAGCCGAAACCACGACCCGAGACCATGACTCGCAACCGGGCGGTTGCGAGTGGGCCTCTTGGTTTCGAGTGGCCCTTGGGTCGTAACCGGTTTGGGCCGAAACCCCCAAGCCCAACCCGAAACACCCCATATATATATCCCACCTCCTCCTCATTTCCTTCATTTGTTACACCAAACAAACACACACCTCTTCTATTTTCTCTCAACTAAAAACCCCAAGCCAACAACATCCAAACTCTTCCAAACTTTCGGTTCAAGCTCAAGGATCTCGGACGAGGAAACTCGGTCAAGACCAAATTCGGACACTCCATCTTCTCGGTTCTCTTTTCTTTGTTTTCGGCTCCTCCTTTCATAACCGGTTAGTGTTATCTTTGTGTATCTTTTGTGTATAAGATTTATGTTGGTTAAATGAACTAGAAGTATTATGCTTGGTTAGAAATACTATGCATGATTTTTAGGAAGATTGTGAAGTTTTGACTATGTGTGTTAAACCCTATGTATGATACTTGCTAACATGCTTAAATGGTTATGGAATAATGGTTTAAGGATGTTTAGGGCCAACCGAGTTATGTTAATGCCACTAAGTGTATGTTTTACTTGTTCTTGCATATTAATCTTGTTAGAAATAGGTGATTTTCGGTCCAAAAATGTGTGATTATGTTAACATGAAAACCCTAGGAAAAACTATGAACTTGATGAACTTGTTGAAGATAGTTTGAAGATTTTAAAATGGTAATGTTTGATCTATTGTTGTATATGGTCAAAATTAGGAAAAGTGTTTGTAGAAACCTTATTGGCTGTTTCCAAATATGGGTCTGATTTCATATGTACAATTTGGACTGTCTTTTCTGCATCATCACGTGTATATGAAAGTGACAGATTACGACTCGCAACGACAGCATTCCGACTCGCAACGACGGCATTACGACTCGAAACCACACGGTTGCGACTCGCAACCAAAGCATGACAAGTCGAAACCACGAGATTTCGACTCGAGACTACCACGATTGCGACTCGCAACCAACACGTGACAACTCGAGACCACGATTGCGACTCGCAACCAACACGTGACAACTCGAGACCACGATTGCGACTCGAGACCAGCTGGTTGCGAGTGGGCTGTCCATTTTGGTTATTGGGCCATTTTGTGTTAACTTGGGCTATCTGTTAAATGGACTATGTGTTGCTGTTGACTGTTTAATTGTTTAGGCCGGCCCAATAACCCAATGACTGTTTACCTGTATGTATGTTACGTGCCTATATGTGCTTTTACGTGAATGCTTGTACACCGAACCTGACCTATACCAGTAACCATGTTAGGACGTGGTGACCAACGTGATTGACAAGTAACCTAAACCTACCGAGCAACCCAAGGTGAGTTCACAACTTAAAAGCATGCGTCCCGGTGGTTTGGGACACGAGACTAACAACCCTATCCCCTGGTAAAAGGGGATACCATTTACATACTTTCCCTGGTTATTGGGAACAAAACTTACTTTTCCTTCCCTGGTATTGGGAAACCTTTTGGACAATCCTATCCCCTGGTAAAAGGGGATACCATTTACATACTTTCCCTGGTTATTGGGAACACAACTTACTTTTCCTTCCCGGGTATTGGGAAACCTTTTGGTTAATTACTGTTTATACGGATTGCAACTAACGGCACTAAACGAAACTCTATCACTCAAGTCCCTACTACAAATACCGATTAGTCGCCGGGTTAGGCGAGCGGGTTATTAGTTGATAGCGCTATTTAGGTGTTTACCAGCCTCACACCGTGCCCTGGTTTGGGACGGGCGTGAACTAATGTACTCAGAAATCCGTCAATGATGATAGAACATTGACATCGGGGCATCCTGCGGATACGCAACGGTTACCTAGTGTTCGGTATTGGAAAAACAGTTTAGTCGCTAACTTTTGGGGTAGCTCCCCAGGGCATGTATAAACGGATAAATTAACCGGTGAAACAAAGTTTTTGGGTAATTAAAACTGGACAACTAGTGAACTCACTCAGCATTATTGTTGACCCCTTACTGCATGCTTTGCAGGTAACCAGTGACGATGGAGCTTGCAGCTTGGGAACGTGTAGTGTCTGTTCACCCCTGTGTTGGGTGTTACCTCATTTTGAATCATGAACTTGTTTTAAACTACCTTACTTATGCTTCCGCTACTTAGTACTGTTTTGAACCAAAACTTTAAACTCTGAACTTAATATTTGATAAGCTTACGAATAGTAAGTATTACTTTTGTTATCAACTAAAGTATTCAGTATAATTGGTGGCTGGATCCTGGTCAGTCACGCCCCCGAAGCGGGTGTTATCCGCAGGTGGATTTTGGGGGTGTGACAGATTGGTATCAGAGCCATTGGTTATAGTGAACTTGGTTTTAAAAAGGGGAAAATCTTTTTGGAGAAAACCAGACTATAACCTGTGACTCGCGACGACACTACACTCCAAGTGCAAGGCTCGACACATTTGACCTCATAGCTCGGACCAGTGTTTACTTGTTTACTTTATGTTTCCTGTTATGCTATACGTACTAGTGTGCCTAACTAGATAGATACACCTCTCTCTTCTATCTCATTCTCGCTACACTACGGCATCACACTCATACTGTGTTTTCTGGTTATGAAGACAATGAGTGGACGCGGAAGAGGAAACATCAACATGACGCAGGCTCAGTTCACTAACCTGCTCAACACAGTGGCTGCGGCTTTTGCAGCTCACCCTTTAGGTAAGCTCGTTGTTTTAGGATGTTTAGATCCTACCGCCACATCGACTTTTCGCCTCTAAACCTATACGCTTCGCTTCTCACGAACAGGTCAGCATGCACCTGCGCAACCACCAGTGTGTACTTTCAAAACTTTCATGGATTGCAAGCCTCTCCCTTTCAACGGCACGGAGGGTGCCATAGGTCTTCTGCATTGGATTGAGAAAATTGAAGCTGTTTTTGCTGTTTGCGAGTGTCCCCCTGCGAACTGGGTGAAGTTTGCTACTGCTACGCTTGAAGGAAGCGCGCTTTCTTGGTGGAAGGCACAGATTCAGATGTTTGGGTTGGAAACTGCAAATGCGACGGCATGGGAGGATTTCAAGGATATGATTAAGGATGAATACTGTCACCGAGATGACATCCACAAGCTTGAGAATGAGTACTATGAGCTCAAGATGGTTGGGTCAGAGATTGAAACCTACACCAAGTTGTCCAACGACTATGCTGCTCTTTGCCCAAACATGTCTCGACCAATGTATCGACGAATCGAACTGTACATCAAGGGTTTGGCTCCTGAAATTCGAAGCCATGTCACTACAGCCAACCACACTACCATTCAGCCGATTGTTCGACTTGCTCACAAACTTACTGATCAGGCCGTAGAAGAGGGCCGGTTGCCCAAGAGGATCAATGCTACTGTCGGAACTTCTAGTGACAACAAACGTAAGTGGGAAGGAAGTCAAAGCAAGGATGCTAACCCCACTCAGGCCCCAGCACAGCAAAGGAAAACCGAAAACAACAAGGGCGCTCAACAACAGGGTGGCTATCGTGGAAACCACCCCAAGTGCAACAAGTGCAATCGACATCACAGCGGGCAGTGTGTGAAGGGCCAGTGTCAGCGATGTAACAAAATGGGGCATGAGGCCAAGGATTGTAGAAGTCAGTTCCCAGCTAGACAGAACCAGCAACAACCTCAACAGCAACAGCAGCAGGGAAACAACCGGGCATGTTTTAAGTGTGGAGCTGAGGGGCACTTTAAGAAGGATTGCCCTGAACTGAATCAGAATCGCAACAATAATCAGGGAGCTGGGAACAACAATCAGAACAACAATGCTGGGAATGGTGCTAGAGGAAGGGCTTTCGTGATTGGAGCTGGTGAAGCAAGGAATGACCCCAATGTCGTGGCGGGTAAGTTCCTACTCGATGATCGTTATGTTTCTGTGTTATTTGATTCCGGTGCCGATGCTAGTTATGTATCCCTACGTATTAGTAAGAAGCTTAAGCGTCCGCTTTCGTTACTAAGTTCTCCTCACCTCGTCGAGTTAGCTAATGGTAGAAACATCGAGGCCTCACATGTTGTCAAAAGCTGCAAACTAGAGTTGTCTGGTCAGACATTTAGTATCGATCTTTTCCCTGTTACTCTTGGAAGCTTCGACGTCGTTATTGGTATGGATTGGTTATCCAAGCATCGCGCTGAGATCCTCTGTCAAGAGAAAGCAGTTCGTATTCCTCGCCGTTCTGGCAAACCCCTCATTGTACAAGGTGGCAAAAGTGGAGAAATCTCCGGCATTATCTCGTTCTTGAAGGCCCAGAAGTGTTTACGGAAAGGGCACACCGCTATCTTGGCACTTGTCACCAACACGCAGGAAAAGGAAAAGAGGATTGAAGACTTTCCAGTAGTGCGTGACTACCCCGAGGTATTTCCTGAGGAATTACCTGGACTCCCTCCCCATCGTCAGGTCGAATTCCAAATCGAGCTAGCTCCCGGAGCAGCGCCTATAGCTCGTGCACCTTATCGATTAGCCCCCGCAGAATTGAAGGAACTCTCGGCACAACTACAGGAACTTTTGGATAAAGGATTTATCCGTCCTAGTTCATCACCCTGGGGAGCACCGGTACTCTTTGTTAAGAAGAAGGATGGCACGTTCCGAATGTGCATAGACTATCGTGAGTTGAACAAGGTTACCATCAAGAATCGTTACCCTCTCCCGCGCATCGACGATTTGTTTGATCAACTGCAAGGATCGAGCTACTATTCTAAGATTGATCTGCGATCAGGCTACCATCAGTTAAGGGTCCGTAATGAAGACATTTCCAAAACTGCATTCAGAACTCGTTATGGTCATTATGAATTCCTCGTTATGCCCTTTGGAATGACCAACGCCCCTGCAGTGTTCATGGATCTTATGAACCGAGTATGCAAACCCTACCTCGACAAGTTCGTGATTGTGTTTATAGACGACATCTTGATCTACTCGAAAAGTCAGGAAGAGCATGAACAGCACCTACGCCTTATCCTCGAACTCCTTCGCAATGAGCAACTGTATGCCAAGTTCTCGAAATGCGACTTCTGGCTTCGAGAAGTCCATTTCCTTGGGCACGTGGTTAACAAGGATGGAATCCACGTCGACCCAGCTAAGATCGACTCTATAAAGAATTGGCCTACCCCTAAGACTCCGACTGAAGTTCGCCAATTCTTGGGATTGGCAGGTTACTACCGCAGATTTATTCAGGGATTCTCAAGGATCGCTCAACCCCTCACTACACTCACTCAGAAAGGCGTCGCCTACAAGTGGAATGAAGCACAGGAATCTGCTTTTCAGAGGCTTAAGGATAACCTCTGCAGTGCTCCTATTCTCTCGTTACCTGAAGGCACTGACGACTTTGTGGTCTACTGCGATGCGTCTATTCATGGACTCGGTTGCGTGTTGATGCAACGCGAGAAAGTTATTGCCTATGCATCCCGACAACTCAAGACACACGAAAGGAACTACACAACGCATGATTTGGAACTGGGAGCAGTGATATTTGCGCTTAAGATATGGAGACATTACCTGTACGGTACCAAGTGCACCATTTACACCGATCACAGGAGTCTCGAGCATATCTTTAAGCAGAAAGAATTAAACATGCGACAACGCCGGTGGGTTGAACTTTTGAATGATTATGAATGCGCCATCAAGTATCATCCGGGCAAGGCCAATGTTGTGGCAGACGCCCTCAGCCGGAAAGACACTGTACCAAAGCGCGTGCGAGCATTACAACTTACCATCCAGTCTAGTCTCCCTACCCAGATCCGAAATGCTCAGGTTGAAGCTTTGAAACCGGAAAACATCAGGGCTGAGTCCCTGCGAGGATCGAGACAGCAACTAGAACAGAAAGAGGACGGCGCCTACTATGTGGCAGGGCGCATTTGGGTCCCACTTTACGGAGATCTACGAGAGCTTGTGATGGACGAAGCCCATAAGTCCCGTTATTCAGTACATCCTGGTGCAGATAAGATGTACCACGACTTGAAAACCACATACTGGTGGCCTGGCATGAAAGCCCACATAGCAGCCTATGTTGGCAAGTGTTTGACCTGTGCAAGAGTCAAGATCGAGTATCAGAAACCAGCAGGCCTACTACAGCAACCCGAAATCCCGAAATGGAAATGGGAACAGATTTCCATGGATTTTGTTACAGGGCTACCTAGATCTCAACGCGGGAATGATACTATTTGGGTGATAGTAGATCGTTTGACTAAGTCTGCACACTTTCTGGCCATTAAGGAAACAGACAAGTTTTCTACCTTGGCAGAAATCTATTTGAAGGAAGTAGTCTCCAGGCACGGGGTGCCAACTTCTATTATTTCCGACCGAGACGCTCGTTTTACTTCCGAGTTGTGGCAAGCTATGCACAAATCCTTTGGCTCACGTTTGGACATGAGCACCGCTTATCACCCGCAAACGGATGGGCAGTCTGAACGCACCATCCAAACCCTGGAAGACATGCTTAGAGCATGTGTGATCGATTTTGGCAAGAACTGGGAGAAGCATCTACCGTTGGTGGAATTCTCCTACAACAACAGCTACCACACTAGCATTCAGGCGGCACCTTTTGAGGCATTGTACGGTCGTAAATGCCGATCACCTCTCTGCTGGGCGGAAGTCGGTGACAGTCAACTCACAGGCCCAGAGTTAGTGGTAGATACAACTGAAAAGATTTCACAGATCAGGCAACGCATGGCGGCAGCTCGTGACCGTCAGAAAAGCTACGCTGATAAGCGTAGGAAACCTTTAGAATTTCAGGTCGGGGACCGGGTTCTACTTAAAGTCTCACCCTGGAAGGGTGTGGTCCGTTTCGGTAAACGGGGCAAGCTGAATCCACGGTATGTTGGACCATTCGAAATTACCGAGAAAATCGGTAAGGTTGCTTATAGATTAAACCTGCCTGCAGAGCTGAGTGCAGTGCACAACGTTTTTCACGTATCTAACCTGAAGAAGTGTTTGTCGGATGAAACACTTGTAATTCCTTTTAAGGAACTGACTATTGATGAACAGCTACACTTTACTGAGGAACCGATTGAGATCACGGATCGAGAAATCAAAACCCTCAAACGTAGCCAGATACCCCTTGTACGAGTTCGTTGGAACTCACGGCGCGGCCCAGAGTTTACCTGGGAGCGGGAGGACCAGATGAAGTCCAAGTATCCCCAGTTATTCCCAAACGAAAACCCCAGCACTGAAGCTACAGCCGAATTTCGGGACGAAATTCCAAACTAACGGGGGGATGATGTGACACCCCGTTGAAACACGCTAGCTTGGCAGTGGCTGCTTCAACTTTCGGGACGAAAGTTCTTAAAACTTGGGGATAATGTGACACTCGAGGTTTTTCCGAACGATCACCTTGTAATATTTTGTGTGTATATATATATTATTAAATGGAAACGTGATTTTTGCATGATATGTGTGATATGTATGTATTATGTATATATTTATATGAGAGCCGAAACCACGACCCGAGACCATGACTCGCAACCGGGCGGTTGCGAGTGGGCCTCTTGGTTTCGAGTGGCCCTTGGGTCGTAACCGGTTTGGGCCGAAACCCCCAAGCCCAACCCGAAACACCCCATATATATATCCCACCTCCTCCTCATTTCCTTCATTTGTTACACCAAACAAACACACACCTCTTCTATTTTCTCTCAACTAAAAACCCCAAGCCAACAACATCCAAACTCTTCCAAACTTTCGGTTCAAGCTCAAGGATCTCGGACGAGGAAACTCGGTCAAGACCAAATTCGGACACTCCATCTTCTCGGTTCTCTTTTCTTTGTTTTCGGCTCCTCCTTTCATAACCGGTTAGTGTTATCTTTGTGTATCTTTTGTGTATAAGATTTATGTTGGTTAAATGAACTAGAAGTATTATGCTTGGTTAGAAATACTATGCATGATTTTTAGGAAGATTGTGAAGTTTTGACTATGTGTGTTAAACCCTATGTATGATACTTGCTAACATGCTTAAATGGTTATGGAATAATGGTTTAAGGATGTTTAGGGCCAACCGAGTTATGTTAATGCCACTAAGTGTATGTTTTACTTGTTCTTGCATATTAATCTTGTTAGAAATAGGTGATTTTCGGTCCAAAAATGTGTGATTATGTTAACATGAAAACCCTAGGAAAAACTATGAACTTGATGAACTTGTTGAAGATAGTTTGAAGATTTTAAAATGGTAATGTTTGATCTATTGTTGTATATGGTCAAAATTAGGAAAAGTGTTTGTAGAAACCTTATTGGCTGTTTCCAAATATGGGTCTGATTTCATATGTACAATTTGGACTGTCTTTTCTGCATCATCACGTGTATATGAAAGTGACAGATTACGACTCGCAACGACAGCATTCCGACTCGCAACGACGGCATTACGACTCGAAACCACACGGTTGCGACTCGCAACCAAAGCATGACAAGTCGAAACCACGAGATTTCGACTCGAGACTACCACGATTGCGACTCGCAACCAACACGTGACAACTCGAGACCACGATTGCGACTCGCAACCAACACGTGACAACTCGAGACCACGATTGCGACTCGAGACCAGCTGGTTGCGAGTGGGCTGTCCATTTTGGTTATTGGGCCATTTTGTGTTAACTTGGGCTATCTGTTAAATGGACTATGTGTTGCTGTTGACTGTTTAATTGTTTAGGCCGGCCCAATAACCCAATGACTGTTTACCTGTATGTATGTTACGTGCCTATATGTGCTTTTACGTGAATGCTTGTACACCGAACCTGACCTATACCAGTAACCATGTTAGGACGTGGTGACCAACGTGATTGACAAGTAACCTAAACCTACCGAGCAACCCAAGGTGAGTTCACAACTTAAAAGCATGCGTCCCGGTGGTTTGGGACACGAGACTAACAACCCTATCCCCTGGTAAAAGGGGATACCATTTACATACTTTCCCTGGTTATTGGGAACAAAACTTACTTTTCCTTCCCTGGTATTGGGAAACCTTTTGGACAATCCTATCCCCTGGTAAAAGGGGATACCATTTACATACTTTCCCTGGTTATTGGGAACACAACTTACTTTTCCTTCCCGGGTATTGGGAAACCTTTTGGTTAATTACTGTTTATACGGATTGCAACTAACGGCACTAAACGAAACTCTATCACTCAAGTCCCTACTACAAATACCGATTAGTCGCCGGGTTAGGCGAGCGGGTTATTAGTTGATAGCGCTATTTAGGTGTTTACCAGCCTCACACCGTGCCCTGGTTTGGGACGGGCGTGAACTAATGTACTCAGAAATCCGTCAATGATGATAGAACATTGACATCGGGGCATCCTGCGGATACGCAACGGTTACCTAGTGTTCGGTATTGGAAAAACAGTTTAGTCGCTAACTTTTGGGGTAGCTCCCCAGGGCATGTATAAACGGATAAATTAACCGGTGAAACAAAGTTTTTGGGTAATTAAAACTGGACAACTAGTGAACTCACTCAGCATTATTGTTGACCCCTTACTGCATGCTTTGCAGGTAACCAGTGACGATGGAGCTTGCAGCTTGGGAACGTGTAGTGTCTGTTCACCCCTGTGTTGGGTGTTACCTCATTTTGAATCATGAACTTGTTTTAAACTACCTTACTTATGCTTCCGCTACTTAGTACTGTTTTGAACCAAAACTTTAAACTCTGAACTTAATATTTGATAAGCTTACGAATAGTAAGTATTACTTTTGTTATCAACTAAAGTATTCAGTATAATTGGTGGCTGGATCCTGGTCAGTCACGCCCCCGAAGCGGGTGTTATCCGCAGGTGGATTTTGGGGGTGTGACACCAATCATGCTGCTTAAACCTCTCCTGGAAGCTGTCCCCACCATTATAGGGTGATCCCCTAAATGGCGACCCATCCGATATCTCAATCGGATGGTTAGGCGTACCTGATGGTGGTAGCGACGGGTCCGTATCCTCGTCGACATCCATCTCGTGACCACCAGAAAAGTGGTCCTCCGGTCCAAGTGGGTTATGGCCCACTGGCTCCTCCACATAAGCATTAGGGTTATACAAACCCTGGTAGACTGGCGCTGGATACTGGTGCGGTGATTGCTGCAATGGTATGTAGGATCCATGCGAACCATGGGGCCCATTCTCTGAGTGAGGCCCAAACGAGTGGGGTAAAGACGGTGAAGTGCTGGCGGACACCGAGTGTCTAGCAGGCTCGGCGAAAGACCTCCAAAGGTCGTTGGCGGCTGTGTTGTGCGTGGCGGATGGTGCTCGCCTATGTGAGGGCCCTGCCTCATGGTCGTGGGTAGTAGCAAATCCTCCTCGACCTCTCATTCGCGGCGGCATAGTGATCCTGTCAAAAATCAAACAAGTTGCACAACAAAATATATAAGACAATGCAAAATAATAAAAATAAATTAAACGAAAAGTTGAACATTCCTAAGTTCTTTGTCTAGACTCGAAAATCGAGGAATGTGCAATTGTGTAACTGAGATTAAACACATTAGGATAGTGTTTAATTCACTCAGCGTTGGCTCTGATACCAACCTGTCACACCCCCATTTCCACGTGTCACCGGTGGGCCCGGTGTGGGGTACAGTGACGTAGTTGGCATCGTCATAGACAATCAACACAATATAGTAATGCACGGCGGAAGCAGAATAGAAACATTTCAACTTTTAAATAAAGTGTAATAATAAATATCACAATAGTTGAAATGGATCCACAGGCGGATCAAATAAAAATAGAAATATATAGTTCAACAGATAAATGTCGTCCAAGTTTGCGAGACTATTGTGGACGCTCTCTAGGAAACAGCCAGCCTATTTCCGTATAGTACCTGCACTTAACCTTTTGGGAAAAATACGTCAGTTTACACTGGTAAATACAAATCGACTGACTCATTTTGAAAATGATTGAAAATTTATTTAAATGCACAAGGCATAAATATTTTTATTAACTTGGGATAATTATATAATATAATCTTGTGAACGAATTACATGCACTTATATCTCTGGTGGCCCGGGATCTACTGTCCGGGCTAGAGATTTAATTGACACACCACATCAAAGAGTTATACACGACGGGTGTACGCCTACACCCCGTGCTCTGGTCGTGGCCATCTCGTAAGATAATGCCAAGGATATCCGGGACATGGTCAATAACCCCCCAAAGCCTTTAAGTAAGACAAAACTGTTTAAACGAAGTCACACAAGCTATTCAAGACTGTATACCCATAGGGCGCAGGACTTGTGCGCCCGATCAAGCGGTATTTTAAATACCGTACCCCAAGCCCGTATAGGGAAAATAAGTCAAAATGTATTTACCTGAGCAAGTATAAGTCACAAATGATAAGTGTTGGTAGCTTTTACCGGGCTTCCTAATCTGGAACAAAGGTTTATAATTAACCTATTAGATTCCTAACGGGTCTTTTATTTAAGCCTAGGCTTTGACCGGTTAGTTTTAGGAATGATACGGTTTACGCACGATTAAGCGAAAGACCGGATAGAATGTGATTTAGACCCGACAAGTTTGAATACTTGTATAATATGGGTATACTAAATACATTCTGGATTTTGAAGTAAAAATGATATCGTTTGACCCGTTTCGGTCAATTTACGCAAACTAGTTACGTAAACCGAACCGAACGCGAAAAGGGCGATACGGGTAGCCAAAAGATTCAAATGCAAGTTCCCTGAATTAATATGCTTAGAATATGATATCATATCAGTAAGTTATGTTCTATATTGCCCGGAATAGTTTTAAACCCAATTTATGCCTTAGAAGGGCATTTTGGTCAATTAAAAGATAATAAAAGGATAAAATTAGAAATCTGAGTTTCGGGTCTGGTTCATACAGTAAATATACTTAATATAACATATTATATCAGTAGGGTATGACCCATATACCAAATATATCATTTAAAACCAAACTATGCACCGTAGGGGTAATTTAGTAATTTCACAAGGGCTAAAAATGCCAAAACTGGAAGTCTGAGTTCATATACTTATACTTACTGTTTTTATATGAAAATATGCTAAACACATCAGTAGGTATAGGTCTTATATGTTTAAAACAAGTATAACGCTTATTATGCGCTTAAAACGCTAAAAATACGATTTAAGGGCGTTTCCGGGTTTTCACAATAAATCTGAGATTTTTATATTTCCAGAATACTTAAAATAATTTATTCATCATATAAAATCAGTAGAAAAAGGTTTCGGGTCAAAAGGATGTGTAAAACTCATTTTATGGCTAAAACGGTCAAAACCGACATAAGCCGAAATGACTAGGCGACCTAGGATCCGTTCAGCCAAAAATTAATTAAAAATCACCAAAATTCCCAGAATATTATATTACTTCTGTTGGTAAAAAGTTTTATACCAAAACGTGGCCAGAAACGGGTTCTACGCGAAAAGGACCGTTTATGTAAATTTATTATATAGTTTTACGCTAATGGCCATAACTCACAATCTGGACCACCAACTGATCCGAAACTTTCGGTGCAAGTTTATATAATAAAAATAAAGATTTCTATCCTTTCACTTTTCCAAAAATCCCGTTTTAAATCAAAAAGGGCAAAATAGTCAACTTTATGCATAAACCGGAAACAAGCATTCGAATAGGCTAAGCATAGACTCAATCAAAGAAAATTCCAGAAAGTTTAACTAAAATAAAAATAGTCAAAAATACTTTCCAATACAGATCTTGAACATGCATGTACGAATCCGAATCGATAGTCTACGAAATAATCGTTTTACAAGACTTTCGGTTCCGATTCGTGTCTATACTATAGATTGTCGAGTTGATGATGATTAAAACACATTCTTATATGTATTACAAGTCATTTTTAATGATCAATCAGGTTGCATGTCATCTATATCATTAATCATGTTATTTTTCACAAAAATTGCTTCTGTTGACTTTTTAGAAATAGGTTTGACTCGACATTTAGCATGCATGTAGTGGGAATCAGTTAGTGCCCTTTAGAGGGTTTGTTTCCCACATAAATACCAATCTATAACAAGTTTCAATTCGAGAAAAGACTGAAAGAAATCCGTTTAATCAGAAAGTCAAAGGTTGTGAACACCCAGTTTGACTTTTAGCAATTAACACAACAAGAACGGATTAAGGAACGAATTGAAAGCTTACAAAGGTCCTAAAGATGTTTAGTGGACACTAGAAGTCGGCCTTGTTGATCAGATTTCTTCCAGAAAGCTTGCTTGAAGTTCTTGAATGTTGAGAGCACTTGGTTACAATGAAAAATGATCAAGAAAATGATCAATAATCTGATTTAAAGGTACAAATTCGAGGTTCCTGTAGTAGTAGGCATGCATGGCATGTTATTGGGCTAATTGGAGGCAAGTTACAACTGTAATGCACTCAAATTCGGACTCAAATCAACCAAAATACGATTTCTGGTCGCTGGGCAACCCACGCGGCCCGCTTGGGCTTTCCCAGGCGGGTCGCCTGACCCCTTGTTCAGCCAAACAACTTTCAATTGTTGACAGCTTTGACCCCTGAACTTGTACGCGATGTTTCGGCTACTTTTCTCGACCCGTAAACCCCCAATCTTGGTTTTTAAGAACCTTAGGACTTTTACCAACATGGTAATGTCCTCGGATAACTTTGCGCTCAACCGAAAAGCCCTGAAATTCGACGTTGACGCTTTTAGTCCCTTAAGTACGGTTTTGGCCATAACTTTCTCATACGTTGACGAAACTTCATGAAATTTTTACCACATATTCTAGTGAGTATATTTTAGCTATACAAAGCTTCGGGTCTGCCAAAAGTTCACTCAGAGGTATAAATTAAACATGTTGACACTTTTGGCCCCTATAGTTTACGATACTTCACTTTTGGGCAATTTCCGCGTCGTATGATCCATGAACCATCCGTTAAAGGTTATAAACATTATGTAGGGTTATCATAGAGCCTATTTATCCATTGTTGACACTTTGGACCCTTACGTTCCATAGTTTTCACCGTTTGTCACTTTTAGTCCCTCTAAAGTATGTTTTCACATAACGGAACCTTATGACACATGTCAAGACATTATTGGACGAAATTTTTCGAGGTGTCACAATAGCTGCTCAGAAATGTGTTGAAAAGTGCCACGTTTTCAGTGGATACTTTCAACGCTTGAGTGTCAACAGTGATAGTCTTCTCAACAAGTTGTGGAGCTTTCGATGCACTTGCGGAAGCGTTGGCATAGATTAAGTCAGAAGCTTGTGGAGTGGTGCCCCCTGAAGCAAGGAATGCAACATTTTTCAATCCAACAGTGTTTTGAGTTGACTTTGGTGGGTAACCAGCAGTGTTCATTTCTCTTTTGTTGACATCCATTTCAAAAGCTCTTAGGGTGTTGATCAGATCGGATAGAGTGACAGGATTTGAATTGTTGAGGAAATCCTTCTTGATCATCATGCATTGTAAGCTCCATTCCTTGGGAAGTGAATCTAGCAGCTTCTTTATTGCAGCACGATTTGTGACAGGATTTCCCGCCTTCTTCATTTTGGTCATCATATTCAGAAAGCGACTGATGTGATCGGAAAGACTTTCTCCACGAACTCCACAGAACATGTCATATTGTTTCTGCACCATGTCTCTCTTGCTTTCGATCAACTCTTCATTTCCTTCATAGTACTCAATCAATGCATTCCAGAGTGCATTTGCAGTTCGGTGTTCTTCAAACATGTTGCAGTCGTTGGTTGATAGTGCCATGGTTAAGGCAGCATGAGCACGACGATCACGTTGGATTAGAGCCTTGTCTTCATCAGTAAAGGTAGTTGCATCATTGTTGGCAACTACCGGATCTCCTCGAACAACCGTTGGAATATGGGGTCCAGCGGTGACAGAGAGCCACAGATTGTAGTTCGTGTACTCGAAGAACGATTGAATGCGAGTCTTCCAGGTGCTAAAGTCTTCAACCCCTTTCAACTTTGGTGGCCGAGTGGTGGTTCCAGTCTCAAGTTCCGCTTGAGCAATTGGACTTAGTTGATTCAACGACATCTTTGCTTGATTTTGACAAAATGGTGCTGATCAGAAGCTAATTTCGCTGACAAATCACAGAAAACCAGTGACAAAGTTAATTTCGCCGATGACCAAGGGAGCTTGATCAAATTCGCTGACAAATCTTCGACCTTCGTTGGTACTTTAAGTAGTCCTGCACGAGCGATAATTCTGCTGACAAACAAAGCACAGACGTTAGTTAGATTAATTCCGCCGATTACCCTGATAAGAACGATGTGGTTCAGTATCACAATTCTCGAAGTCGCCTTTAATAATTTCGCTCAAGGGTCACTGGACACTATTTCGCTAATGATCAGTAATTTCGCTCGAATGATGATCGTCGAAATTAGTGATCATGCGATGAGTTTCTCAACGATTTGATTATGTTCGCTATATTCAACGCTATGTTCGCTATATTCAAAAGTTAATTTCGCTGTATTCAAAAATTGTTCGCTGTATTCAAGTTAATTTCGCTGGACAGAGGGTTTAACACGAACTAAAACCCTCTAATCACTCAAAAAGAGCTCAAAAACCATGTTTTGATGCATCAAAATGTCCAAAATGACCCCCTAATCATGTATTAACAACAACCTATCGATTAAACACACCAAATCAATCCATTTTAAGTCCAAAAATTTCAAAACTTTGAAACTCTTGAAAAACCTTCAAAACTATGAAAAATCTCAACAAGAACACAACAACCAAGAGCACTAAGGCTCTGATATCAAATTGTAGATCCCAAAATCAATCCGGATCACAGTGGTTGGTTGTTTCAACCCAAAACACCTATTGATTAGGTGTTTGAGCTATGAAAAGTTAAGAAAGATCAAAGATGAAGGTGAAGCTAATGGATTAATGAATACAACAAGTGTTGTATTGAATCCAATCAATAAGGTAAAACAATAAAACACCTTGGATATCAGATTTGAGCACAAGATCAACACAAGAATGTAACAACACCAATATTCATTCAAGAGCCAAAAGCTTGAGTTGGTTACAATGTGTTAGCTATATATAGTGTTCCTGATCAGCCAGCAAATTTATAAATTTGCTGGAATCTTATCTACACTAGGTCAGGAACTTTACTTTTAGAGAATTACAAAATAAGCCCTTGTACATTCAAAATAGCTACAAACTATGACTAAACTAATCCAGCACAAGTATCAACGATCTCAAAAGTTCTAACAGTTTTCTCCCGAACCTGTTTCTATATATATATATATCGTTCACCGACGACAAACGAGCATATCGCCATCACGGGGAGCTACTACGATACTTGGGCGATTTTCGACACGAAAACAAATATATATATATATATATATATATATATATATATATATATATATATATATATATATATATATATATATATATATTAAACGACTACGACGACACGTCTAAAAATAATATATTATTAGACACTTGACGAATATATATATATATATATATATATTAACGATAACAAAATCCGGAAAGTTAGAATGTATAAAAATTGCTAAGTGATTTTATATAACTATATGAACATAATTAAAATCCATACTTAGTGAATATTACCAAGTGTAAGATTATAAACAATATGGACTCATATAATTACTTTGGGCTAGGCCCAATTACATAAATACATGGGCAAGGCCCAATAACATAAATACATAGGCAAGGCCCAATAACATAAAAGACATGGGCAAGGCCCAATAACATAAAGGACATGGGCAAGGCCCGATAACATAAACGACATGGGCAAGGCCCGATAACATAAAGACATGGGCAAGGCCTAATAACATAAAGGACAAGGGCAAGGCCCAATAACATAAAGGACATGGGCAAGGCCCAATAATAAAGATATGGGTAAGGCCCAATAACATAAAGACATGGGCTAGGCCCAATGACATACATGACATGGGCTAGGCCCAATGACACGCGTGCACGGCGCGAGGACATGTGAAGGGCGAGGCCCGTTCACACACGATTTAATAAATACCAAATATATATATATATAATGATCAAACAAACAAACTACCAACACTATAATAACACAAGGTTGTTCTAAATATGACAAGTAAATACATAACAAGAATTTAAGATGAACAACTTGTACGAGGTCCAACAAGATCTAGGTGTCTAATAAAGCTAGTACACATGTAGGTTACATACGTGTACGGACGCTCGAGTTTCAATAGTACGACTTACGGAACGCAAACCAGTGAGTTCATGTCCCTCCTTTCAAATATTTCAAAGTTTTGTTTTTAAAACAATCGAGGGGAAATACATGTCATAACAAACGGTATGTTAGCTATGGGGTTAGATGATAACACGATCAATGTGCATAAGTAGGATGATGACAATAGTAACCATTAATTATTTAGAATGACATACATGACATGGGCTAGGCCCAATGACACGCGTGCAAGGCGCGAGGACATGTGAAGGGCGAGGCCCGTTCACACACGATTTAATAAATACCAAATATATATATATATATATATATATATATATATATATAACGATCAAACAAACAAACTACCAACACTATAATAACACAAGGTTGTTCTAAATATGACAAGTAAATACATAACAAGAATTTAAGATGAACAACTTGTACGAGGTCCAACAAGATCTAGGTGTCTAATAAAGCTAGTACACATGTAGGTTACATACGTGTACGGACGCTCGAGTTTCAATAGTACGACTTACGGAACGCAAACCAGTGAGTTCATGTCCCTCCTTTCAAATATTTCAAAGTTTTGTTTTTAAAACAATCGAGGGGAAATACATGTCATAACAAACGGTATGTTAGCTATGGGGTTAGATGATAACACGATCAATGTGCATAAGTAGGATGATGACAATAGTAACCATTAATTATTTAGTGACCAAGGTGCAAAAGGTATAGATCTATAGAGTCTGAGGCGCGCTCCACTCCTGGTTGGTATACCCTTAGGAGTGCTTTTGTTATCCCAATGATGTCAAAGTTGTCTCGGTTTGGTTACTTACTTATGGCACATATGGCACATATGTTAGGGTGCTCGCGATACATTGATAGATCCTTAAACTCCATGGATGCTAATAACATACTGAGATTTCATTATTGGATTAAAAACATGACATTTCACATGAAAATAACAACTACATGAACTTGCCAACTTTTGTTGACTTTTAAAATTACATGTATTTCAGGACACAAGACTTGAGCTGGTGAAAAACCACGGGAAATGGGAATGACATGACAAGGAATGCCTTTTTGGAAGATTTGCCTTTTATATCCCAGCCTTGTATGGGTATATAGGAGACAAAACCTCAACATGCTTTTATGATGAAAACAATCTTTTGTTCGAAGTGTAATGTAACGTAATAACTATATTTTGGATAACATTGTGAACTTGTTTGAAACTTGAAACCTCCTTTTGGGAACTTGTAAACCTTTGTTGCAAATCAATATACATGGCATCGTTGTTGATTTATATTTGTTTACACGATTGGATGCAATGATTACCTCATAGTCGCACGCAATACGCTTCCGTTACTAGCAGGGTGTGACATTCAATGTGTTCGGGTTGCGAGATTACCAAAATATCCTTTAAACTAATGGTCAAACTAACGAGGACTTGACAAAAGGACGCAAGCTGAAGCGAAATGGAAACCCCGGGGACACTAATATCCATTTTTTGAAAATAGAGACGCATGTTGATTTTTGTAACATACCACAGGGACGCAAATTGCACTTTACTCTATGATATACAATTATACATCTACATTTTTATATCAATTTGTAGAGTACATTGGTAAGAACATCCGAGAGTACAATGCTAATATGTAACACCTCGTAAAATCACGTCCAATGATGTATTGACACGTGTAATAAACCCTAATAAAGTCCAATATTGAATTTAAGGGACTAATTTTTTGAAAAATCGAAAAACTTTGATTATGAAAGGACTGGAAGTGTTAACTTACCCAAAATAAGTTTCTAAATAACCTTGTACGGTATTTATATTCACAAATGTGCCACTTGATGATTAAGTGTAGCCGTTTGCGTAATTAATTGAAAGTTTGCGCAATAAAGGGTTAAAAGCGTCAACATGTTAATTCTTACCTCTGAGTGATCTTTTAATAAACCGGGAGCTTCATGATATTTGATTATACTCTCGGGAATGCCAAATGTTGGCCGTCTAAGGTTTTTATGCCTATAAGTAAAGTTACGCGCAACTTTGCAAGATAGAGGGGCTAAAAGTGTCAATATGTTTAATTATACCTCTGAATGACTTTTTAGCGAACCCGAAGCATCGTGATGTTTAATAATACCTTCAAGAATGTCTAATATGGATTAGATGAGGCTTCAATGCTATTAAATGATGAGATGCGCAAGTTTGCGCAGTAGAGGGACCTAAAGCGTCAACTTTTGAATCTACGCATTTCGGTGACCATTTAAGCGAACGGGAGCGTAGTAATATTTAAGTATATGCTTGGGAATGCCCATTATGGTCCATGGAAGGCTTGGATTTCAGTAAACGACATTCCGCGCTACTTTGCGCAGTTAAGGGACTAATTGCGTCAAACTGCTAAAGTATGCCGATTCGTAGGGTATCGGACCTTCCGGTATATGACCATGAGTTAAACATACCCTATTTATTCTTTATATAGCTTATATATAGGATTGGAGGTGTTTGGTGTGCAAAAATAAACTTTTACGTCATGCAGGGACTAAAAGTGTCAAAAGTGCACAAGTTTGCATTTTCGCGCATATCTCACATTCTGTATATCTCCGGTCACCCAAAAATTTAGTGTAAGCACTAAAATATTTTATTTTAGTGTTTGGGATGATAAAATTCCATCCGTCGCGTAATTTGGTTCGTTTTTCGCGTCCGTCCGTGTTTCGTCGTAATTAGCCGAACAACGTGACCGTACGACCAAACGAACCGACATACGGCATATTTTTGAGCATGTTTCATGTTCCCTATACTTAGGCATCATTGTAGAGCCTTAAAAATGATTTAACGGGCCTTAAATGTGTCGGAAATGCCAATTAACAAGTGCAGGGACCTAATATGTCAACATTGAAAGTTCTGGTATGCTGTAACAGTCTTACGGACCGTATATCTGGTCCCTTACGAACCGTATGCAGTGCCCAGCTCCAGAAAATTAAAAACCAGCTTTGGTTTTGCTCTTTGTCTCACATACTTGATTCTATGGGCTGAATTAGGAACACCCATGGTTTTCTAAATCAATTGGCATACTTGTAGGGCTGAGATCGAATCCCGTTTATCGAGGAACGATCCTAACGGCTCTCAAAATCCTATAAATACCCCTTTTGATTTTGGGTTTCACTTGCACCATTCTTTCTTTCTGGTTTACTCTGAATTCTTTGAGGGTCTTGAGCTTCTTGAGAACCTCTTTCAGTCCTTTGGACTATTGTAAGTAATCCCTTCATGCTTAGTTTAATTATTTAGCATTTTAAACCGAAAAGTCAAGCGTTATTGATAAACGCTTTGACTTTTAAACGGTTGAGTCATTGTTCGCAACGAACATGGCTACGTGACCGTGATTAGGTAGGTGTTTAACCCTCAAAAGGGCACCTCCTAATTACCACGTTTACTTAGTTTAATTGTCGGGTCAAATAAAAGTAAAACGGGTTAGTTTTAAATAAAATACATAACTATTAATATAAAAGTCATAAAATCAGTTTTCTCACTTTAATAACTGGGTAAATATTAGTTGAACATGCCTAAGCATGATTCAACCCGACAATTCTAAGTATAGGCTCGGTTCGGAACCGAAAGTCGCAAAAGTTGACTTTTGCTTTGACTTTCAGTTTTGACCCGATTTAGCTTAGTTTAGTTATGCCTTAGGATTCCACTAGGACCATATTATAAGTTAGTATAACCCTCCAAGGTTATACAACTTGGTTCCATGGAAATCCTATTTCATGCATGTTTCCGTTAAATGCCTAAATGTTGACCGTTATGCCCTTTTGACCCTTAAACGAGAATTTTGAAAATGTGAGAGGACAATAATCTTTATTACTGATTTATAAACTTGTCCCTAAAATTTGACATCAGTTTGAGGTCTAGATTAGGAGTTATGCTCATTAGCGTAAAATGAAAAGCTTTTATTAATTAAACGGCATAATTAGCGTATATCTTATCTAAACCCAATTTTTGATACCAAACTCTTTACCTACTGATATAAAATAATATTTTGGGATTTTTAGAGATTTTTATTTATTTTTAGGCTGAGCATAACATATGGTTCTAAGCTTGATTCGGTAGTTGTCGGTTTTGCCCTTTTGGGCTATAAAATGAGTTTTACAAATCCTTTTGATGACAAACCTTTTTCTACTGATCTAATATGATAAATAAAATATTTTGAGCCTTCTGGAATAATAAAAACATCAGCTTTCCTTTGAAACCCCGTAAATGGCTCCAAATCGCCTTTTTAAGCGTTTTTAACGCATAGTATGTATCAACACTATTTTAAACATATAAGGGTTGATGCCTAATAACAAAAATAATAATACGTAAATATTATATTGTAGTCAATGTATTTATAGTCAATATTGTGTAGAGATATTTACTCCTATAATCTTGTATTTCCTTGGTGTATATATTATGTCATCATCAAGAGAATAAACAATTAATTCCTACTCTCACATGGTATCAGCCATACCGATTCTCTCCAACTAACCTATCTTCCTTTTTTTTCTTTCCTCCTTCCTTCTTCCCCATGGCTTCCATCGATCCCTCCACTCTTCCCCTTCACTCACTTTGCAATCTGATAACCATAAAACTAAACTCGTCAAACTACCTTTCATGGAGAAAGCAAGCACTCCCTGTCTTCTCCTATCTCCACCTCGAGGACCATATTAATGGTACCTCAATTGCCCCATCGGAAACCGTTACCACCGGCGACAAAACCGAGCCAAACCCCAAATATCTTGCCTGGCTACAGGCTGATCAAAAAGTCGTTCTGCTGATCCATTCATCTCTTTCTGAAGGGGCAATGGCAGAAACACTCAGTCACTCGACTGCTTTTCAGATCTGGAAAGCACTCGAAGTCACATATAGCCATCGATCACTTGAACGGGTGCATATTTTAAGAGACACTCTCAGTCAAACAAAAAAAGACGTCACTGCAGTTCTGAATACGACCGAAAATTCAAGGCAATCTGTGGTCAACTGGCTGCGGTTGGCCACACAGTCTCCGAAGAGGATAAACGCCACTGGTTCTTACGAGGCCTTGGTCCATCTTTCGAAACCATTCTCCACTGCTCAACGCACGGTTCAACCGACTCCCTCCTTCTGTGACTTGCTTGCTCATGCAGAAAACCATGAGCTCTTTCTTCAACATTTGCATGGTTCATAGTCTCCTCAAGCCGCCTTCTCGGTTTCTTCGTCTCAAAGCACCAACAACAACCGACCCTTTCGTGGTCGGTCTCGTGGATCCTCATCATCCACTCGGGGCAGAAACATAACAAACAGGCGCCAGCCTCACTGCCAACTCTGCCGTAAAAGTGGTCACTATGCTTCTTCTTGTCCAGATCTGGTGGGTTATGCGACACGTGCATCCTCAACCCCTCTTGATGCTCACCTTGCTCAAGCTTTTCAGGCTCAATGTAACCTCAACTCTACTGATCCAGACTGGACAACGGACACAGGTGCTACGGCTCACATGCTCCCTAATGAGCATTGATGTGTGTAAAATGCAACATATAAATTACATCAAATTAGGCATAAAACTAACCCTTTTTAAGTACTAATATTGGAAAAAGAGTGTTTTTGTCTTCCTTTTGTATTTTCAGGATGAAATGAGCTCAAATACACAAAAGAAGCAAAAAGACAGCTAATTCTAGCATAAATACAAGAAAAGGAACAAAAGTAGATTGCCCGAACCCTCAACGGCATCCTCCCAAGCAAAAAAGAGAAAACAGAAGATTGAACACGCCCCGTGCTCAGCCAGCACGGGGCCGTGCCCAAGAAGCAGCAGAAAAGACAAACCTATAGAAGCTTCTATTGCCCACCACGGGGCCGTGTCCAGTGAGCACGGGGGCGTGGCGAAAGTACAGCAGGCGCATCAATTGTAATTGCGAATTACAATTAATGAAGAGAGAGAGTGTCAGATGGGCACGGGGGCGTGTCCTGCGAACACGGGGCCGTGCCCAGCCTCCTGTTCAGCCTATAAATAGGAGTGCTTGGTTTCATTCCAACTCATCCCTTGGCACACCACCTCTCTCACACTTCATCCACCACCCACCACCACCATAACACCATCATCCACCACCATCATCCATTGTCCATCGTAGAGTGTGTGAGTCGTATCGGGATCCAAGATTGATCGTAAGAGTTTTTGACAATCAAGGCCATGTTTGCCTAAGTCTCTTACATCACTTGGTGAAGACAAGTGTTTAGTATAATACTTTTTATTTTTAATCTTTTGCACTTTTTATTTGGTTTTGTATTAATGACTTTAATAACTAGTTTCTTATGTTGAAGGTGATCTTTCCTTATCGTTTGTCCGTGGTGTCTTGGCATTATTTTACTGTCTATATAAAATAAAAGATTTTCACCATTCATATCTCCACGGTCTATATGGAGGTATGTTGGCTACCTGGTCGGGGGTTAAGGGAACGGTTTGGTAAGGGTCTTGCCCTTGTTCAGCGTTTAGAGGTCCTGCAAGGGACCTGGGTCAAATTTAGTAGGATCTCCTTCAATGCCCATAGGTATTGGATGGCGGGGATCCAAACTCTTTGACCCCCTCATAAGTTAACTACTATTAATACTATAACCCGGCTATTTAGGACTGTATCCCTGCTGACTCAGACTACTTAGCCGAGGGTAACGTCACCGCCAAAAGCGGGGCCTACCATAATTTGCATTAATAACTTAATTCATTATCTTCCAATAATCCAACCCTTTAGGATTGTATCCTTGCTGACTCAAACTAATGGGTTGAGGGTAACGTCGCCTTCAAAAGAGGGGCCTACTACAATAACTAAGATAATCTCTTAAACAAGTGCAAAAGTGCGAAAATAATCAAAGGTTATACTAATACACGAGTCGGATCCAAGTGATTCATCTTGTCTATCTGTTTTTATTTATTTTTATTTTTCAGCATTTAGTTAGTTTTTATTTTCTTAGTTTAAAACTTTTTCTAACTTTTTGATTTGGTTAGACGTTGAGGATAAACCGGTACTAAAAGCTCTTGTGTCCTTGGACGACCTCGGTATCTTACCAACACTATACTACGTCCACGATGGGTGCACTTGCCCATATGTGTGTTTAGTGTTAGTAAATATCGTGTTTTATAAATTTAAAACTTGGCTAAAAGTGTAAAAGGGCTTAAAATATACATTAAAAATATAACACACTTCACGCACATCAGCATAGTCTAGACAACTCTTATCCAGCTACTGGTAATAATCATGTCACTTTCGGTAATGGAAAATGTTCACCTGTCACTCGTATTGGTAACACCACACTTTCAAACTCCATACCCTTAAAAAATGTGTTGGTTGTTCCTAATATCACACGGAATTTGTTATCCATTAGTCGGCTAACGAATGATTCTCCGGTTGATGTGTTATTTTCTAACACATTTTTTCACATTCAGGATCGCAAAACGACCGAGGTCATCGCTAAAGGAACATGTGAAAATGGTTTCTACGTCCTCTCGCATGGTCACAAGTCCCTTGTTGCTGCTCTCAACGCACCACATTTACGTGTGTCTTTTGATAAATGGCATAGTCGTTTAGGATATGTCTCATTTGATACTATTTCTGTTTTGAATAAAAGTGGCCATGTTTTGCTTACATCGTTATTGCCGAAACCCACTGTTTGCTCATCTTGTCAATTATCTAAGGCACATCGCTTGCCATTTTATGAAAATCCTAAATGTGCATCACAAGTTCTAGATCTCATCCATTGTGATCTTTGGGGTCCGGCACCCACCATGTCCACTGACGGTTATCGTTACTATGTCATATTTGTGGATGATTTTTCGAGATTCACTTGGTTTTATCCACTTAAACTCAAGTCGGATTTTTTCGCAACATTTAGCGTTTTCGTGAAATTCGTTCAAAATCAATTTTTAAAAACCATAAAAGTATTTCAAACCGATGGTGGCACGGAATTTACAAATAATCAAGTTCAACGCTTTTTACAAGAACAAGGCATCCATCATCAAATGTCTTGCCCTCATACGCCTCAACAAAATGGCCGAGCCGAACGCAAACATCGGCATATAACCGAAACTGGGTTAGCTATGATGTTTAACTCTCAATGTCCGGTTTCGTTGTGGCTTGATGCGTTTACTTCTGCAACATACATCATCAATCGCTTACCCACCACACTTCTTGCAAACAAATCACCTTTCGAGGTCCTTTTTAACCACCCACCATCCTATGCAAATTTTCGAGTTTTCGGATGTCGTGTTTTCCCGTATCTTAGGGATTACACCAAACACAAACTTTTACCACGAAGTATCCCATGTATATTCATCGGATATAGCCCTCGGTATAAAGGATACCGATGTTTGGATCCTAAAACTTCACGTATCTATACCACACGTCACGCAAAGTTTGACGAAGATTGCTTTCCGTTCTCGGGAACTGTCTCTCCCACTAATGATGCAACATTAGTATTATCAAACTTTGATGACACTTTACCTTCACCTCAAATATCCGAGCCTCCACCTTCCACTCCTCAAACTTCCACACCTCCTGTTTCGCATACTTGTCCCACTTGCCATATTCCCTCAACTAATCCCTCCAACCTCCCAACTCAAGACTCTCATCCCACCACCAACACATCCACCTTCACAAATCCGCCTCCCACAAGCCCACCTCCCACAAGCCCATCCTCACAAGCCCACTCCTCTCCTGCCACTCAACACTCCTCTACTTCCTCACCACATTTTGTTTCCACTCAACCTCCACATAATCCACTCACTCAAACTCTCAATTCTCATCCGATGACCACACGGTCTAAATCCAGCATTTTCAAACCCAAACATTTTGCAAATCTTGCAGATTATTCCACGAGCACACTCCACCATGCACTTTTCGCCTCTCACACTCCGAAAGGCTATAAAACAGCCTCAAAAAATCCGAAATGGGTTTCGGCCATGCATGATGAGCTAAATGCTCTTAAAAATAGTCACACTTGGGATCTTGTCGAACGACCACCACATTCGAATGCGGTCGGCTCGAAATGGATTTTTCGCATCAAATACAAAGCCGATGGCTCTATTGATCGCTACAAGGCTCGTTTAGTGGCTCAAGGTTTCACGCAAGTTCCCGGTTTGGATTTCTCTCATACTTTTAGTCCGGTAGTTAAAGCTTCCACCATTCGAGTCGTACTTAGTCTCGCCACCATTTTTAAATGGAAACTAAGACAACTCGATGTTAACAATGCTTTTCTAAACGAACACTTGACCGAAACCGTTTACATGGAACAACCACCGGGTTTTGAAGATCCAAATTTTCCGAGACATGTTTGCAAACTAAATCGTGCTCTCTATGGTCTTAAACAAGCACCTCGTGCCTGGTTTCAACGTTTGAGTAACTTCCTCACTACTCTTGGTTTTGTATGTAGCCGATCCGATCCATCTCTTTTTATCTACAAAAAGGATACGAATTGCATTTACCTTCTTGTTTATGTCGATGACGTGGTCATCACAGGAAATAATGACAACCTCATAAACACATTCACAAATCATCTACACACTGAATTCAAACTCAAGGATCTTGGCTCGTTAAGCTACTTTCTTGGACTTGAGGTCGTTCACAATCCAAATGGGTTATTCCTAAGTCAAGCTAAGTACGCCTATGACATTCTATCTCGTGCCGGTCTTTTAGACTCCAAACCCGTAGCCACTCCGCTCACCACTTCCGACACCTTCACATTTAATGGCACTCCTTTCCACGACCCAACTCTCTACCGATCTTTGGTTGGTGCTCTTCAATACCTCACCATCACTCGCCCCGACCTATCCTATGCCGTCAATCAAGCTAGCCAACACCTTCAAAATCCAACCACTTCTCATTTTCAGCTTGTGAAGCGCATTCTTCGCTATGTCAAAGGAACCTTATCTTATGGTCTCACTTTCACTTGTTCTTCAAACATCTCTCTTGCAGGTTATTCAGATGCGGATTGGACTCGTTGTATTGAAACAAGAAGATCGACATATGGATACTCCATATACTTGGGTGGTAACTTAGTCTCTTGGAGTGCAAAGAAACAACCTACGGTCTCAAGATCAAGCTGTGAATCCGAATATCGTGCTATGGCAAACACCACGGCGGAAATCGTTTGGTTGACCAACTTAATTCGTGAGCTACATGTTTCTCCCAAGATTCCACCGGTTCTCTTATGTGACAACAAAAGTGCCCTGTTCCCAAGTCAAAATCCTGTGGCTCACAAATGTGCCAAACACATAGACATTGATTATCATTTTATTCGAGAATTGGTTTCAGCAGGGCGTCTAATAACAAAATTCATTCCAACCAAGCTTCAAGTGGCCGACATCTTCACAAAGTGTCTTCCAAGACCTCTTTTTGAACAATTTGGATCCATGCTGCATGTCGGGCCACCACATGTACGCTTGAAGGGGGTAATAACCAAAATAATAATACATAAATATTATATTGTAGTCAATGTATTTATAGTCAATATTGTGTAGAGATATTTACTCCTATAATCTTGTATTTCCTTGGTGTATATATTCTATCATCATCAAGAGAATAAACAATTAGTTCCTACTCTCACAATCCCTACTGATATATTCAGTAAATTTTTATATTTTAACAGTAAGGAAAAGTTTTAAACTCAAGTTTTCAGTTTTGACCTTTTAAGCCTATGTGAAATTACCAAAATACCCCTGCGGTGCATAGTATGGTTATAATTAATAAATTTCACATATATATGATACCCTACTGTTATAACTTATTAAATTAAGTATATTTACTGATTAAATCAGACCTGTAACTCAGATTAATATTTAAACTCTCTTATAACCTTTAAAATGACCAAAATACCCTTACGGGGCATAAATTGGTTTTAAATTCGTTTTGAGCATAATGGAAGGTATCCTACTGATATCACAACATATTTAAGGCATACTAACTTAGGAAACTTGTTCATGACTCTTTTGGTTACCCGTTACGCACTTTTCGCGTTCAGGTCGGCTTATGTAACTAGTTTGCATAAATTAGCCGAAACAGGTCAAACCTTGTCATTTTTATCTCAAAATCCAGAATGTGTTTAGTTTACCCTTATAATACAAGCATACAAGCTTGTCGGGTCTAAAACTACATTCTAATCTGGTTCTCGCTTAATCATGCATTTTGAACCGTATCCTCCTTTAAAACTAACCGGTCTAAGCTTAGACTTAATTAAGACCCGTTAGGAATCTAATAGGTTATTAAAAACCTTCGTTCCAGATTTAGGAGCCCAGTAAAAGCTATCTGTACTTGCTTGGTGGTATACGGCTGGGATAAATTGTATAAATTTGCTCAGGTAAATACTTTTAACTTATTTTCCCTATACGGGCTTGGGGTACGGTATATAAAATACCGCTTGGTCGGGCATTGAATCTTTAATCAAATGAAGGTTAAATCATTGAAATGACCCGTTAAAATTGTTTTGTTTGCTTAAAGCCTTTGGGGGGTTAATGACCATGTCCCGGATATCCTTGGCATCATTTTAAGAAATGGCCATGACCTAAGCACACGGGGGTAGGCGTACACCCGTTAGTGTATATATAAATATTAAGGTATAACCGCCGATTTCGGGGGAAATCGCTGTGGGACTATATCATGTGGTGTGTCTATTGATCTTTAACCCGGCGTAAACACGGGCTACTGAACGCATAAGAAACATGTAATTCTTTTACAAGTTTATATTCAAATAATTTTCCCAAGTTATAAAAATCTTTTGTGCCATGTGCATTCAATCAATTTTAAAACATTTTCAAAATGAGTCAGTTAAATTGTATTTACCAGTGTAAACTGACGTATTTTCCCAAAAAGACTAAGTGCAGGTACTACGCGTAATAGGCTGGTCTCTCCTAGCATCAAATAGAAGTCTCGCAAGCTTAGATGCCTGAAGTCTGTTGAACAAAGTTTCCTCTTTATTTTTGATCCGCCTGTGGATCTTTTACATTCCGTATTTGTAGTACTTGATATTACTCTTTATATCGGTTTATAATATATTCATCTTTTGCTTCCGCTGAGCATTTAAATTGTGTTGTTTGACTATGATGATATCAACTACGTCACGATACTCCCCACCGGGCCCACCGGTAATACGTGGAAATATCGGGGTGTGACATAATAGTACGCATCCTGAAAGGGGTGTCCATTGTACACGTTGTCCTCATCGTCTCAGTTGTTTGACCTCTATACTGGCGTTTAGAATTAGCAATTTCTTTGTTAATGAGTGTTTAGAATTGACAATTTCGTTATTAGCGGGCTTTTATAACCCTAAAAGTCAACTAAATCAATTGATGTCTCACCCACATTCACCCAAAAATGTATAGAATAATTATTATATTAAAAGAGTAAATTACAATTTTCGTCCATGTAGTTTGCCAAAAGTAACAATTTCAATCCACAAGTTTAAAACTTGCGATTTTAGTCCATGATCATATCCACATGCCAATCTGAACATCATCACCGCAAGAAATGAAAAAACCTGGGAAAGTATTATCAAGAACAATGAAGATGGTTCCATGACATTATCCTAAGAAAAGTACACTGGGAAAGTGTTAGAGAAGTTCAACTTGAATGGTGTCAAGATCAGAAGTACACTACTGGGAAGTCACCCCAAACAAATAAAGACAAAGCAAATATGGCTAAAGTTCTTTAGACATCGGTAGTTGGTTGCCTCATGTATGTTATGGTATGCACGAGACTGGATATATCACATGTAGAGTGAGTAGTCAGTCGGTTTATGTCTAATACAATGAAAGAGCATTGGGAAGCATTTAAATAGCTGCTTATGTATTTAAAAGGTTCTTTAAAGACAGTATTATGTATCAAGAGGAAAAAACGTTATTAAAGGCTATGTAGATCCAGACTTAGGTGGGTGCAAACAATCTTTTAAAAGCATCACATAGTATGTCCTTCCTGTGGGAGCCATTACAATCAGTTGGATATCCAGACTTCAAAAGAGTGTTGCTCTTTTAACCATAAAATCAAAAGACATCCAAGTTGATGAAGCCAACAAAGAGCTCATATGGTTGAAAAGTTTTCTAGAAGAACTTTACAAGAAGCAGTTTAATTATTCATTGATTTTTGAAAATAAAAGTGTCATTCATCTCGCAAAGAATATATTGTTTCATGGGAATAAAAAGCATATCCAATTGAGATATCACTTCATTAGAGGGCTAATCAATGACGGTACTCTACAATTGAAGAAGATTCATGAAACAAAGAATCTAGTAGACATGTTCACAAAAGTAGTGGTGTTGAATAAGTTGAAACTCTGTGTAGCTTCAACTGGCTATGGGTATAATATGTGAGAAGGTACATGCAACCAGTGAAAACGGAGATTAGACCATGGGTATAATATGTGAGAAGGCATATGCAACTAATGAAAAGGTATATCAGAGAAATGCAAGACAAGCAAGCAACCCAATTTGAAGTTTGTCAAAGCCTCCAAATAGAGATTGTTGGATGTTTGTTGAGGCTTTATTTTGGGTTGGCAACCGACCCTATGTTAATTCGATAAGGGTTAGTTTCAAATCCTTTATCGAAGTCTGTCACAAGATCCTTCTTTCTCGTGCATCAGTCTAGGGCCCAATAACTCCAAGCATGGTCATGGGCGTAGAATAGTGGGGGCGGCCGACCTCCCGAACTTTTCGCTCAGTAGTGGAGAGTATGTAGTTTTCGTACAGAAATTTTTGGGTATGTACGTTTTCGACCCCCCGTTTTATAGAAATTTTTTGGTATATACGTTTTCGACCCCCGATCAGAAATCTCAAGCTTCGCCACTGAGCATGATGATTGTGATGTGGTTTTAAGATTAACGAGACCCACCCATTAACTTAAGTATCCTTTAGGTGATTTATTATAAACATATTACCAATTAGGCCTTTTATAACCCTAAAATCAAATTAAATCAACACATCATCAATCCATTTTATAACCCTAAATTCCCTAAAGCCTAAAATTATAAGAATAATAACTATTTTTTTTTTTCAAATTTATTGTTTTTTTTTTTTATTAAAATATGAATATCCAATACGATTACAAACTAATGGTAAGTAGACGAGCAACAAGCTGCCCCGCTACCCCTTTCTGAATAGCTATTTTAAAATAATCATTTGTTGTGATAAAAAAAAAAAGTCACACACCCACAAGGAATCAACCAAACGTGTTCAATCACTTCACTTTATTATCACTCCCATTCTTCTTTTTATTCTTCAATTCCCTCATCCAACTGTTGTTGACACAAATAATTTCTAGGGTTTCTTTTTTCTAATCAATGGAGACGATCAGGAGAGCATCGCACGCAGGTTCATGGTACACTAGCAATCGTAAGTTCCGATTAATCCAATTCCATCCATTACTGATTTCTGATCATACCCTTTTTTATTTTACTGATTTTTTATTTCATAGATGATAAAGATTACATTTTTATGGTAGATTGTGTGTGGGTTTCTGTTAATTAAGAGTTTTTATTAGTGTTTATGTTTATTTGCAACTGTTTGAAGATGGTTTTTTTTTTTTTTTTTTGTGTGTGTGTGGAATTGATTGGTTTGGCTTGGTTGTTTCTGAAAATGTTAAGTGAAGGGTGGAAATGGTGTGAGTTTGTTCAGGGTTGTTTACTTAAAAATTGGTGTGATGTATTATTATTATTCGGGCTGCAAACGAACCGAACGAACACGTTAAGAAATATATGTGTTCACGAACTGTTCATGAACGCTTTCCGAACGAGATTTTATGTTTGTGTTCGTTTGTTACGGAAATGAACTTGATCGTGTTCGTTTGTGTTTGTTTGTTAATTTTAGGCAACGAACGAAAACGAACGTTGATGAACACAAATGAGCACAAACTAATGTCGATGAACACAAATGGAAACAAACGAACACAAACAAGCGTTCATGAACAGATTATATAATACACTGACACTTATGAGTATTTTATTTGTCGGAATTTTGAAGTATTTAAATAGTACATAAAAACTAAAAACACTAATGAACTATTGAACACAAACGAACACGTTACCGAACGTTCGCGAACATAAATGAACGAACGCGGCCCCTGTTCATGTTCGTTCATTTAACTAAACTAACGAAATTTCTTGTTCGTTTTCGTTTGTTTAATAAACGAACAAACACAAACGTACTTCCCGCCGAACAGTTTACCAACCGTTCACCGAACGTTTGGTTTGTAAAAAACAAACGAACGTACTCACTCATAACAGATTTATAGTAGTTTAGTTAAAAAAAAATATTTTTAAAGAGTGCCAGTTTCTTTTAGTGGTAGATTGTGTGTGCCTTTCTTTTAATATAGAATTTTTAGTAGGTATGTTTATTTGCAAGTGTTTGAAGATGGTTTCTTTTGATGTTTTTTGTGTAATTGAATTTTTGATTGTTCCAAAAATGTTAAGTGAAGACTGGAACTAGTGTGACTTTGGGGTTGTTTGTTTACCTCTTAATGAGGCTCTTAATGGTTCAAACCTCTTACTGGTTCAGCACTTAATGGTTCAGACTGTTTGTTTCGCGAGCAGATGTCTGAATGGTTCAGATATTTGCCTCTGAATGATTAAGCATTATACTGAGTCTGAATGGTTAAGACCTCTAATCTGAATTGGTCAGACATTTGCCTCTGAACAGTTAAACATTATACTGGCTCTTAATGGTTCAGACCTCTTACTGGTTCAGCACTTAATGGTTCAGACCTCTTACTCGTTCAGCACTTAACCATTCAGAAGTTGCCAAACAGCCTCTTTGTTAAGGGTTGTTTACTTTGAAATTGGTGTAATTTATTATCTTTTTAAAGTGTAATAAACAAACAAATAAACAAACGTACCCAGTAACATCTCACTCGTAGTAGAGCATAGAGCTATTGGGATGAGGGCAAACTTTATTTTTTCTATCGCAGGGGATAGAGAGACTGCTTCTATTGAGTCCCGGGCTCAATAAACTTTTTCTTTGTTGACGTGTAAAGTATAGTAATTCAGGTCTTGGTTTTAAAAGCATGTCGCACCCTGATGCGTTTTGATCCCAAAGTCCAATGCGTGCATCATGTATGTTGGTTAGTATAAAAAACATAGTTGTTAAAAGCCATCGCCTCTTGCGCCTAGGCCCAATTTCCTAGCAAGGCGAGGCAATGGCGCTTTAATTCTCCAGGTGATAGTTCATGCGCATATTCCAGCGAGATTCCTAGATTCTGGAGAGTTTCCGGCCAAATTCTCTAAATTCTGGCAAGATTCCAGCTAGATTTCTATTTTATCTAACGAAAACTATTTTTCTACACTAATAAACTAGCATCAAATAACATAAAAAGGGCTTATAGAGTAATAAAATGTATAGTAATTCAGTAAGCCATTTTTATATATTTAAAGAGCGCCAGTTAGAATTAGTTTCTGTATTATTTGTAGTCAATGAGCACTTAACCTGATCCATATTAGCCTTAATTTGTCTTACACTTAATTATTGGTGTGTTGGAAGATGACTGATAGTTTGGTAATTTTCAAGCAATTTCGGGTTATAAATCTTGAAAATTTTGGATAGTTTTTTGGGGAGTTAATTGCCCGGATGGTCCCTGTGGTTTCACGTTTTTTCACGTTTAGTCCCCACCTTTTGAAAATAGCAGGAATGCTCCCTATGGTTTGTTATTTTGTTACTCGGATAGTCCCTTGAGTAGATGTCAGTTAGTTTGGAAATGGCAGGTATGCTCCCTATGGTTTGCATTTTGTTACTCGGATAGTCCCCTGAGTAAATGTCAGGGGACTATCCGAGTAACAAAATGACAAACCATAGGGAGCATACCTGCTATTTCCGAAATTTGGGGACTAAACATGAAAAAACGTGAAACCACAGGGACCATCCGGGCAATTAACTCTTTTTTGGGGGTACTAGTATTACAATGCTACTAAAGTATCTTGCTTTCCAATCCGATTCTCTTTGATGGTTTTGGTTATGTGCATGGTTGTAAAACAAGGTTTCCAAGGCCGAGTAGTCGCTACAAGTAGGCTGCCGAGGCGACTTTCTTCGACTCCGCCTAATTACTCGGAGTCGGTCAAACGCGGTCAACCTTGGCTAGAATTGGATCTAGTAGGTCAACTCGGGCCTAGTTTAACTTAAATAATAATACAACATAATTTCTATGCCTATCATATTAAGGAATGAATATCATTTTCACATATTTTTTTTATAAATATTAGTAAATTTATGTTATTTGACATATATGTAATCTCCAAAAAGTAATTTCTTTATAATTTAACATGTCCGAGTACTCCCCGAGTACTCTCCGCCTAGACCGAGTACTCTCAACTCCCCGGTCGACCGACTAGGGAGCGCCTAGAGACTTTTGCAACCATGGTTATGTGCTTGAGGGTGACGTCGACTGGCTGTTTTATGTTAATATTAAATATTAATATTAATTTGTTCATTGATCATAAATGTGTTATGTGTGTGTGTTTTGACTATGAAAAGGCCTAAATTTGCACTCAAACGAAAGAAACAAGGGGTGACTTGATTCCCATCATTCTATGGCTAAAAGACATGTATGTATGAGTTCCCGAGTGTCATTGCATCATATTATTATGCATGCGCACGTTTTATTTGTAACAAAATATATTTATTTATTTATTTTTGGTTGACTAGCTCAAAAGTTGGAGGGAGAACTTGATGGATGGCTTAGGGAATGTGGTTTGACCAAGTCTCCGGATGTACGCGGTGTAATTGCTCCGTAAGCAAAAAATGCACTTCCAATCTTACTCATAGACTCGTAGTTTTTAATTTTGGTGGAAATGAGCTATGTTGGGTAACGGGTCAAAATGGGTTATTTTTTGTTATGGTCAAAACGGGTTGGTTTGACACGAAACACTTTTTGTCAAAATTTTAGATACCTAGTTATAACTTATAACGGCAAACTGCACAAAATGGAAGCGTACCTTAAACATTGGTTTATGTTTTATGGCTAGTTTAAAGTTGGTTGCTAAATAGTTCTTGTTAGGTGTTATTACAAAGTTTTTCATATTTACTTTCGTGAAAGGTTTGAATACAAAAGGGGCTTAACGTGCGACTGTAGGCAAGTGAAAAATAACGTGCGTAATTAGGATTAACCCAGTCCATGCATAATTATGCAAATAACGTGCGTAAGTAGGGTTTAACCGAACCCATGCGTAATTATGTATTATAACGTGCACATTTTAAAAATGACGTGCGTAATTATGCGTAACTCACTCGCGTGCCGTCGCACGTTAAGGGGCTATTGTACATTAACCTTCCCCTTTACTTTAATAATGTTTTTTTAGAGTGAATTTCAAGGATTGTCCTTTATCTTTATACCCATTTTCAGGCGCTGTCCTTTATGTTCAAAATTGACGAGTTTTGTCCTTTATGTTTTCATATCATACACGTTTTGTCCTTTAGGTCTAACTCAGTTAGTTTTTTCAGTTAAATTTGGTCATGTGCTTTGCACATGAGGGCATTTTTGTCAATTCAATGGTTGCAGAAGCTTTGAGCTGTAAATCTGCCGTTGAACTTACATTTGAATTGACAAAAATGCCCTCATGTGCAAAGCATATGACCAAATTTAACTGAAAAAACTAACTGGGTTAGGCCTAAAGGACAAAACATGTATGATATGAAAACATAAAGGACAAAACTCGTCAATTTTGAACATAAAGGACAACGCCTAAAAATGGATATAAAGATAAAGGACAATCCTTGAAATTCACTCTTTTTTTTATAAAGTTATTTACTATGCAACATTGCAGCCTGCATACACTTTGGGTGACTATTGACCCGTTCAACCCATTTGACTTCTTTCTAAATTCGTTTATTTTTTTTTATGTTACCCATGTGATCGGTTTAGGAGATAAACATAACCTGAATCGACCCATTCATAAATAAATGTGTCAATATTTCCACCTACATTTCTATTAAAGTTTTAAAGTTTCTACTTTCTAATCTGTTTTAGAGTAAATTACAAAAATCGTCCTTTATGTATGTCACTTATTGCAAATTGTGTCCTTTGTCTTCAATAATTACAGAAAACGTACTCGATGTTTGCAAACCCTTGCAAGTTATGTCCTTTAGCCCTAACTCAGTTATTTTTTTGTAGTTAAATCTGACCAAATGGACCCCACATGAGGGTATTTTGGTCATTTTACTCTCATGTGAGGTCCATTTGTTCAGATTTAACCACAAAAATACCCTCATGTGGGGTCCATTTGGTCAGATTTAACCACAAAAATTAACTGAGTTAGGGCTAAAGGACATAACTTGCAAGGGTTTGCAAACATCAAGTACGTTTTCTGTAATTATTGAAAACAAAGGACACAATTTGCAATAAGTGACATACATAAAGGACGATTTTGTAATTTACTCATCTGTTTATTATTGTTTTGTGGTATAATGCCACTAGACACGCAGGTTATTCTTATTCTGGTCGTGCGGCAGCCTATGCATTTGGAAGCATCGATCCAACTAACATGTAAACCTACAACTTAAGAATTCATACATTTATATACAGTTATACACACACGTCTATCGTTATATCTATGTGCTATTGTCCTTGTCATAAAATAGCAACATACTTAAATAATTAAAATGTATTCCTTCATAGTATTTATTTATTTTTTCAAGTAACCATGTGTAAGCTATGTTATATATTGAGTTAATTACATAGTTAGTCCCTGTGGTTTGCACAAAATAACATACTTAGGTACTAATAGTTTAAAATCACCTTTTAGGGTATTAACTTTTCATTTTGTAACGTTTGGAGGTATTAACTTCTAGGGTATTAACATAGTTAGTCCCTGTGGTTTGCACAAAATAACATACTTAGGTACTAATAGAATGTGATTTTAAACCTACAAATAACGTTAATACCTCCAAACGTTACAAAATGAAAAGTTAATACCCTAGAATGTGATTTTAAACTATTAGTACCTAAGTATGTTACTTTGTGCAAACCACAGGGACTAACTATGTAATTAACTTATATTCTGAAAATGTTAATCTCTTTTCAGTACTCGAATATTTCTTCTTGGTCCATCTCATCATCATTACACTCCTCGATGTGCTCTTTCAAAAGCAACAATTTACAAAACACCAATAGGCGATCTCCCTATCGATCGTGAAGGTACGTCTACGGGATTTACATTTGTTCACTTTTATGTCGAGTGTAGTAACCCGTAAATTTTATTAGGACTTTAGGAGTAACGTACACGGATGGTCCCTGTGGTTCACCAAAATTTTGTATTTGGTCCCTAGCTATCCAAAAGTACATGGATGGTCCCTGTGGTTTGCACTTTGTAACGCATTTAGTCCTTAGCCGTTAGTCAACAAATCTTAATGTTTCAGTAGGTCCAAGTTAAGGACTAAATGCGTTACAAAGTGCAAACCACAAGGACCATCCATGTACTTCTGGAAAAAGTTGGGGATTGTTACAAAGCGCAAACCATAGGGACCATCCGTGTACTTTTGAAAAGCTAGGGACTAAATCCAAAATTTTGTAAACCACAGGGACCATCTGTGTACTTTACTCTTTTCTTAGATAGGCCTATTAGGTTATATTCTAACAAAAAAAAATATTATTATATATTGAAAATAGTGATTGAAGAGCTAAAAGCTACCGGAAAGTTTGACATGATGGATCTTAATGTTGATGAGGCTGAACATAGCATGGAAATGCATTTACCGTATCTCGCCAAAGTATTTAGTGGGTAAATCTCATTTTCGTTTACCGAAATTCTTTTGTTTTTTTACCATTACATGTAGTGGTGTCGTTATTGACCCGTTTATTAGTAGGTTGACTCGGGAAAAAAAAAATATAGTAAAATAAAATGGCTTGAAGGTCATCTAAATTAAAATATAAATGCACACACATCCTTCTAAATTTTATAACCTTTTATACGGGTCAACCCGAACCCGACCCGTTTTTTAAACGGGTTGTGTTAGTCGACCCAAACCTGTTTTTTTTTTTTTTTTTCATGTTGGGTTTCGGAGTCGTCTCAAGAATTGCCGCCATAACTTTTTATTGAGTAAAAAGAATGTTGGAAGTAATTGTTTTTTTTAATTGATTTTTTTTATTTACTAATTATTATCAAACATCGATAAAAATGGACAAAAAAAGAATTTTGGGTTAACCCGCCCTGCAATTTTACCGCCTCTGAATTTACGCAGTTTTTACTCCTTTACAGATATGCAGTGAAAGTTGTTCCTATTATGGTTGGTGCCGTAAGTACTGAAAACGAAGCCATGTATGGACGGCTGTTGGCAAAATATATTGATGACCCAAAAAATTTCTTTTCGGTGTCATCGGATTTTTGTCATTGGGGCTCTCGGTATGATTTATTTTTTAAAATCCTGCTTTTCTTAGTTATATTAATGTGTTAATAATATACACGGAAGCCTCCAACCTTTTCAGTTGGTTTATGGTAAAACCGTAACCGAGATGTCCGGTTTTTGGTTATTGAAAATTGTTCGGTTTTGTTTTTTCGGTTTTCGGTTATTTTGGTTTTAGCAACGGTTCGATTCGGTTTTTCATTTTTTTTCAGTTTTTTGAACAAAAATACGTAACATTCAAAAATAAAAGTATAATCCAAGATTTAATAATCTTTCTTAGATGTTTACATTTAAGCTATTATGTTTAACCTTTTTAATTAATATTGTTCACATAAACCTAACTTTCTAATCTATTTTCATGTTTCTCCGAAGTTTTTATTAAGATATTTTTATTATAATATTTTGAAAATTATTTAATTTTTATGCATACTTTTGTTATTTCTTGTAATCAATGGATAAATCATTTCAAAGATAAATAAACATATAAACATGTTAATGTTTTTATTATAAACACGTAACATTCGAGAATAAAACTAGTAATTCCTAAATCAATATATAACAAACATTAAAAAAATGATTTTTTAGGTTTCACGGTTCCGTTCGATTATTTTTGGTTTTCATAAAATGCAAAACCGTAACTGAACTGTAAATTTTGGTTCCTTTTTTTTTTTGGTTTTTCGTATGGTTCGGTTTTTTTTTCGGTTTCTGTACTTTTTTTCGGTATTTTCTGCTCATCCCTAATTGTAGGTTTACAATTGATGTATGTCAAAAGTTTAGGGAGTGAATTTCAAGGATTGTCCTTTATCTTTATACCAATTTTCAGGCGCTGTCCTTTATGTTTAAAATTGACGAGTTTTGTCCTTTATGTTTTCATATCATACACGTTTTGTCCTTTAGGCCTAACCCAGTTAGTTTTTTCAGTTAAATTTGGTCATATGCTTTGCACGTGAGGGCATTTTTGTCAATTCAAAGGTAAGTTCAACGGCAGATTTACAACTCAAAGCTTCTGCAACCTTTGAATTGACAAAAATGCCCTCATGTGCAAAGCACATAACCAAATTTAACTGAAAAAACTAACTGGGTTAGGCCTAAAGGACAAAACGTATATGATATGAAAACATAAAGAACAAAACTCGTCAATTGTAAACATAAAGGACAGCGTCTGAAAATGGGTATAAAGATAAAGGACAATCCTTGAAATTCACTCAAAGTTTAGGCCTTAGGGGCGTTTATGTCATTTGGCATGTTTTTTTGCCGGAATTGGTATAGATAAAATCAGATAGATACTTGGGTGGCCTATAAAGTACTTTTGATACATGGGTTTTACCTTAATGAAAAAAAAAATTGAATAATTGGGTACCCTTTATTAATTCATGTTAGAAGATTAATATATTATATTATGATTATGTATAGATTTAACTACATGCATTATGACAAAAAACACGGGCCTATTTATAAATCGATCGAGGCATTGGACAAAATGGGGATGGAAATCATAGAAACCGGAGATCCAGATGAATTCAAACGGTATTTGTCGGAAACTGATAATACTATTTGCGGGCGTCATCCCATCAGTGTTTTTCTCCATGTAAGTAATGCTTATTTACTTAATCGCCCCTCGCTTCAGTTCATTGATTCTTGATTTGGAAACCGAATATCCGTTTTGAAAGAGTCGTAAAAAGGGTATTTTAGACTTTTGACTTTTAAGTCGATGTTTGAGGTATCACAGCTAATTATATGATTTCACTCGTTTATAGTTCATCGTTACTTTTAAAAACGCACATGAGGGCTGCAAACGAACCGAACGAACAAGACCTTGGTCGTGTTTGTTTGTTAAGGAGATATATGTGTTTATGAATACTTAATGAACGAGATTTTATGTTCGTGTTTGTTCATTAAGGAAATGAACGTGTTCGTGTTCGTTTGTTAATTTTAGGCAACGAATGTTCGTGAACACAAATGGAAACAAACGAACATAAATAAGCGTTTATGTACAGAACATATATACACTGATAGGGGTGCAAACGAGCCAAGCCGAGCCCGAGCCCGAGCTCGAGCTCGTTTAACATGTGAAAGCTCGAGCTCGAGCTCGGCTCGATTCGAGTTTTATTTCTAAAGCTCGAGCTCGGCTCGGGCTCGACTCGTTTAGTATTTATTAATTATAATTATTGTTATACATATATTATTTTTTATATTTATATAAATGGTAAATATTATTATTTAAATATATGTTTAATATATTAATAAAAAATATATAAAAAGAAAGCTCGTTAAGGCTCGCGAGCTGGCTCGAGCTCGATAAGCGAAGCTCGGCCTCGTTTACTAAACGAGCTTGTTTTTAGGCTCGGGCTCGGGCTCGTTTAAGCTCGGCTCATTTGAGTTTTTTTTCGAGCCAAGCTCAAGTAGCTCGGCTCGTTTGCACCCCTACTGATACTTATTAGTTATTAGACATTGTCTTTGTCGGAATTTTGAAGTCTTTCAATAAATATAAAAACTAAAAACACTAATGAACTATCGAATAAAACGAGCACGTTACTTACACTCCGCTTGCGGTGTGCACATATAATGTATATATGTGTGGGCCCTCTGGGGGCAAAAGTGAAATTGCACTAATTTTAACGTTATTTTACTAATTTCGTGAAAATAACGTTAAAAACGGTGGACGGTTAATCATGCATCATGTGGTGCCTTTGTCCCGATTGTTGAGTGTTATGTGCCTTATGTCCAAGGCTTGATGCAAAACTGCTATCGAGCCGGGGGTCTCACTCGAAGCAGCCTCTCTATTCCTATGGTGTAGAGGTAAAGGCCGTCTACATCTTACCCTCCTGAGACCCTACCTTAGCTTTGCTATTGGTGGGATTTACTGAGTATGATGATAATGATAATGAACTGAACACGTTACAGAACGTTCATGAACATAATCAAACGAATGCGGCCTTTGTTCATGTTCGCGAACTGTTCGCTGAACGTTCAGTTCATTTGCAGCCCTACGCACATCCAATCACCCTGTTTTTATCTTTTACTTTTTTCGTTTTTCGTTTTAATTTCTTCTAATAAGCCTATTATGATGATGAACAGATGTCGAAGAACTGCTCGACAAAAATAAAAATAAAATTTATTAGATACGAGCAATCGAGCCAGTGCAAAAGCACAAGAGACAGCAGCGTGAGCTATGCATCAGCAGTCGCGAAGTTGGATCACTAGTTTTTTTAGTTCCGCGTGTATTTTCTAACCTTGTTTCGATACATTTGGATACTTGATCTTGTTTGTTGCTTCTTGTCAATAAGATGGCATTTCTGAATCATAATTCAAGAAAAAAGATGTTTTATAATTTCAATGGATTCTGTAAGAAAACATGTTTATCTTGTTTTCAAGATTCAGTCGTAAAACGGGTTGCGGGACAATTAAGGTTGTTAAACGATGGCATTTTCGACTTATTTATTAATTTGTCGTTTCGATGCATGTTTATACTTGATAGATCAAACCAGTAAAGAAATTGGTTTACAAAAAAGCAGGGCGCTATTCGAATGGAGTAAAGCACAGTATAGAACCTCTTAAATCATTTGTCGTGTCGAGTGGGTACAATGCGAATCTCAAGCTCATGTCGATTATAAAACTCTTTATACGTGACTAGGTTATAACCCCGTGTATTACACGGGGTTGAATAAATAAATTTTATATACTAAATAATAAAACAATATATTTTTAAAAACCTCATTTATTATACGGGTTGAATAAATATAATTTTATATATTAAATAATAAAAAGTTATATCTATAAGAACCATATTGTACGGGTTAAATAAATGTAATTTTACATAGCAAATAAAAAAGTTATATCTTTAAAACCACGTGTATTACATGGGTTGAATAAATGTACAATTGTTTACCAAATAATAAAATAATACATCTTTAAAAAACCTTATTTATAACACGGGTTGAATAAATGTAATTTTATATACCAAATAATAAAAAAAAATAACATCTTAAGCAGAGGGTGATGGTTTTAGGTTTAAAAAGAAATTACATTTCAGGCCTTGTGCTTGTGAAATTTCAAAAAAAAAAAAAAAAAAAAAAAAAAAAAAAAAAAAAAAACCCTCATCAAACGATTGTTTCTAACCCAGTTAGGCATTTGGATGAAAATGAGAAAAAGTTACAAACGTGGAGGGCTATTTGGTACAAACAAACATGCCCAAACCTCATGGACGATTTTGGCAATTAACTCTAATAATTATCCATAAGATATTAAACCAATAATATTTAGTAGGAGGATTATCTATAATATAAGATATTAAACTAAATAATATTTAGTAGGAGAGTTATCTATAATTAATTAGAAGAAATTAAACAAAAATTATAATTATCTATAAAAGATGGTCTAATATGATGACAAGTGTCCCAAAAGTGGTTTGTTTTATTATATAGTTTAGATAGATGTGTCAAACTACCAAAAAAGTATTGGTTTAAAAAGAAGCGGGTCACAGGTCGAATGGCATCTCAACCGCAGTTGAATGCATAGAACCTCTAAAACATTTGTTCGACGAGCCTTTATTTTCAAATTCGACCTTGATTCATTGATTGATACTTCGAGCTCGACTCGACTAAGGTTAGTATTACTCAACTCAATACTCGACTAGACAGTATTACTTAACACGACACTTGAGCTCCACTTGATCTTGATTCAACCAAACACGGGCCTATTTCAAGTATTTTTCGAGCTGATCCCAACTTCTAAGACAAAGTTGAACATGCAATGGTTGCTAGCTAGTATTATTATACAATGGCAACGATCCGACCCGTTACTATAAACTGTTTTAACCACCAACCAACCGTTGTACATCGAGACCAAACAAAAAACAAACATGGGGTACAGGGGCGGAGCTTATGTTGTCCAAGCCGTAGCACGGGCTACGGCTCAACTTTTTATCGATAGTGTAAATTTTTTTTTTCGGGTTTTATACCAAGGATACCCCTGAACAACTACGAGGACACCCCTAAAAAAGAGTCTGTAAGCCCAAATCAATTGAAAATAATAAGCCCAAATCCCAATTGCCCAATATGTTAGCCCAAATCAATTGAAGATTGTAAATAATAAGCCCAATTGCCCAATATGTTAGCCCAAAATAATAAAAAATTGTAAATAATTGCCCAATTGCCTTAAAGTTTTAATGCACGGCACGATACAACTACGAGGATACCAATCAATTGAAAATAATAAGCCCAAATCCCAATTGCCCATTTCGTCACACTATAAGTGATGGTGATAAATTTGCAAACTTGAATAGAATAAGTGATCTTGCGCGTGTTATGGTTGAAACGGGAACGCATAGTTCTTTTCCTTCAGTTTATCAGGTAGTGAAGCTAGCTTTGCTTTTACCGGTTGCAACCACAACCGTTGAAAGATGTTTTTCGAAATTGAAGCTTGTCAATACGGATTTACGCAATCGAATGGACCCGTAATTTTTGAACAATGCTATGGTTCGTGCGGTCGAAAAGAATTTTTTACGTGAAGTAAAAGACGACGATGTGATAGAACGATTTCAAGCTATGAAAAAAAAGAAGAGGACAAATCAATTAGATATTTGTTTTACTTTATTTATTTATTGTCGTTTTTTTAATATTTTACGATTACACGGTGAAAAGAAAATTTTAGGATACCCCTGAGTTAATGTTCTAGTTCCGCCACTGATGGGTATAAAATAACGTGAAAACAAGATGCAACAGCACTATGGAACTATAACTTTATCATTATTTCTATTAATTAGATAGCCTTAGGCATGAGTTTCATAAGTCATACTATATCTAGACCACCATTAGATTCAAAAGTACAACACATCCATATTATGACTCTTGACTCTTGACTTTGACTCTATCTACAAAACTTTCATACTTTTAAGCTGTAACTAGATGACTAGCTCCCTTTAACGGAAGCATGCAAGAGTACGTCACATACTTCACACTGTCTAACAAAACCACGACAAATATTCTCGAAAACGACTTACCCTTGGCGCCGCCACCCATCACACCGTCCACATCACCGCCATCCCCCGCCTCACGGGGATCAAACAACACAGAAACCACCATCGGTGAGACAGAATTGTTTTTGTGGTGCGGTTCGTTGTGGTTTGAGTCGTGATCGTTTGCTTCTGTCGCCGCCGACACTTGTTCTTTTGTGAGGTTAACGGCGGAAGTGGAAAGGGGAACCGGAAGACCGTGGAGGATTCTTCGGTTTTTCATGGTGCTGATGTAAGTTGAGTTGTGGTGGTTTTCAGTGGCGGTGATGTTGACTACTGATGTGGCGGGAACTATGGCTGACGATACGTCAAACTGAAATACTTCGGTGCACATGCCGGAACTCAACATAGGTCCTGTGTAACAAAACATTTCAAATTATTATGTGTTAAAATTAACTTTTTAATACCGAACACCTCGCATACATGATGCGTGTGCATCACAATCAAGCATTGGCTTTTGGGATCAAAACGCATCGAAGTGCACGCACAGCGTGAAGGTTAGGTGAGCAGAAAACCAGAAAAAAACAAACCGAAACCAAAAAAACCGATTTAACCGAACTGAAAAAACAGAACCGAAAAAAAACGAAAAAAAAGGAACCGAAATTTACAGTTCGGTTCATTTTTTAATGTTTGTTATATATTGATTTAGTAGTTATCAGTTTTTTATTCTTGAATGTTAAGTAATAAGTATTAAGTATTTATAATAAAGACATTAATATCTTTATTTATCTTTGAAATGATTTATTCATTGCCTACAAGAAATGACAAAATTTAACATATAAATTAAATGATTCTCAAAAGTATTATAAAAGAAAATGTCTTAATAAAAACTTTGGAGAAACATAAAAATAGATTAGAAGTTACGTTTATGTGAACTGTGAATGATATTGATTAAAAATGTTAAACATAATAACTTGAATGTATACATCTAAGAAAGATTATTAAATCTCAGATTATACTTTTTTATTTTTGAAACTTTCATTATTTTGTTCCAAAAACCAAACCAAACCGTTGCAAAAACCCAAAAAACCGAAACCGAACGGTTTTCAAAACCCGAAAAACAAACATTTTGGTTACGCTTCCGGTTTTACCATAAAACCGAACCGTGCACACCCCTTGTGAAAGTGTAATAAAGATGCAAGATTGAGCAAAATTTACCAGCAAGGCCTTCGCGAAACCACTGTTGCAATTTACCATCAGCATGTTTCGACTTCAAATTCTCCTTATCTGATGCCAGAGCCCTTTGATGATCACTTGAAGACCTATACATATGTGGTTGTCTTCCACCGTTCAATTTTACCGCTGGAATAGAAATCGCAGGGACCAAATCTTGCGAAACCGCCAAACCGAGATCTTCTTTTTTACTCATCCCTTGTTCTTCCCTAGACGCCATAGCTTTCTCACTCGCTAGAACCGAATGGATTATCAGATTCCCGTCGATTTTCACAAGCTTATCGTTCCTCGGAACGTAAAGAGACGCCACAAGCGGCTCACTCGCGTTACGATTAGTCCCGTTTAAATGATCGTCACTCATCAACACTCTTCCATGATGTTGCTGATTGTATATCTTATAATCATTAGACTTAACGGAATAAACACCATTTGTTACTACTCCACCTAACTTGACATTCATTATCGGAACTAACCCACCAAACAGCAAGATAAATAACAACAATCCGACAAAACTAATGCCCGCAACCCTTTTAGTTTTCGTTTTAGTTTTCGATACACCTTCAGAACCTTTCTTTACCTCAACCTTCTTAGATTTCTGTGAAGATGCCGGTTGTTGAGGCTTCAGTCGCGGTATTGGGACTAACGGCACTTGAGACCCCTGCGGTTTAACAACGTAAGGCGGACACGGCATCCATGGATATCCCATTGGCGCCATCCCAGGGTGCGGCGGGTACATCACAGGCGGAGCACACACACCACCACCGACACCACCAGCACCGGCACCAGTAACCATCTGCTGCTTCAAAGTCGCGTTCTCGGCTGCGAAGTAAGTAATCCTAGCGTTTAAATCCTGAATAGTCGCATGCATTGCCCTAACTTTATCCTCCAACTCTTCGACATAATGCTTCTTCCTCTGCCGCGAAAGCTGCGCGCTCTCACGGTTCCGAATCAACCTCGCCTTCTTCTTCTCGTCCTTCTCATCAACCTGACTCGAATCCTCCGTCATTCCAGACGCCTCATTCGACCTCCTATACTTAACCGTCGAATTCACATCACAACTCTCATTCTTCCTCTTCAACACCGTCACCGTCTCCGTCTCCCGCTTCACCTTCTGTTCCACAACCGAATTTCCAGACTCCGGCGACGGACAATTCATCGAATTATTCATCGCACCTTCCGATCCATCAGAACCGCAATTTCCAGATCCTTGAGACGAAACCGGATTCTCGTCTCTCGATTCCGTCAACAAATTGTCTAAAACCCTAACTGACTTCATACTTTCATCACCATAACCGTCACCGACACCGGAACCGTCCGGTGACGGAATATTAAGGAATCCGGCAACATCCGAACCGTAATTTCCAGAACAATTACCGGAGCAATTTTCGTTACAATTTGGAGAGCAATTGGAGACAAAATCATGAAATTCAGGATCAGAAGTTGATAGATCAAAGAGATTAGAGCGATTTACCGTCGAATTGAGAAAATCTTCGGTGTCTGACGGGAGATTGAAGTCGTCGAAGGTGATATCCAAGCCGGCTTCGTCAAAAAAGGTGAAATCATCGGGTAATGTGAGGTCGCCGGAGGAGCAGAACGGCGGAATTGGATCGGAGAGTAGTGGATCGTCCGCCATTGTTAGGGTTAGGGTTAGGGTTTAGGGTTGAGGTCGTCGGAGACGAAGAGCAAGAAGACTCTAGAGCTTTGTTTGTTAGAGAGAGAGAGAGAGGGATTTGTTTTGTGTTTGTTTGAAGGTGGAAAAAGTAAGTATCGTGAGTTTCCGTTTAGAAAACGTTACTTAATAGAGACTAGAGAGAGCGTTCCAAGCACTAACATTCGTTAATAATATTATCCAATTTTATCAATTATTTATTATTAGGGGTAGGGGCGGTTATCACTCACCACTAACCACTAGTGATGAATTTTAGTAAAAATGCTCATCACTTGTGATGAATTCCATTACTCACAACCTTTTTTTTAATTATAAATTAACAATAAAACACTAAAATTATAAATTATAAATTTCATTTAAAAAAACTACATTGCAAATAAAAAAAACACCTAAAAACTCTAAGGGATCTCTCACTCTACTTTTCACATATCTCGCGTTTTCGTTGAATTACGATCGTCTTAAACGGTTCGTCGAGATTGTTGTGCGGCTCTAACAAGATTTTTAAATCATTATTTTTTTTCTTTTTCGTTCAAGTGTCGAATATACCGCTCCTCGCGTTTAAGTTTTGCTGCCACAAGTTTTTCTCTTCTTTCGGTGGCTTGGGTTATTTCCACCAATTTAACCTCTTTGATTTCGGAGATCGACTCCGTCACCGATTCCTTTCCTTTACTTGACAAATCACCACTTTTCTTGCGGCGCGACGTTATTGGTGTATCGTCTTGAATGGGTTCGTCAACGGGTTGATTGGGTTCGTCAACTGGGTCGTCGTTCAAATTCATTTCGGGCAAGTTATCCGACGCGAAAGTCGTGTAGTTCCCCGACTCGGAGGTCTTTGATCTTTTGGGACCTCCTCTTTTTTTGGAGCCGTCGGCCCACCCATGTCGACCAAATCAACCGGTACCCACTTCAGGTGATGTCTCGCAACCTCCCATGCCGCCAAGTGTGGAAAACTCCTCTTTTTGTATAGTCGGCAATAGTCGTCGTTGGCGGTTTTCATGATAGTCGCCTCGCTTGCTCCACTTTGTGGATTTCGGTTCTACAAAAAATAAAAAAAAAATGTTTAAAAATGTTTTTCTGTTTTTTTTAAAACAACTTTCTGTTTTTTATAAAACAACTTTCTATTTTTTTTAAACTATTTTTCTGTTTTTTTATAAAAACTGTTTTTTTTTTATAAAACCAGTTTTCTGTTTTTTTGAAAAAAACAACTATTTTTCTCCTTTTTTTATAAAAAAACTGTTTTCTGTTTTTATAAAAATTGTTTTTCTGTTTTTTAACAAACTGTTTTTCTGTCTTTTTATAAAAATTGTTTTCTTTTTTTATAAAAACAGTTTTTTGTTTAAAAAATTGTTTTTTTATAAATCCGGTTTTCTGTTTTTTTTATAAAAACAGTTTTTTGTTTTTAAAATTAAAAAACAGTTTTATGTTATAAAAAATAAAAAAACAGTTTTAAATTTATAAAAAAACGTACCACTTAAATGAAACAACCGTTGAATTTACTCATTTTCCGGTTCAAATCGCCCCACTTCGAAGCCATTTGATCCATGTTTCGTTCCGTTGAACCGGGAAGTTGGCGAAAATGAGCCATGACTCGTCTCCAAAACAAATATTTTCTTTGCTCGTTGGAACGTTTCTATAATTAAGTAGAAGAGATTAAATTAAATAATAAATAGGCAAATTGGAAAATAATAATCCCATCTTTCTGAAATTGGCTAATAATAATCCCAAGTCAGTTATTAGCCAATAATAATCTGACCTCGTCCAATTTTTTTTTTGTAAAATAGACCGCCGTTAAAATAAGCTTAACAGAGTTAAGTTTTTTCCGAATTACAAACTGATGTTTTAGGGCTTTTGATCAGAAGAAGGATACGAGTCGATTGATGTAAAACTTACCTTGAAATTGTGTTCGAAATGGCTTGAATTTTGGTAATTGGAAGTTAAACACCCGAATTGAAGCACTGTTTTCGTGGGTTGGGGGGCAGTATTTTGAAGTAAGTTTTACATCAATCGACTCGTATCATCGTTCTGATCAAAAGCCCTAAAACATCGGTTTATAATTCAGAAAAAAAACCTTAACTCCGTTAAGCTATTTTAACGGCGGACTATTTTACAAAAAAATTGGACGAGGTCGGATTATTATTGGCTAATAACTGACTTGGGATTATTATCGGCCAATTTCAGAAAGATGGGATTATTATTTTTCAATTTGCCTAATAAATATCAATATTTAACTAGAAGAGTTATCTATAATTAAGTAGATGAGACTAAACTAAATAATAATTCTCAATAATTAAGGAAGAGAAATTGACGGGAAAAGAATTTTTAGGATGCATAAAAATGCGACAAGTATCACCTATAGATTTCTTTATTATATAAAGTATAGATATAGATAGATTTATGACCCAATACACAATCGTAACATATTTTCACTTCATTCTTGTATTTACTTTGGGGGAAATGGATTATATCACCCTAAACTATGCAAAATTGGCCAATACCACTCTCAACTTTCAAATTGGCTCCCACCACCCTCTACTTGACAACTTGGTGTCATTGTCACCCCTTCGTTAAAAAAAACACTAACTGAGTTAGTTTTTAAGCCTACGTGGCATAAAGATGATGAGTTGGAAGCATACTTGGACAGGAGCCTTGTTTTATCATCTCTGAAACAACCTTCGAACCCTAATTCAACACAAACACAATTCTCCCAAATTGCAGAGATCGGTAAATCGCACACCACTAATCCCCATAGTCGTTCTTGTCCTAATTCATCCCCATAGCCGTTCTTGCCCTAATTGCCCCTGGAAACATTGATTCAAGATGTCCTCGTCTTCTACCTCTGGTCTAATTCGGAAACCTAAACTCTTCAAGGTCGATTTGGATGGAAATGTGTACTGCCATCACGACATTGTTGCAGTTCTTCGAGTAGCTGGACTTAAAAGTGAAAGACATGGTGAAGAATTTTACGGCTACTCTCGTTGGCCTGTAAGTTTAATTTGCAGTTCAATTTGGTGTTTTGTAGATAGCCGAATGCAATTTATACTGTTGTAGTGTTTCGTAGAGAGGCAATTGCAAATTCTTCTTGTGGAAAGAAGATGTTGATAACATGTTCGGTCAACGTTCAAACGACACCTCAACTCCAGTCACGTTTAAAGACTTGAAGATAAAGAACCTTGAATTACACCATGTTATTAATAGAAGAGAACAAGAACTTGAAAGCAATGAGATTTGATACAGAGACGAAGTAGAAGAAACCATATGTGCTAACCTTGTTAATTGCAATTGCAATTGCAATATTGTTGTATTTGTCGGATTAGTATTTAGTGACTGCTGTCGTATTTATTGTTTGTATCCATTTGTACCCACTTATTTTGAAATGGAATTTGCAACTGGTCATCTATGTTAGTTTGGCTCAATTGGACATAAAAGTTATGCACATATTGACCATACTTGCAACTGACTCAAACTGCATTTTAAGCCAAATTGGCTAAAGTTTGAACCAAAATTGACTGAAACAGCATATTCACAAATTGGCCAAAGTTTGAACCAGTTTGACCAATTTGAAGTCAAACTGCAAGTTGGTGCAAATTGGCCAAACTTTGAACCAAGATTGACTGAAACAACATATTCACAAAATCAAACAAACATCTAAGTTATGTACATATTGACCATACTTGTAACTGACTCAAACTTCATTTGAAGCCAAGTTGGCCAAAGTTTAAACCAATTTGAACCAATTGACTGAAACAACATATTCACAAATTGGCCAAAGTTTGAACCAGTTTGACCAATTTGAAGTCAAACTGCAAGTTGGTGCAAAATTAGCCAAAGTTTGAACCAAAATTGACTGAAACAACATATTCACAAAATCAAAATGGACATCTAAGTTATGTACATATTGACCATAGTTGCAACTGACTCAAACTGCATTTGAAGCCAAGTTGGCCAAAGTTTGAACCAAAATTGACTGAAACAACATATTCACAAATTGACCAAAGTTTGAACCAGTTTGACCAATTTAAAGTCAAACTGCAAGTTGGGGCAAAACTGGCCAAACTTTGAACCAGTTTCACCAAACCAAACTGCTGTCAAACTGTAACTTGGTGCAAAATTAGCCAAACTTTGAACCAAACTGCAACTGCACTTGCAGAAATAGCAGAATCAGCAAACCAAACTGCTGTCAAACTGAAAGTTGGTGCAAAATTAGCCAAATTTTGAACCAAACTGCAATTGCACTTGTAGAAACAGTAGAATCACCAAACCAAACTGCAGACTAACCAGAAAATATCAAACTGAAGCATGGTCACCAATGTTTGAGTCAACCTATTAAAGTGTACACAATGACCATACTGGAATATGTACACCAATGTGTGACTCAGAAAAGTCAAACAACACAGAAAAAGTCAAACAACACTTGGTTCTACACCTGATGTACATCCAGATCTAGGGACTTCAGGAGTTGTAAAACTTTTACCAGATGCCCTACCCAGTTTCACATGTACTACTTTTTTTTCTGGGCTTGGGTACTAGTTTTTTGGGTTGGGCTTGTTGTTTAATGGGCTGGGAATTAGACTTGGCTTTTGTTTTAATGGGCTGGGAACTGGACTGGGCATGTAGTTTACTAGGTTGGTATAGTAGTTGGTCTTATGTTCAGACATAATTGGGCTATGTTGAACGAACACTTCAAGGAATGGTTAAGTCCAATTTTTAGCCTTCATTGCAAGTTCCAACACATCTTTATCATCACAAAACAGTTTAAAATCACCATTATCCGCATCCATCCCGTACATATAAAAATCCCTACTTTCATACTGGTTGGTTTCCAGTGCATAATCTACTAGTTCAAAGTATGCGAGATGGTCAAAATCCATTACCAACAACTTAGAATCACCTCCAATATACTGAGGTTGATCAAAAGAAAAGTCTAAAGAACCACCATACCAAAGCATAACATCTATACGATCCATCAGTTAAATCAGTGTGTAAAATCACAATGCAATCAACCCTAACATAAACCTTACCGCTTTGTTGTCTGAATTTTGGGTGCAATCGTCGACTAACTGGGTATTAGGGTTCGATTGCCAATCATCGCAATGAACTGGGTGTGGGTGATGAAATGCAACTGATTTAAAGATTATATATATATAATACAGGGACATGGGTTATTTAATGGGTCTCTGTCCATGTATGCTTCCAACTCATCATCTCCATGTCACGTAGGCTTAAAAAACTAACTCAATTAGTGTTTTTTTAACGAATGGGTGACACTGGCACCAAGTTGTCGAGTAGAGGGTGATGGGAGCCAATTTGAAAGTTGGGAGTGGTATTGGCCAATTTTATATAGTTTATGGTGATATAATATTATAATCCATTTCCCCTTTACTTTATAAGGGTAAACTTTATGAGAGGTATTTAACCATTACGAGAAGATCGTTATCATTTAAGAAATAAAAGTTATCTTGTTAATGTTGGTTAATGAACGAAAAATTAATTAATTCATTTACTTAAGAATGGCAAGTATCTTATATGTTAACTAGGTTATAACCCCGTGTATTACACGGGGTTGAATAAATAAAAGTAGTAAAATATAACCATTAAACGATTATCAAGAATTCAAGACACAAAAGTAGCAACATATGACAAATAATAAATTTTATATACTAAATAATAAAACAATATATCTTTAAAAACCTCATTTATTATACGGGTTGAATAAATATAATTTTATATATTAAATAATAATAAGTTATATCTATAAGAACCATATTATACGGGTTGAATAAATGTAATTGTATATACCAAATAAAAAAGTTATATCTTTAAAACCACATGTATTACATGAGTTGAATAAATGTACAATTGTTTACCAAATAATAAAATAATACATCTTTAAAAACCTCATTTATAACACGAGTTGAATAAATGTAATTTTATATACCAAATAATAAAAAATTACATCTTTAAAAATATGCGCATTAAACGGTTTGAATAAATGTAATTTTCTGTACTAAATAATAAAAAATATATATCCTTAAAATACCCCGTGTATTGTACAAATTGAATAAATCTAATTTTATATATCTAATAATAAAAGGTTATATCTATAATAAATCTAATTTTATATCTGTACTAAATAAAAAAAAAGTTTCGTAAAATCTATTTGATACCAAACTAAACAAAACGTTCAAATATAATTAATTCAAATAAATAATATTATAAATAAAAAGGAGATTAAACTAAATAATAATTAGAGTTAATTGCCAAAGTCGTCCATGAGGTTTGGGCATGTTTGTCATTTTCGTCCAAAATGATTTTTTTGTATCAAATAGCCCCCCACGTTTGTAACTTTTTTGTCATTTTCATCCAAATGCCTAACTGGGTTAGAAACAACCGTTTGATAAGTTTTTTTTTTTTTTTTTTTTGAAATTTCACAAGTACGGGACCTGAAATGTAACTTCTTTTTAAACTCTAACTTTATAAAAGTAAAGATTAAATGCAAAACAAATTGTAGAATTATATAAATGCCTATTATGGTATCTTTAACTTCTGTTTTGACGAATTATAATTATATGCTTTGGAGTATTATAATCATATGCATATTTTTAACATATTTATCCTTTTTGCTTATTGATAAGAAACATGTGAACATCACCTTCCAAGTGTTCTTATTTCATGTTTACTTCCTCTGTTTCCTCTTATCCCTCTCCATTATATTTTGTAAACAGAATATCATCATGTGCTACAAATTTATGAAACCGAATATAATCATGTTCTGGGTAGTCTTAGTATTATTGGAATTTCCATTTGATTCATGGTTTCTGTTAGTTACTTCGAATTTCCTTGTTTATTTTCTGTCCGAGGTATGCGTGTATCCCAAACGTGAAAGGCTGAAACCGGTAACCACTTCATTTAGCTGCAGTGTGATAACAGTTTAAACCCATTTAGCTTTTTTTTTTTTTTTTTTGGTTTATGATCTACCCAACTGTAATATGAGTTCAGCTAATATGTTCAATTTAATTTATTTCATTACGTATAGGTCGATACATAAAAGGTTTCGTTGGAAGGCATATAGTGATGGGTACTGGTCGATACATCTTAGTTTTATATCTATTTATGAGCATTACACGGTGGAGGTGAGTAACGGTGTGAGTGGTAGTTGATGGTTTGTTTTGAAGGCTGTAGACAGAGAAAGCAGAGGGTGATGGTTTTAGGTTTAAAAAAGAAATTACGTTTTAGGTCCTGTACTTGTGAAATTTAAAAAAAAAACCTCATCAAACGATTGTTTCTAACCCAGTTAGGCACTTGGATGAAAATGACAAAAAGTTACAAACGTGGGGGGCTATTTGGTAAAAAAAAAATCATTTTGGACGAAAATGGCAAACACGCCCAAACCTCAGGGACGATTTTGGCAATTAACTCTAATAATTATCCATAAGATATTAAACTAATAATATTTAGTAGTAGGATTATCTATAATATAAGATTTTAAATAAATAATATTTAGTAGGAGTTATCTATAATTAATTAGAAGAGATTAAATTAAAATTATAATTATCTATAAGAGATGGTCTAATATGATGACAAGTGTCCCAAAAGTGGTTTCTTTTATTATATAGTATAGATGTTGGTTAATGAACGAAAAATTAATTAATTCATTTACTAAAGAATGGCAGTATCTTATAGTTTTCTATATAAAGTGTAAAAATATTTATAATGCATTGCTATTGTTTCTAGGGTGTTTAGGATTGAGTTTGAAAATAACTTATTGACTTGATCTTATAATTTAAATAAAAAAATTGACAGATAGTTATTTAAAGATGTTATTTAGTGGACTTAAATTAAGAAAAGTTTATAAAACCTATTAAAACTATTTTTTATTGTTAACGTGTTAACATAGAATATGTAGTTATCTCTCCTTGTTTTTCCTTATTCTACTATGTTTTGAGTGTTTCCTTCTTTTGAACGATAAGTTATTTGAAGCAAAGGTGATGATTTTGGAATATAATCAATTGGAATGTGAGTTTGTTGGAATTGGAACGATAAGTTATTTGAATGTTTATTAGTAGTTAAATGTGTGTTTGTTGGAATTGGTTATAATCAATTGGAATTTAGATATGGGTTGTATTTGTTATTTGTTTGGTATATGTAATTCGTTGGAATAGCAATTTGAATTCAATGAATTGAACATTTTTGATTGTACGATTGAGTTAGAAATGAGATTAATTCTCTCAAATTGCTTCAAGTAAAGGAATTGAACATTATATTCCAAACAAGGAAGGGATTCAACCCAACTAAGTGCATCTCTCCTTCCTTTACCGGCGTCATCACTTCCACAGTTCCACCCAGGGGCGTAACTTAAAAGGGGCCGGGGTTGTGCCCGACCACCCGAACTTTTCACTCAGTAGTTTTATATAATATAGTTTTCGTATAGAAATTTTTGGGTATATACGTTTTCGACCCCCCGGTTCTATAGAAATTTTTTGGTATATACGTTTTCGATTCCCCGTCTTCATTGTCAAGCTTCGCCACTACTTCCACCACTGTCTTTGTCATTTCCACCACGTTCGTTGTCGTCATTACTACTACGAAGCCAACCCCCACATTTGTTGATGTGCTTATCGCCACCATCGCCCCTACTTTCACACCTAGCCATATCACCCATACCACGACCACCATTACATTTGAACTTCTTTAACAAAACTCTAAGCAAAGATAATTGTGATCCAACATACATTATGTTTCCCACCCCTAGCTTACATGAATATATTAGATTATATTAGCCATGTCTTAGTTAGCACCAAACCTATGATGTTATACTTAAATGCAATGATGTATTGAGTAAATATCTTACGACTTAGGATGTCTATTGATAAATATAGGACTCCTATACCTATCTTCACTTTTGCATTTTATTATATAAAAAAAATGCATCCAAAATATTATAACAAAATATATTTCCATCTAATTATAAAGTTCATATTTTCTTCAACGAAAAAGTTGTATGATATCAAATGGACATCCATACACATTTCTCATCCTATGGGTTAATTTGGATGTATAAAGTGAACTTAAATGACTCCATCCGATGTTCATTTTCATTCCTAAATCTAGGAGTATGCTCTAGGTGAGGTATTCGAAAACTAACTACCAAATACAACTTAAATTCAAGAACATGTTCTAGATAAGAATGAGATGATGCTATTAAACATACATGGGATAAAAAATGATAGTCATTATCATGGTTTTCGTGGCTACTTATAGGGCTGTAAACGAGCCGAGCTAGACCTAGCTCGAGCTCGGCTCGAACTCGATTCGAGCTGGCTCGGCTCGAGCTCGAATTTCAAATCGAGCTGAGATTTGAGGCTCGAGCTCGACTCGATTAGAATTCGAGCTAGCTCGGCTCGGCTCGATCTAGCTCGAACTAACAAAAAACCAAAAATTTACTTCTTAAAAATGAATTTCTTCATAGTCTAAGGGCCATAATTGCCATTTAATTTAACCATATGGCTAAATATGCAACTATAAATAGTTAATTTACTTTGTAGATTGTCTTTACCTTCTTTTATAGGGGAAATAATCCCTTAGTTTTTGTTTTCTAAGCGATGTGGGACAAAAAAATGAAGTATGTAAACCTTATCGAGCCAGCTCACGAGCCGAGCCAGACCAAGCTCGAGCTCGGCTCGTTTACAAACCGAGCCGAGCCGAGCTGGCTCGTTAACAACCGAGCCAATTTCGAGCCGAGCTTTCTTCGAGCTTTTTTCGAGCGAGTTGCGAGCCACTAGTTTTTTGAACACCCCTAGCTACTTAGGGTGGATGATATGCATCTTTTGCGTATCGCTACCTTTATGAATTTCAAGACTATCATGATAAATAGGGGTGTTCTTCTGGTTGGATATTGGTTTATTCGGTTTATTCAATTTTGATATTTTTCCCTAACCGAAATAATCCGAATTAGAAATGTGCCTAACCAAACCAAATTATCGATTAAACTTAACCGGTTTAGTCGGTTGGATTTGGTTTGGTTATCCGAATAAGCAAAATCTATAAAACCGATAAGCGAATTTACAATTTGGATATGGTAAACCGAATTCACAATTCGATTTGATTTTCCCAGTTACAAATGAAGTTTGGTTTTTAGGTTTTTTCACTGTTTATTTTTTTTTTCACACCTTAATGATAAAAACTTATCTAGCATAAAGAAACTCTATAAAATAGTTTAAAAAGGGAAATTTACAAAAAATGACCATTAACCAACAAGATTTTCCAATCTAGCCATCTGAGGTCTCTCCATGGAGATGTCTCACTAAACCCAAGCACCTGAAGCGTCTCTTGTAGATGTTTCAGAACACCCAATTAAAAATGACACGTGACGAGTACGAGAGCAATGACAAATATGCAGACGTCACTAATTCTCTTGCAAATGTTTCCCAATTGAAACCTCTTTCAAGGTCTTCTTCTTTACGCCACAGAAATACACCTAAACCCTAATACTCACAGCTAACAGCTACACATTCACCCTTATTTCTTCTTTAATGCTGCAAACTACAAACAAAACCCTAAACACATTCACAGCCGTTACTGGTAAATCCTTTAGTCTTCGTTGTTTCAGTCTCTTGAGGTGTGTGGGGGAGAACGTGTTCACCATTGTACCACTGGTGGTGAGAACATGTTCGCCGGAATTTTAAAAGTACCCTAAATAAGATGGGTGGTTGCCAGATTATACCCTCGGATTGTCTCTTGAGGATGGAGTAGATGGTGTACGGGGATAGTGTGTTCAAGCTGATAGAGAGATGTTAAGGTTTGAAATTCCGGTGAACTTTGGATGACAGTCACTTAGGGATGAGCTCGGTACCAACTGGTATCGAAAATCCCAAAAAATGGGTACCAATACCGGTACCAAAAATACCGGGTACGGTATGGTATTTGAAGGTAAAAACTGCTTCTGAACAGGTGCCATTTACTCATCCCTATAGTCACTTGTGCTACCGTAATGGAGGTGAGACGTCTGTAGTTGGATGAAGATAGTGTGTCAAGATGATCAAGAGATGTCTCAAAAGTTAAATACAAAACAAATCAAGTAAAGCTGTCTTCTTGTTTTTTTCTTTCTTGACGCCACGTGTTCGTTTTTTATTGAGTGTTTTGAAACATCTGTAAGAGACGCTTTAGATGCTTGAGTTTGAGTGAGATGTGTATGTAGAGACGCCTTAAATGACTAAATTTGAAAATAATGTTTGTTAATAGCTATTTTCATGAATTCCCCTAAAAGAATATATGATTTTCCTTAAGAAGTAAGTAAACTTGGTATCTTTCAAATGGCTATTTTCATGAATTCTCCAAAAAAAATATATGATTTTCATTAAGAGGTAAGTAAAGTTGGTATGTTTTGATGACATGAAGTACACGTGCTATGTTAGATCTAGCCATAAATAGTAAAAGACAAGCAACAGTCACGTGGCGAGTAGTTGCAGTGCAGGTAGAGTAGGTCGTGGGTGTTTACTTTTCTTTTATTATATTTATTTATATTATATTAAAATTTATATTTTCTTTTCTTTTTTCTTTTTGCCTTTGATGGGGACGAGTCAAACTTGAAGGAGAATCAACGCAGAAAACCGCGAAACATAGCAATCAATCTTTATATTTTCTATTTTGGTTGCACTTTCTCTGAAGTTTTGTAAATAAATACAATCTAACTCTTGTATTTTCTATTTTTTAAAATTTATATTAGGAAATATTCCTATTTTTCTAAGGGTTGATCTACTTACTATAATTTAAATATTTAGATTAGGGGGCAATTCTGACCCGAATGCATAAAATTTGGTCACTTTGGGTCTTTTATTAATTACTATGGGTCAATTTGGATTTCCTTGTAAAAACTAATGCGTCCAATTGGGTCAATCTTAAAAGAGGGAAGTAAGTTTAGGGTCAATTTGGGTTTAGAAGTAAAAAGGAACGGGTTACTGGGTCGAGAAGAAATACGACACGGGTTACTCCTAGGGTTTTTTCTTAGAGCTCTTTGAACTTCAGTGAACATCATCATCATCATCATCGATTCAGGGGGGCATCTTCATCCTCTCCGTCCTCCGCCACAAACCCGCCACTGTCTCCGCGTCTCTGTCGTCTCCTCCGCCACAAACCCCCCACCCTCCGCCGGCATCTTCATCAGCGACGGGATCTTCATCAGCGACGACATCTTTTCCGGTGAAGGTATCATCATCACTTCATGAGCGCCGTAGTTGATGGATTTGATGTGTGTCTGTGTGAATGTTTTAAATTTTGTTGTGAATTTGTTTGATTTTGTGGAGTTGTTTTGGAATTTGATAGATGAATAGCGGTTTTTTTGTTGTGAATGTTTCAGAAACTGTGTTTAATCTGTAAATCTGTGATCGATGTTTTATAAGTTTGATGTTGAAGCTGTAATTTCTTTCTCTTATGATGATGATTTAAATGACTGACTGAATAAATGGTCATTGTTTAAAGAAAATTTGATGATTTAAATGGCTGATTGTTTTTTGCCTTTCTAAATGTTTCAAAAACTTTGTGTTTTCAACTGATACATATGTGATTGAAGTTATTTTAGGTTTAACATGTGTATTTGTTGCTTGAGGGGGCACTAAATTGTTGATTTTACACTTTGTTGTATACAAAACTACATCAATATAGTCTGGAATAACTAAATTTGAGTATTATTTTGAAAGGTGTGTTCAACTGATATTTTTGTATTTGAATTTTGTTTATGGAGTTACTAGAAGATCTAAAAGAAATCATTTAAGGGTGAACGGGGCGTCCTCGGGGTGGCGTGTGGTGAGTGAGTTCCCCGCTCGGGAACACCGCCGCCGACCCCTCGGGGAGGCTAAGCGGCGACAGGTCTGCGGCATTAATTCACCGCACAACTTTTCAAACTTTTTGATTTTTTGAACGTTTGGCAACGGCTATTCCATAAAAAATAAAAATAAAATCCAATTTTAACCTATAAATACCCCATTAAATCTAATTTTTTACCACACAAATTTTCAATCTTATTCCTCTAAAATTCTTTCAAATACAACACAAAGCCAAACCGAGTAATGGAGAACCAACCCCGCGAAGCCAAGAAAAAGTCAGTCGGCTCTAACACTAAGGGACGCGGCTCGCAACCGTCTCGTGGTGGTTCGAGCAGTGCAAATGCACAACCACAACCACCTTTCGGATATACTACACAACCCCCGTTTTTTACCCACAACCTTCACACCCATCCTTTTACAACACCCAACCACAACGCCCTTTCGGCTATTTCCAAAATTTGTTATCAATGGATCCTCAAGCCCCCGCCTTCGACCCGTTTGGTTTTCGTTCCCCACAAGTTCCATCTCCACGAGAAAACGTTGAACGCCCTCTACCTATTTACGAGGACGATGAAGTAGTGCCCGAAACTCAAAATTTGGGCGACTATGAAGATGACACCGGCGACGATCAAGATAATGTGAATGAAGACGCCGGCAACGAAGAAGATGACGCTCGGGGTAAAAAGGCGAAAATGGAGCGCCAATCTTGGTCAAAATACCAAGAAGAGGCATTGGCGAAGGCGTGGGTACATTGCTCTACCGACAAAAAGAAGGGCAATCAACAAACCCGCGAGGATTTTTGGCGTAGGATTTTAGATCATTATAACGCCACAGTTGGTGGAAGTAACCAGATCGTGCATCAAGTACGGTCTAAATGGCTACCGATGATGACGAAAATAAACCATTTCAACGACCTATACCAACAAGTGGTAAAAATTATATTTTTTAACGTCGTATATTTTTTAAATTTGTTTACTAAGTTCATATGTTTTTAACACTTGTTATTTTGTAATATGTAGGATCGCACAAGAGATAGCGGGTGTGACGATCTCGACGTGATGAAAATCGCTTTAAAGGATTTTCAAAATAAATATCCGAGCGGTTTTCAACATGTCGAGGCATGGGAGGTCGTTCGAAAACACGACAAATGGGCCCAAGTCCCATTGTTGGGTGAGGAAGGGGAAGGTTCGGCACAAAAAAGAAAGTCCGTTGACACGGACCCTTCTATACCCGATATGAACGAAGACCCCTCGCCACAAAGAACACAACGGTGAGACAAGAGTCAAGCGACATCCTCCGAGGGCTCGGTTGAGTTGGCAGCACAATTCAAAGAGTACACCACCATGAAAGAAGCGAAGCACGTTAGCTCTATGGAGGCGATTGAATTGAGGAAGAAAAGAGAGTCGTAGGCTCGTGATCTCATAACGGAACAACGCGAGACGATGAGAAACTACGCGCATGATCGAGATATGAAAACATTCCTCAAGCCGCACAACGATGTTCCGCCGGAAATGTTGCTGTTCATCCTCACCCGAAAGCGCGAGATCGCTAACAAGTACGGATGGCCGTGCAATTTCTAAAATTTTTATGTAGTATTGCGATGTAATTTTTATTTTATTAAATGAAATGTAATTTTTTATTTTATGTAAATTATGTTTTACTTTTTATAAAAATATTTTCTTAATTAAAAAAAATAAAAAAAACAAGTCCTCCAAGAGAGGAATGCCGCCATCAAATTGAGGGTGTGGGGGAAGTTAAGTGGGGAGTTGACGTGACGCGTGCTGATTGGCTATGGGTAAGAGAGGTCATTCCCCACTTAGAGGAGTAACCCTTACACCCTAAGAAATCATTTTGCTTGAGGTAGCAGTCTTTGAATTTTGTATTTGAATTTTGTTTATCGAGTTACTGGAACATCTTGAGAGGGTGGCAGTCTTTGTTGACCTTCTTCAACAGCAGCACTAGTATTACCTGAAGAAGCCCACTTTTTTGACCCGAATCCGTCCCGACCCGAACCCATTCTCAACCCGAACCTACCCGGACCCGTTTTAACCCGACAAAATTGCCTCTTGATGTACAATCTCTTTAAAAGAACATTTTTTAACTAACCCGACCCGACCCGAAACCCGTTCCGACCCAAAACCCGATCTGACCCGAACCCGTTCCGACCCGAACCCGTTTTGACCCGAACCAAAACAACCCTTTTTTTATTTGACATGTTTTGACCCGGACCCGTTTTGGCCCGAACCCGTTTTGACCCATGACCTGACCCGACCCGACCCGTTTGCTAGGTCTAATTTAGATATACTTGTGAATACATAATGGAGGATCCCTTAACTTTTGGATGTGAAAGAAACTTTACAGCATTCCGCACTTGGTCCTCTCTTATTGTTTCTTTGTTGACAAATATTGATGCGTCTCTGACAGCCCCTTTGTCAGCATCTTGTTGTTCATTAGTCACCGGTTATACAGCCTCCAGAACTACAGTTATAACTCATTATGTAAGTTTATCAATAAAAAGATAATTATTTTACAAGGAAAAAAGAAAGATTTGAGTAGCACAAACTACAAATCAAAGGAAAACAATACAAGTACACAAAGCAGCTGTTCTTCTTTGCATATTTTATAAGCAACGGGTAATATAATATATCAAACTATCATAGCAAACCTATTGACATGATGTATAGGCAATCGAGAGCCGTTAACAACATAAAATAGGTTAAAAGTAGCGCAAGATTAACAACAGCAGCAACAGAAGTTGTAGTGCTATACAAATCGGCAAAACTCGAAGTAGAAAACAACAAGTGATGTATAGGCAATCGAGAACTGTTAAAAAAACTTAAACAAAACAGTCAACAAATAATATAAAACAAAATCATCCGGGTGAAAAGAGAAAGAAACTTAAACAAAACAATCAAGTATTAATAAAAAAACAAACAGGGAATGAGAATGAACCAAAAAAAGAAACCGTAAACAATTGAACAAAACAATATATATAAAAGGTAAAGGGTGGAATTTAAAAAATTATAAAAATGATATTTTTAGAAAGAGAGGTATAAACAGTAAAGCTGCAACGGCCCCTTCATTGTTCCACCATTCTAAGGCTGAGTTCTTAAACAGATTGGAAGCAAACATTATCTTATCCTCCTCCGCACATTTGCTTATTTTTAAGACTGTCTCAGTCTTGTCTATCCAACATAGAGCTGCAACGGCCCCTTCATTGCCCGAGAATTCCATTGGTTTACAAGACTAGAATTCTTTATAAGAACAACCATAAGATATGGTCCTTCTTCTTTTGGAAATGGGCACTTGAAGTATGGGTCCATTGTTTACGCTGTGTTCTGGTTCGGTAGATCGTTTACTGCCATGATTACTTTTATTTTCCGCTTCCTTAACCGTTTTAATAATATATGGCATTGCGTCTATAATCCCTTGTGCCACTATGTGTTGGATGGCACTGTTTTCCACTTGGTTTCCATTATTATTGTTGTTCGGGTTATCGTTATTCTGGTTATTATCATTCTGGTTTTCCTAGTTCACTTCGTTGTCCATCTGAATTTTAAACATTTGCCACATATTAATATCACAAGATAATATTTAAATAATTCACACAACACGCATATTGATCAAAATCGTCGAACAATTCGACTTACTCTTTCTTATATATTATGCATCTAATACAAACTGGAACGGGAAATTAAAATTACAATACTATTATGCATCCATAAATATTATATATATATATATATTCAAACATATACACATATTATATATTATTTTATTATTATTATTATCACCATCACTGATATGGTTTCATCCAGAACTCCATATTACGCTCGTCATACTTACAGACGAGTCGTTCTTCGATCTGCGTCATCCTCTCACTACCTTCTAAAATCTTCTCACCAAAGGTTCGGAGTTCTTGCAAATTCTCTGTGCTCATTGGGGGTACAGGGGCTGGTACTGGGTTTGGGAACTGGGGCATGGGTTCTTGGTAATGATAAGGGTTCTCTAGAATTTCCTTGATGTATTGATCATTATCATAGTAGGGGTCTAGAGGGTCCAAGTCTGGGTAGGCTGCAAGGTTTGGCATGGGTTCGTCTTCTGGTATTGGGTAGCGTTGCTGGTAATCCCTATGGTCGTCAAACCACGGGTCGTAATTTGGGTCTAAGGGATTGGGTGCTGGTATTCTAGGTATCTCAGTGGGGTCAAAATCAGGCATTGGGATTTGATTTTCTGGATTGTTTTCAATTTCCATTGGCTGTGTGGGAAACAGTGGTAAGTGCTGGGGTGCTATGAGTTGCTCCAGGTTAGGGTCGGCAGCTGTAGTTGCTAGGATATGTAAATTTGCTAAACTCCTATTGAGCATATCCTGGGTGTGAGCATATGTTTCTCTCTTAACGGCTGCTAGAGCACGCTGTTGTTGTAACTTTTTCATCCTTTTCCTACGTTCATGCGCTACTCTACAGAACCATCCTCTCTTGTTATGAGGGAATGACTCTTCAGACTGAGCCTTAAATACGAATATCCCATCTTCATTGTCAGCTGAATACCCTGAGAGGGTAGGCTGCGAATAGGTGCCTTCGCTCCTAGGTGAGCTGGACAACTGACGGTAGGCGTCGGAAGGTCCTTGGTCGCTCATACTATAAACTAACAAATAGTCAAATAACACACAATGATAAAATACAAATATGCATGTATTTCCATAATTTATTTCCTAACATTTTGAATAATATCTTGGTGTCAGCAGAACACTTCTGTGGCTGAATCAGTGGCTTAGCTCTGATACCACCTTCTGTCACAACCCCCGTCCCCTATACTCCGCGGCTAGTTTCAGTGGTATCGGTGTTTATCATTTTGGCAGCGGAAATTACATCAGGACCGTAGTTAGGAAATATTTTATCAGAGTAAAACACCATGCTTTTATAATATTAAATACATGGGAAAATCCCAAGTTTCAAGTACACACATTTTCATAGGGATAAACCCTATTTTATTTAAATAAAACATCTCTTTATTTTAGGTAACTTTATAGCTAGTTTTCCAAGCCTTCAGTGCTGTCCAGCTGGCTTCTATTTGGCGTTCACATTTTGTTACCTGAAACGCGTTTAAAAACATTTTGTGAGTGGGAAATACTGGTGAGTGAATCCCAGTTTAATCAAGACATGTAAAAACCGTTGTACAGTATTGAGGGCGGTCGCGCAATTACATTTATTTCCATATACTTTAATTACCACCCACGGTACTGTCAACCCGACTTGTGGTCATGTTACTACTCACAATGTAGTAACAAATTTTGTATACAAAACCCCAACAAACCGACGATAATTGTAGAATACAAATACTCAATCACTGTTTAATATAATGTTAATCATATGAGGTTTTGTAAAAACAGTTTGCAAAAAGGAGATTACTCACATTGCTGTCTTAGGGTTTTCCTTAAGGATTTCCTGGTGATTATCTATTAATTACACAAATGTACACGTGTTAGTACAATAACCCAATATTTACATTAGTAATACCCTCCCTGAGACGACATTCCAACGACTACGTCGGGCAGAACCACGACAGCCGTTACGGAACCCTAAATCGATCGGGCAGCGTATCTAATACGTAACCGGGGTTATGATACTTACAACGAGGCAGAACTTCGTTATTTAGGGGGCATAATGCCCGAGTATAGCTTATACTATATAGAAATTCGAGAGAGAAAGTTGTTGTGAACGATTTCAAATGAACAGCCGAAGCCTTCTATTTATAGTGCTGATCTCGGACTCCCTCGCGGCCCGCGTAAGCCGAAGGATAGTCCTTCGCGGCCCGCGACGTAGGGTTGTAGACTCTAGGGTTGCTGATTCGTTGATTTTAGCTTCGACACGATCATGACACGTGGCAGCCTGGGGGCTCGCCCTGGTGGCTGGCTGTCGCGCCCCGCGTAGGCCGAAGGCAAGGCCTTCGCAGCCCGCGAGCGACCCCATTTTCTTGTTTTTATTTAATTTTTAATTATGTAAGGTATTTTGGGCTCGGTTTTCGCATACGGGGTATGTTTTAAGACATATAGGGACATTTTAAATATTGTAGGGGTGTCAGAAAATTTTTGGAGGGTTGTTATATCCTCCTCACCTTGTTTTAGAGCTCGTCCTCGAGATCTACTGGAACAGGTGTGGATATTTCCTTTGCATCTCTGATTCAAGCTCCCATGTGTACTCTGGTCCTCTTTTGGAGTCCCATTTCACTTTGATCGGAACTAATCTCTTGTGCTTGAGGTTCTTAACTTTCCTGTCTTCAATCTGTAGAGGCTTCTCTACTAATTTAAGTTGTTCATTTACTTATATGTCCTTAAGAGGTACTACGAGTGATTCATCAGTTAAGCATTTCTTGAGATTAGATACATGAAATACATCATGTATTCCTGCCATTTCCTCTGGCAGTTGTAGCTGATAGGCTACAGGTCCTATTCTTCTAATAATCTCAAAAAGTCCAACGTACCTGGGGCTTAGCTTTCCTCTTTTGATGAATCTTACCACTCCTTTCCAAGGAGAGACTTTCAATAACACTTTGTCTCCTACCTGAAATTCCAATGGCTTCCGTCTGTTATCAGCATAACTCTTTTGTCGGTCACATGCTGCTTTCAGTCGTTCCTTGACTTAGATAATCTTGTAGGTTGTTTCTTGTACTATTTCTGGTCCAGATAGTTTCTTTTCTCCAATTTCTGCCCAACAGACTGGAGTTCGGCACTTTCGTCCATAAAGTGCTTCGAATGGTGCAGCATTGATACTTGTGTGATGGTTGTTATTATAAGAAAATTCTATTAATGGTAAGTAATGTCCCAATTACCTCCGAAATCAATTACACAAGCTCTAAGCATGTCTTCCATAGTCTGAATTGTCCTTTCGCTTTGTCCGTGTGTTTGAGGATGATAAGATGTGCGTAGATTCAACTTGGTTCCCATGGCTTTTTGGAAACTTGTCCAAAAATGAGAGGTAAAACGGCTATCCCTATCAGAAACAATTGATAAAGGAATTCCATGTAATGAAACTATTTCATTTACATACAACTTAGCTAATTGTTCCATACTGAAAGTTTCCTTCATTGGTAGGAAATGAGCTGACTTAGTTATCCTGTCTACAATCACCCAGATTGTATCATTACCTTTTCTTGTTTTGGGTAATTTGGTAACAAAATCCACTGTTATCAATTCCCATTTCCATACTGGCATTTCTAACTGTTGCAATAAACCTGAGGGTTTCTGATGTCCAGCTTTGACTTGTGAACAGGTTAAACATTTAGAAACATAAGCTGCTATATCCTTCTTCATTCCTATCCACCAGAAATTCTTTCTTAAATCCTGATACATCTTATCATTTTCAGGATGCATCGTATATTTAGACTTATGGGCTTCTTCTAATATACGGTGGCGTAGGTTTCCTAATTTGGGTATCCACATTCTTTTCTTGTGGAATCTCCAAATTCCATCTGTTCCTTGTTCTAATTCCTTAATCATTCCTTTCAAATTCTCAGTATCATCCTTGATTACTGATTCTTGTGCTTTTCTAATCTGTTCATTTAAATCTACTTGTAGATTTAATTTAAGAGAACGTATTCTTTTTGGTTTTTCGTGATATTTCCGACTTAAAGCATCAACTACTACATTTGCCTTTCCGGCATGATACTGGATATTACAATCATAATCACTAAGTATCTCCATCCAACGTCTTTGTCTCATATTCAACTCCTTTTGCCCGAAGACATATCTTAAACTCTTATAATATGTGAAAATGGTAAACTTACTACCGTAAAGGTAATGTCTCCAAATCTTAAGGGCAAAAATTATAGCTCCTAATTCCAAATCATGGGTTAAATAATTTTCTTCATGATTCTTAAGTTGTCTAGACGCATATGCTATAACCTTTTGACGTTGCATCAATACACATCCATAACCTAACTTAGAAGCGTCACAATAGACTACAAAGTCTTCAGTTCCTTCTGGTAACGCTAGTATGGGTAGGTTAGTTAACCTTTGCTTAAGAATTCTAAAGGTTTCTTCTTGTTTTGGTCCCCATTCAAACTTAACAGATTTACAGGTTAGCTTAGTTAAGGGAATGGATATTCTAGAAAAAATCTCGAATAAATCTCCTATAATAACCGGCCAATCCTAAGAAACTTCTAACCTCGGTTGGTGACTCAGGGGTTTTCCATTTGGTAATTGCCTCGATCTTGGTGGGATCCATATGAATTCCTTCATGATTGACTAGATGTCCAAGAAACTGTACCTGTTCTAACCAAAATTCGCACTTTGAAAACTTTGCATAAAACTTTTCTTTTCTCAACAAACTTAGAAGTGCATGCAGGTGCGCTGCATGTTCCTCTTTACTTTTAGAGTAAATGAGAATATTATCCATAAAGACAATTGTGAACTTATCCAAATATGGCTTACATATTCGGTTCACCATGTCCATAAATGCAGCCGGGGCATTGGTTAGACCAAATGACATGGCAGTAAATTCATAATGGACATACCTTGTTCTAAAAGCGGTCTTAGTAATGTCCTCTTCATGGACCTTTAATTGATGATATCCTGACCGTAAATCGATCTTTGAGAAAAATCGAGCTCCTTGCAACTGATTGAACAGATCATCGATTCTTGGTAATGGATACCGATTTTTGATTGTGACCTTGTTCAATTCACGGTAATCAATGCACATACGCATTGATCCGTCTTTCTTCTTAACGAATAAGATCGGTGCTCCCCATGGCGATGAACTTGGCTGTATAAATCCTTTGTCCAATAATTCGTCTAACTGTTTCTTCAATTCTTGCATTTCTGCAGGTGCCAAACGGTAGGGTGCTTTGGCAATCGGTGCTGTTCTTGGTAGCAGATGAATTCTAAATTCAACTTCTCTTTTTGGCGTTAATCCTGTTAATTCTTCTGGAAACACATCTGTAAACTGAGATACTACTGAAATATCTTTTAGTTCATTTCCTTTAGTATTAGCGATTATAGAAATCAAATACACTAATGATCCTTTTCTAACATAACTGGCTGTTTTCATCACAAAGATGAATTTCGTTGATCTAGAGGGCTTATCTCCTTTAATTGTGATCTTTTCACCCCTTGGTGAATTTACTTGGATCGACTTTTGATCACATAGAATACTGGCTTTATTGGCTATTAACCAATCCATTCCTAATACAACATCAAATCCTGCCAGATTCATTGGATAAAGGTTTGCAACAAACTTTTGATTTAAAAATTCTATTCTTGCTCCCTGCAAGATTTCAGAAATCTTAAAGGTTTCTCCATTTGCTGTTTCTACTAGACATTCTTGTGGGAGTTTAGTTAATAGTTGATTAAGAAGTTTGCAAAATGAAGTATTAATAAAACTTTGGTTCGCACCAGAGTCAAATAATACTTTAGCAAAAACATCATTAACTAAAAACTTACCGGCTATCACGTCTGGAATCATCTTTGCCTCTTCTGCAGTTAGAACAAATTCCCTAGCATTTTTAGTAGTCTTGTTGTTCATGGCTGGAACTAGTTTTGGACAGTTCGGCTTGATGTGACCCTTTTCTCCATAGTTGAAGCACATTCCATTATTGGGTTTCTTCCTACAATCTTCTTCCTTGTGTCCTGGTATCTTGCAGAAATTGCAGTAAGTGGAACATCTTCTTGAATGCCTTTTCTTGCAAGCCTTACAATAAGGTGAAGAGTTAGAACCTACATTTTTCCCACGGTTGGAATTTCCATAACGAAATTCTTGGGTAAGCCTTCGAGCTAGGTTCTTCCTCTGGTCCTCCTCTCGTGTACGCACTAACTCATCTGTCAAGGTGTTTGCTAGTTCTACGACTTATTCTATAGTTTGAGGTCTAGCTTCCTTGACCACATGCCTAATCTCACTGATTAATCCCCAGATGTAACGGGAGATTAATACTAGTTCTGGTGATGCAAGGGTTGGCACTATTCTAGCATATTCAAAGAATGTAGTTGTATATCCCTTACTATCCACTCCAGTCATCCTAAGGTTTAGGAACTTATTTGCTATCTGTTCCTTTTCATTGGGAGGGCAAAATTTCCTTTCCACCATGTTCTTAAATTCCTCTCATTCCATATTGTAAACCCTGTCACTTCCCCTAGACTGGAGGATAGTCTAAGGCTGAGTTCTTAAACAGATTGGAAGCAAACATTATCTTATCCTCCTCCGCACATTTGCTTATTTTTAAGATTGCCTTAGTCTTTTATATCCAGCGTAGAGCTGCAACGGCCCCTTCATTGCCCGAGAATTCCATTGGTTTACAAGACCAGAATTCTTTATAAGAACAACCATAAGATATGGTCCTTCTTCTTTTGGAAATGGGCACTTGAAGTATGGGTCCATTGTTTACGCTGTGTTCTGGTTCGGTAGATCGTTTACTGCCATGATTACTTTTATTTTCCGCTTCCTTAACCGTTTTAATAATATATGACATTTCTATAATCCCTTGTGCCAGTATGTGTTGGATGGCACTGTTATCCACTTGGTTTCCATTATTATTGTTGTTCGGATTATCGTTATTCTGGTTTTCCTGGTTCACTTCGTTGTCCATCTGAATTTTAAACATTTTACACATATTAATATCACAAGATAATATTTAAATAATTCACACAACACGCATATTGATCAAAATCGTCGAACATTGCGACTTACTCTTTCTTATATATTATGCATCTAATACAAACTGGAACTGGAAATTAAAATTACAATACTATTATGCATCCATAACTATTATCTAGATATATATATATATATATATATATATTTTCAAACATACACACATATTATATATTATTATTATTATTATCACCATCACTGATATGGGTTCATCCAAAACTCCATATTACGCTCGTCATACTTATAGACGAGTCGTTCTCCGATCTGCCTCATCCTCTCACTACCTTATAAAATCTCCTCACCAAAGGTTCGGAGTTCTTGCACATTCTCTGTGCTCATTGGGGGTGCAGGGGCTGGTACTGGGTTTGGGAACTGGGGCATGGGTTCTTGGTAATGAAAAGGGTTCTCTAGAATTTCCCTAATGTATTGATCATTATCATAGTAAGGGTTTAGAGGGTCCAAGTCTGGGTAGGCTGCTAGGTTTGGCATGGGTTCGTCTTTTGGTATTGGGTAGCGTTGCTGGTAATCCCTATGGTCGTCAAACCACGGGTCGTAATTTGGGTCTAAGGGATTGGGTGTTGGTATTCTAGGTATCTCAGTGGGGTCAAAATCAGGCATTGGGATTTGATTTTCTGGATTGTTTTCAATTTCTATTGGCTGTGTGGGAAACAGTGGTAAGGGCTGGGGTGCTATGAGTTGCTCCAGGTTAGGGTCGGCAGCTGTAGTTGCTAGGATATGGAAATTTGCTAAACTCCTATTGAGCATATCCTGGGTGTGAGCATCTGTTTCTCTCTTAACGGCTGCTAGAGCATGCTGTTGTTGTAACTTTTTCATCCTTTTCCTACATTCACATGCTCCTCTACTGAACCATCCTTTCTTCTTAGGAGGGAATGGCTCTTCAAACTAAGCCTTAAATACGAATATCCCATCTTCATTTTCAGCTGAATACCCTGAGAGGATAGGCTGTGAATGTCAAACCCCCCAAAAATACCCCAAACGGAAACCCCCGCGAGGCGTGTGACGTACCAGGATCTAGCCATCAATCTCATTGAACTCATACAAGATTTTTAATAAAGCTTTCATTCATTAAGATAAAGTGTTACAAAACATTATCTATCACTCATTGTGTTCAGCGGAAGCATAATACAAAGTTTAATTAAAACCAAAGCGTATGTAACCAACTAATCTTATTTCAAGTTTCCATGTATCTCGACCCATGACCACTCCAGCACCCCAGACAGCAAGTTCCACATCCACACATATCTATAACCTGCGAGCATGCACACAAGTGTATCAGACAACGCTGGTGAGTTCACAGTTTTATGAAAACGTTTGGTTACCAAGTGTTTAATCCAGTTACATAACAATTCCAAAAGTAATGTTGATAATAACTCGATACCATACAAGATGGCTCCAGATTATTTTGCCGTTTCCCCAATGCCCCTATCAAAGTATTGGGCATGACTGGGCCATTAGTTCATACCCGTCCTCTCAGGTACGGGGTGAGGGTGCCAAACCTAGATAGCGCTACCAACTAATACCCCGTTACCTCTCAGGTAACAAACAAGATGGGACTTATTGGTGATAGGAATGAGTGTATCATCCAACATTCCAGTTTTACCCAAAAGACTTATTCCTCTCAGGAATACCCACTGATTTACCCAAAGAGCTATTCCTCTCAGGAATACCCATTTGACTGTGCCACCCACACTGATGCATGCTCAAGAGAAGTGAACACACCTTAGATTGCTCGGTATGTTACGTTACATTACCCGTTCCCAGTTGGTCAATCAAACCCTACCGTGGTTACCAAAAGACAATCAGTTTATATGCAGGTAAGTCACATATTCCACATTCACATTACACATGTAGCATCCACACCTCATCATATGAGTTATAACAGTCGTTCATGAAATCCAATAGTAACATATGTCATACTATCACATAATTATCACATTGCACACCTTGCACCTCATCCAGTAATTCATATCAGATGTTTAGCATGTACACAGGTTCATATCACAAGTCCATATTCAATAACATACAAACTAACATGAAAGTTCATATTCACATATCACATAACTGTCCAAATGTCAAGTTCACAAGTGTACGATATGATTAAAATGTGCGGCCCAGTTTCTGTTTGTGGCCCAGCGACATGTGCAGCCCAATTACTCGTCCATTCAAAGACTTGTGCAACTCAATGCATCTTGTGCGACTCGATGCATCTTGTTCGACTCGATGCATCTTGTGCGACTCGTTGCATCTTGTGCGACTCATTTGGGTTGTGCGACTCACACCACACCCGGCCCAAATGTCTTGTGCGACTGGACCAACTTGTGCAATCCAAACATAACCTGTAACCGTCCCGAATTTCTGTAACTCCTAATGATCACAATTCAATCAATTACAAAATTAACATAATTATCCCATTAAACCCTAAACTTCCTCTTAGCAGCTTAACCATCATAATCATTCTCCATATTCAACTACTAATCATACCAATCAAGTTAACAACACAATTGCATCAATATAACCTACCAACTCATCGGATCATGCAAGTCCTAATTCATCAGTTTGTTATCATAACACATTAATATCATACAATCTAATTCTCCATACATCAAACATTTGATTAGAATCGTGCTAAATCATATAGTTCATAACAGTCCTAGATCATGCTTCTAATAGAAAAACAAGATTGACATGAAACCTAACCTTTCAGTTTATTAATACAAAATCATGATCAGCCAAGAATGTGAATTGACTAATGGTGGATCATACTAACCGAATGTGTATAGGATGTTGACTTGAACGAGAGCTGGTGTCATACGAAAGAGGGCTTCAAAGGAGATGGGGTTGCCGTCGAGTGGGAGAGAGAGGAGAAAGTGTTTAGGGTTTGTTATTAGGTTTGTGTGTTAAGAGGTTATGAGAAACAAATCTCTAATGAGTGTGTGTATATGCATAGTAACCGAGCCGGGCTCAATTACTAGGCTTTACTCGGGCCGAGTACATTGACACTAGTGTTAAAAGTTTGGGCCGAGAACCCACTACAACAATATAGAAGTGTGCGGTTAGTAAGGTGTGTCCGACCCGTTTATTATTGTGTCTATCACAACTATAACTTTCACTAAACACATACATAAACAAGCTCAAAAGCATACAATTAAATCTACACATCAACCAATCAAATAGTGTACGTACAAGTTACGTCAAAGTACCACAAAATATTCTAAATACGAGTTGTCACAGTGAATAGGTGCCTTCGCTCCTAGGTGAGCTGGACAACTGACGGTAGGCGTCGGAAGGTCCTTGGTCGCTCATACTATAAACTAACAAATAGTCAAATAACACACAATGATAATATACAAATATGCACGTATTTCCATAATTTATTTCCTAACATTTTGAATAATATCTTGGTGTCAGCAGAACACTTCTGTGGCTGAATCAGTGGCTTAGCTTTGATACTGATGTGAGTAAAATGCAACATATAAATTATATCAAATGAGGCATAAAACTAACCCTTTTTAAGTACTAATGTTGGAAAAAAGTGTGCTTTTGTCTTCCTTTTGTATTTTCAGGGTTAAAAGAGCTTAAATGAACAAAAGAAACAAAAATGCAGCTAAATCCAACATAAATACAAAGAAAAGGAAGAAACGTGGCATGCCCGACTCCTCGACAGCATCTCCCAAAGCAAAAACAAGAAGAAAGCTGAGCATGGGGCTGTGCCCAGCTGAGCATGGGGCTGTGCCCAGCTGAGCATGGGGCTGTGCCCAGCTGAACACGGGGTTGTGTCCAGCGGACACGGGGCGTGTCCAGCTCAACACGGGGCCGTGCTCAGCGAGCACGGGGCAGTGTCCAGGATGGTCAGCCCTGGCAGAAAAGACAAAGTGATAGAAGCTTCCATTGCCCACCACGGGGCCGTGTCCAGCGAGCACGGGGGCGTGGTGAAAGTACAGCAGGCGCATTAATTGTAATTCGCAATTACAATTAATGAAGAGAGAGAGTGTCAGGCGGGCACGGGGCCGTGTCCAGCGGACACGGGGCCATGTCCAGCCTTCTGTTCAGCCTATAAATAGAGGAGCTTAGCTTCATTCTCTCTCATCCCTTGGCACACCACCTCTCTCACACCTCATCCACCACCCACCACCACCATAACACCATCATCCACCACCATCATCCATTGTCCATCGTAGAGTGTGTGAGTCGTCTCGGGATCCAAGATTGATCGTAAGAGTTCTTGACAATCAAGGCCATGTTTGCCTAAGTCTCTTACATCACTTGGTGAAGACAAGTGTTTAGTATAATACTTTTTATTTTTAATCTTTTGCACTTTTTATTTGGTTTTGTATTAATGACTTTAATAACTAGTTACTTATGTTAAAGGTGATCTTTCCTTATCGTTTGTCCGTGGTGTCTTGGCATTATTTTACTGTCTATATAAAATAAAAGATTTTCACCATTCATATCTCCACGGTCTATATGGAGGTATGTTGGCTACCTGGTCGGGGGTTAAGGGAACGGTTTGGTAAGGGTCTTGCCCTTGTTCAGCGTTTAGAGGTCCTGCTTGGGACCTGGGTCAAATTTAGTAGGATCTCCTTCAATGCCCATAGGTATTGGATGGCGGGGATCCAAACTCTTTGACCCCCTCATAAGTTAACTACTATTAATACTATAACCCGGCTATTTAGGACTGTATCCCTGCTGACTCAGACTACTTAGCCGAGGGTAACGTCACCGCCAGAAGCGGGGCCTACCACAATTTGCATTAATAACTTAATTCATTATCTTTCAATAATCCGACCCTTTAGGATTGTATCCTTGCTGACTCAAACTACTGGGTTGAGGGTAACGTCGCCTTCAAAAGAGGGGCCTACTACAATAACTAAGATAATCTCTTAAACAAGTGCAAAAGTGCGAAAATAATCAAAGGTTATACTAATACACGTGTCGGATCCAAGTGATTCATCTTGTCTATCTGTTTTTATTTTATTTTATTTTCAGCATTTAGTTAGTTTTTATTTTTCTTAGTTTAAAACAATTTTCTAACCTTTTTGATTTGATTAGACGTTGAGGATAAACCGGTATTAAAAGCTCTTGTGTCCTTGGACGACCTCGGTATCTTACCAACACTATACTACGTCCACGATGGGTGCACTTGCCCATATGTGTGTTTAGTGTTAGTGAATATCGTGTTTTATAAATTTAAAACTTGGCTAAAAGTGTAAAAAGGGCTTAAATATATATCAAAAATATATACACACTGACACGCATCAGATACCACCTTCTGTCACAACCCCCATCCCCTATACTCCCTGGGAACGGGCGGCCGCGGCCAGTTTCAGTGGTATCGGTGTTTATTATTTTGGCAGCGGAAATTACATCAGGACCGTAGTTAGGAAATATTTTATCAGAGTAAAATCCCATGCTTTTATAATATTAAACACATGGGAAATTCCTAAGTTTCAAGTACACACATTTTCATAGGGATAAACCCTATTTTATTTAAATAAAACATCTCTTTATTTTAGGTAACTTTATAGCCACTTTTCCAAGCCTTCAATGCTGTCCAGCTGGCTTCTATTTGGCTTTCACATTTTGTTACCTGAAACGCGTTTAAAAACATTTTGTGAGTGCGAAATATTGGTGAGTGAATCCCAGTTTAATCAAGACATGTAAAAACCGTTGTACAGTATTGAGGGCGGTCGCGCAATTACATTTGTTTCCATCTACTTTAATTACCACCCACGGTACTGTCAACCCGACTTGTGGTCATGTTACTACTCACAATGTAGTAACAAATTTTGTATACAAAACCCCAACATACGATAATTGTAGAATACAAATACTGAATCACTGTTTAATATAATGTTAATCATATGAGGTTTTGTAAAAACAGTTTGCAAAAAGGAGATTACTCACATTGCTGTCTTAGGGTTTTCCTTAAGGATTTCCTGGTGATTATCTATTAATTACACAAATGTACACGTGTTAGTACAATAACCCAATATTTACATTAGTAATACCCTCCCTGAGACGACATTCCAACAACTACGTCGGGCAGAACCACGAGAGACGTTACGGAACCCTAAATCGATCTGGAAGCGTATCTAATACGTAACCGGGGTTATGATACTTACAACGAGGCAGAACTTCGTTATTTAGGGGGGTATAATGCCCGAGTATAGCTTATACTATATAGAAATTCGAGAGAGAAAGTTGTTATGAACGATTTCAAATGAACAGCCGAAGCCTTCTATTTATAGTGGTGATCTCGGACTCCCTCGTGGCCCACGTAAACTGAAGGATAGTCCTTCGCGGCCCGTGACGTAGGGTTGTAGACTCTAGGGTTGCTGATTCGTTGATTTTAGCTTCGACACCTTCGCGGCCCGCGACGTAGGGTTGTAGACTCTAGGGTTGCTGATTCGTTGATTTTAGCTTCGACACGATCATGACACGTGGCAGCCTGGGGGCTCGCCCTGGTGGCTGGCTGTCGCGCACCGCGTAGGCCGAAGGCAAGGCCTTCGCGGCCCGCGAGCGACCCCATTTTCTTGTTTTTATTTAATTTTTAATTATGTATGGTATTTTGGGCTCGGTTTTCGCATACGAGGTATGTTTTAAGATATATAGGGACATTTTAAATATTTTAGGGGTGTCAGAAAAATTTTGGAGGGTTGTTATACCATCCGGGCAATTAACTCTAGGGTAAATTATCTTTTGAGTCCCTGTGTTTTATGCGTTTTTACTACTTGAGTCCAAAAGCAAAAAGTTTAACGACCTGAGTCCATATAAGCATTTTCTTTAACCATTTGAGTCCAAATTTCTAACACTGTTAGAATTTTTTGGTTAAGTATTGTTAAATGACCAAAATACCCTTATAATTAAAAAAAATCTATGTCTCTCTTATATCCCCTTATCTCCTTCTCTCTCTAAATTCTATCTTTCTTTCTCTCTCTAGACCACCATCAACACCATCACCGTCACCACCACAGCCACAACCACAACCACAACCACAACCACCTCCGTCTCCAACCACCACCTCAACCACAAACCTCCAGACCACTATTAACACCACCACTATAACCCCAAATACTGTTGATGATGATCATGTGAGCTATTGGGAATTAAGACGAAATGATTTGGGGGAAATGGTTTTGTGGGTTAATGAAGTTCATCTGTGAAGCCATCAATCATTATCCCTGGGACTGAAGAACTTATTCCACCGGTTTGGTAACCCCCATTGTCAAACTAATCACAGGAAACAGAGCAAAAGTCAAACTTGAAGAAAACCCAAGTCATGAAATCAAAATTAGATAAAACCCAGATGTTAATTCAACAAAAGTTGAACTTTAGCATCTGAATTTCACCAAAATGAACAAACAAGTACCTGAATTACACGATGATCCTCATGAAGATGAAGACAAACAGAACACAGAGCACCATTAACACAATCCAAACAATACATATTACATTCTGATTTATGCAAATCAGCATGTAACTTGCATTGCACAAAGAAGCTTTCACGAAGCAAAGGCTTCAACCATGGTGGCCATTTTTGTTCATCTTCAACCTGCATTATCATCATCATTATAAACCCAAATGTTCAAAACCAAAAATAATATCAGAAGATCAAACTCACCATAATAGTTTCCTGATTATGAATCTCCAGTTCGAGGGGGAGGGGGGGTAGGAAGTGGGAGCGGTGATGAAAGAGTAGGGTGGTTGGCTTTTATGTTCTTGAGAGATTGAAAGATGAGAGGAAGAGATAAAGTGAGAATTTAGAGAGAGAAAAAAACAAGGGATTACAAGAGAAGACGGATATATTTTTTTTCATTTTTTAATTATAAGGGTATTTTTGGTCATTTAACAATACTTAATCAAAAAATTCTAACAGTGTTAGAAATTTGGACTCAAATGGTTAAAGAAAATGTTTATGGGGACTCAGGCTGTTAAACTTTTTGTTCTTGGACTCAAGTAGTTAAAACCTTTAAAACACAGGAACTCAAAAAGTAATTTACCCTTAACTCTATATTTAATATAGAAAACGTATCTTTTTAGTTATCTAATTAATTAAGGATAAAAAAACACGATTTCATATCAATTCGAACGTTATCAAGTGAAAATACATTGTTTATTTAATTAGATTCAGATCTTTTTTTTTTATTTCACTAAGTTGTCATTTTCAAATCATTATTAGTTTTTATTAGTAAAATTTAAAATATTTAAGATGAGTGATTTGTATTTAAGATAAGTAATTCATGATTGTTTCAAATCAGGCTGAATCGTGAAACTGATCGTTGAACTCTCATACTGAGTAGATTGAATTATGAGGCTAGAGGGTATCGTGATGGTCCTTCAAGGGAGGATGATCCGCCACGTAGGCGCCACATTATAGTCCTCCCAAGGATGCTCCATCCCCCAAAAGTAGAGGGTATGGGAGGATGATCCTAGTCATAGTCCTCCCACCATTTTTTTAAACTTATACTTTTTTTTTAACATTTAACAAATAAACTAATACAATATTTTCATTAATATTAAAAAAAACAATGACTTAATTAAAAAAAAAACACAGAATTAACTAATTTCTATATTCAAAAATAAATATCTTTAGGGACCAAACCAGAATTTGATCTAAATCAGAGGGACCATATGTGTAATTTACAAAGAATTTGAACTAAAACGAAGGGGGCCCACCACTAAAGAAAGAACCTTGAACAAAGAACCTGTCTTCTTCACCAACGTTTTTCCGATCGGTTTATCCGGCGCTCCGATTCAACCTACATTCCTTATTTTATTTTATTTTTTTTATTTTTACCAGTCAAAAACGAAGGGGCCCACCAGCTTGGACCGTCTTGACCGTCCGCAACTCGACGTCCTCGACGGAGACGGGAGGGGGCGGGATGATTTGACGCCGGCGACGATCCACGACCGGCTGGGCGACGGTTCCATACCGTGCAGCCTGAAATGAACCATTTCATCTAAAACGGACTAATTTGTTTCGGTTTCAACAATTTTTAAGCAAACATGATTATATTTTATGATTTTGTTTAACTAATATAAAATAATCAAGTTATCACAATTGTTAGCTTTATGGTTTTTTTTTTTTTCGGTAAATTACACTTTTCGTCCTTTATGTTTGTAGCGGGCTACAATGGATGACCTTTAACTTTAATAATTACAGTCACAGTCCTTTATTTGAAAAACTCATTACATCTTACATCCTTTAACACTAATCGGATTAATTTTTTAAGTTAAATATTGCATGTGTCTTGCACATGAGGGTAATTTCGTCTTTTTTACTTTTTAAGTACCATTAGTGTAACTAAAAAAACACTTCATCTTTGTTTTCTTGGCCAGTTAAACCATTCTCCCTGTAGAAACACACACGGCTGTACTTCTTATATACAGATTGTACCTTAAGAGTTTAAACCATGTAAAAAATAAATATCAAGCTAAACTCTAGAAATTTTTGTAACATTTTGGTTTGCAGTTTGCTGAACATTAGCAAAATACCAAGAATACCCATTATTAGTCAAAAACACACCAACAAAAAGAAATCCAAAAACACAAAAAGCAACAATGAGCAGAAGAGAAAAACTATTGCTTTTGTAGATGAAAACAATGAGGAAGAGTAACCAAGTTGTTAGGAGACAAGGAGGAGTGCTGTTAGGATGGGGTTGCACAGGGCCTGGTGACTTGATTAGTCCTGCAATTTCTTCGACGTTTTTGTTGTCGGAAACTTTATCCGATCAGTTTGATCCGCTCTTGAAGTAAGTTCCTCCGCCGGTACCACTGCCACCGCCGATAAGATCATATAGGAGCAGATGAACAATCGGGTCGGATTCGGGAACCCCTAATCTCTTAAACTCCGAGACACCCTTAATATCCCATTTTGTGAACAAGATCTGATGGCTAGGGTTCCGACGACCTTCAATGCAACCGCCTTCTACCACCACCTCTAAACTCCGGTCAACCACCACCTCTAAACTCCGGTCAACCACCACTTGTCACACCCCTTTCTAAGGCGAAAGCACGAGGTGTGATCATGAAAGGTTTTCATTGCATACGATTGGTAAACATACTATATGCTCATAAAAATAACTTCAAATGCAAAACATTACATTACTGAAATCATAGTTTAAGTGTTTACAACAGGAGACAACATATTGTCTTAAAAGTTTACAACTTTATTCAACGGTAAACTTAACGACATCCGAGAGCATGAATAAGACCGCGCGCACATCCACTTTAATTACCTGAAATACATGTGAGTTTTGGAAAAAAAAACGTCAACATAATGTTGGTGTGAATTCATGCAGTTTTTGTATTGAACGTTTGTATACTTGTATGAGAAACATGGTATGTATCTTGTATAAATCAAGTATTCTTGTCTAAATCATGTATTCTTGTATGTATCAAGTTTTCTTGTATAAATCATGTATTCTTGTATAAATCAAGTTGTTAATGGGTTGCAAGGCCATTAACATGTGACACGACCTAGGAATCAACCAAACCATAGGCATTTTTCTAGTTCGCATACTCTGAGACACAAAAGCACTGCTTGGTACTCGTTCTCACCAAGAGTGTGGCTGCCCGAAACCCGTTAGATCTAACCTTTTATTCTGCGGTCTAGGTATATTGTTGATTAATGGTGCTTATGGTACCCTATTCGTGACACGATTTCTCGTATCATGTATCATTTCTCATATCATCATACCATTTATAACCATTGTAACATGTATTTCACCCCCGAAGTTATAAAACTGAAAACAGTTAAAAGAAAAGGGGGAGCATGAACTCACAACTTTGCGTTCCTGCATCGTAAACTTCACCGGATTTGCTTATCTAGCGTCGTGACCTAAACGTGTTTTATTAACGTTAGTCACTAGACTTGTATCGCACAAGTACAAGTCACTATCTTTTGTATATGCATTCTTGTGTTAAAAATAATTTATATTTTTAACTATGTATCTTACTTATATTATTTTCTCAAAAAAAAAATGGATATAAGTATCTTGTATTTTTCACCCGATTTATGTATTTTGTTCAAAGCTTCATTTCATGTTCATAACTTGTCCAAGTTATTTATCCTATCAAGTAATATATTTTCATAAATATATTCTCTTGTATTTGTCTAAGTACTGTTGTATGTGTATCTTTTGTATTTTCGCTTCTTAGGAGTATTTAGTGTATTTTCAAGTCCTAATACACTATCACGCATAATACATACTACATACACTTAGCACAAAATTTGGTGATCAATAAATATATATATTTTTCTCAAAAATATACATACTTAATATCAATTTTAGTCTTGAAGAAATCATTACTTCTTAACACAAAAATTAGGGAAACCTTGGTAAATATTTTTAGATACATTTTTAGGGAATAAGTTTCTCAAAAGCTTATATTTTTCTAGGTGTCAAAACTTATAGAAATTTTGACAGAGTTTCCCCTAAAAATGGAGGTTTCCTATGTTTTCAAAACATGTGTTTATTTTCTTTTAAATCATCACAACAATCATCAACACATTTAACACTTACCGAGTGTCAAAATCAAGTATATTACACTATTCTTGAACTTGAAGTTTTTGTAAAAACTTGTAGTAACTTACCATGTTATTTAGTGGGTTTAGTTACCCTTAAAAACATGATTGTTTGTTTATAAATCACGTTATTAAAGATTTGGTCCTTTACAACTTGTAATCAAATTTTACAAAAATGTTTATTTGTAGGGTGTTGCTAAATGCACCTCCTTTTTACTAAACGCACCTCCTCCCTAAACTTTCACATTAATACTATTAAACCCTTTTTTGTTTTTATAATATCTTTTTCGGTCTTTTTGTTATCTAATTTTTGTTATTACTATTAGTTGTATTCTAAAATGTTTTTTAACTTAAAACGAAAAGTGGTTTCTTATTAAAAACAAATGTTTTAAATTGAAGTAAGTCAATTTAATTTAATTTATTTTGCTTGTTGTGTCCATTTTAGTTTCAATTCTAAGACACTAACTGAACTCTTAGTTTAAAAAAATTATTATACTACCTACTTATTAAAAGAAGGGTAATGCACGGAACCCCTGACCGCGGAGGAGATAACCCCTCCCAGGCCGCCACCAGACAAGCCTGAGCCTGGCAGTAAATACCCTTGTCGAGCCGACGCCTGAGGGTACTATGTTCGCCCCAGGAATCGAACCCGGTACCTCTTGGTAAGAGGTGGGTGTCGGTGGCCAACTGGGCTACCCCAGCTGGTTTACTACCTACTTATTTATTTATTCATTAACACACATGGTTTAATAAATAGATATAAGCTGGTGATGTAAATGTTTTCTTTTGAAAAAAGGGAAAATATTTTCTATTTTTAATATATAGAACTGTTAATCATTTTATAAAAATATTTTAAATATAATAATTTGTTATGAAAAAAGAAAGATTAATAAAAAAAACCTTATTATTTTTTTAGTACAAAAAAAACGTTTTTTAACCTTTTGGAAAAAAAACATTTTAAATATAATGGTTTGTATAGGGGTGAAACATGATAAGTTTTTAAAATGATATTTTTAGAAAGGAGGTATGAAAAGTAAAAATGGGGTGCATTTAGCCAACCCCTTATTTGTAACATCTTCTTGTTTCTCTAGTATCTTACACTTATTTCATTGCCAAAAATAGTGTAAGTTTGAGTAAAAACCAAGATTTTCTAAAAATTATATTTTAAACTTGGTTCTTTTAGAAAATCACCCATGAATCTTAGATTCACAAGATTACTAGCTTGCTTTGTTTAACATTTTTTCAAGAAATCATTCATTCATCAAGTTCATGTCTTAACAAGAAGATGATTATTCTAGGTTGTTACATAATCATCCCCCTACTTGCTAGATTAAGCGTTTAAACATCATCTAACAAGCTTCATGTGATGATTAATCATCACTATCTCAAATAAACAACAACAAATATCACACATATGCAAAACATCACCTTTTCATCAAGATTCATCATATATATAAGCTTTATGTTCAAGTTTCATGAATATGTCTTTTAATGTTCTAGTAATTTTTAACATAACATATCTTTTAACCACTCAAATATGAAGTAAACAAGAGTTTATAAGAATCTTACTACTAGCTTGAAGCTAGGGAAGAAACAAGTTGAAGATCCAGTGGATAAAAGCACACGGAAGAGGTCCTTCAAGATCCGAGTGCTCCAAGCTTTGTTAACCACCCTCTAACACCTATAGATGAACTTGGAATGGATGAAGGGAAGCCGAAAATTGATGTGGTGTAAGGGGGTGTTTCGGCCGAGCTTATGGAGAGGAGGGAAGAGTGAGTTGTGTTGGTGATATGTTGAAGATGAAGATGAAGCTCTAGTGTATTCTTATAACCACAAGTTCTAATATCCAATGGTTCATGTGTCATTAGAAGTACAAGCATAATCACTCAAAATCCAAGGAGAAGATATGGAAGATTTAGGAGATTTATAAAAATATTTTGGTGGGGCCTTGCTTGGTCCGAAAATCAGCCAAAAGGGGGGGGGGGGTTTAGTGTAAATTTCATTCCCTAATTTCATAAGTAAGTAAGCTTTCAAGTGTAAGGTTTAGGGACTTAGTGTGTCATTATGTTATAAGGGGTGTTATGGTGTCCCGGGACCATAACTAGCTCAGAAACATTACAATAATGCTTCTGGTAATAATTTGATGTTTCGAGTAATGTTCGGTTGTTCGGTTAAGTACCGGTTCGTTAAAGTGCTAAATTGCATCGTTTAGTGTCTTTTATGTACCCTTTTGTAACCCTTTCAATTCCCGACATTTGGGGATGTATTCTGGATGATAAATCATGAATTCTGCATAATATTTATTCGTTGAAATGCTGATTATAGCTGAATTTAAATAAATTCTGCACTTAAAGTGCGTTTCGGGTGCTTTTTAGTGCGTATTTTAGCTTCCGGATGGTCTATATGTTAACCCTTGTATGTACTCTTGGGTTTTAATGTACTCTTGACGTTGGACCTACACCTAGGCTACAATTCTATTGTCTAACTGCTTTTTGCAGAATTGTTGACACAATGTGTCTTATCGGTGAGTTTACTAGTATTTCTGATGCAACGCTGTTCATTAATGCATAAAGTAATTCTTGTAGTATAAAACGTGCATGAATTCACTTGTATGGTATGTAATTTGACAATGCTGACATTTAAGCACATAATTGCAGTCATTAAATAATTATTAAAGTGTACGGAAATTACTGGTTTGGTGCCAGTTGTCACACCACTACCCGCTCAGATCTGACAAAAACGCGATTTGGTGGTTATGAATATGGATTGTGATTCACTTATGGAAATTGAGGAGATGGCTGGATAGATATAAATCTATATTGAATAATAGACAGTGATTCACTGGCACACACACAGAACCGAACCCACCACTACCTAATTTCTCAGAGAACCCATGTTTGCGACTGTTTGTTGATTGTGTTTAGGGTTTATGGGGTAAGAAAAGTGAAGAAGAAAGAAGATGCCCAGATCTTGATATTTTTTTATCTTGAAAGATTGACAGCTGTTATATATATTTTTTATTTTTAAAGATACTTCTAAAATGACTAAACTACCCTCATGTGCATTGCACATGTCATATTTAACTGAAAATTATAACATGGACCGATAGAGATGGTACGGTGACCGGACAACCCTGTACAACACAGATCTGGAAGAATGGATGGAACTAAAGTTCATCACAGGTGGCAGTGGCTGTGTGAGGCCGGCACTCTAACTTCCACATCAAAGAAGTGTGTTGTTGACTTTAAAGTTCAATTTGCAGGTTAGTTAAGGCTGCAGAACCCTAGATCAAGATTATGTACAGTGGACTTTGTTGAATAAAAAAGACAAGATTTTGATCTGAAAATGTAAAAAAATGTGAGATTTTAAGTTGAAAAGTGTTGATATGATTTATTGGATTATGAGTGTAGGTGTGAATGTGTGTGTCTTAGAATTTGGGGAAGGTGAAGATGGTTGATTGCAGGTGTTGTGGCGCGGTGGAATATCTGTCACAAAGTGAAAGTGAAAGTGCTTCTAACAAAAATGGCGGCAGATTCGCCACTGTAGGCGGCTAGGGTTAGGGTTTGGAATAGGAAGGAGGTGGTGGCTGAGTTGATGGTGGCGGTGGTGAGAAGAGGAGAAGGAGGTGGTGGTGGAGTTAATGTTGGCGGTGGTCAGAAGAGGAGAAGGAGGTGATGGTGGTGGTGGTGGTAATGAACTTGAGAGTATGAATCTGGGAATGAAGAATGAACTGATGATGATGATGAACGTGATGAAAATAGGGGCAAAAACGACTTTTCACACGTTATTAACAGTCAAACAAACGTTGACTTGACAGAGTTGGGTGCCAGGGGGTAAGAGTGCAGCGTTTCCCATTAGTTGGGGGGGGGGGCAAATTGCAATTTTTTTCAGGGAGGGGGTCAGAGTGCCAATTGACTTAAACCCGAGGAGGTAAAATTGCAGTTTACTCTTTAATATTTTGTATAGATTTCTTAGGTTGTGTAAGAGTCTTTTAAGGTATTAATTTAAGGGTTATTGGATTTTATCACCCCCAACTATCGACCTTTGGCCGTTGTCATCCTCAACTAACACTTTGACGTCTGACACCTCCAACTTGACTTTTAGTTTGTGCTAGCCCCACTCTGTTAACAAATTACTAACTCCGTTAGTTTCTGATCCTACGTGTCACCACCTTGCTTACATGGACATGATTACATGGCGATTACGTGGACATTATCCCACCTTGTCAACAGATTACTAACCTGGTATTTCTTACAAAGTTATGTCTCTCTTTTCTTTTTCTCTCTCTCTAACCTTCCACCTATCACCACCATATCCCACCACCACTAACCCGCAACACCCCTCCCCACCACACACCACCCCTTTCTCCATTGCCACCGCCTTGCTATCACCGCCACCATCAGTCGACCCACCTCTTTCTCTTTTTACCACAGCCACCCTCAACCTCCATTGCCACCACCTTGCTACCACCGCCACCATCCGCCTCCACTTCCACCGATGATACCTTCCACCACTTCGGCAACTATAAGAAACCGAATCGCCACCCCTTCATCATCTACAGCAACCACCGTCCTTTCATCATCTACAACAACCACCGCCCCATCATCTACAACAACCACTGCTCAAGAGTAGGAAACGAGTCAGATTTGTTGAAACTTTGTTGAAATCGAGTCAGATCTACTGGTTGTTGTTAAAATCGTGTCAGCTCTGTTAGTTCTTGTTGAAATCGACAGCATCCCCTCGTCGGAAAGTCGTGTGGCGACGGTTCTAGGGGTGGTTGTTAGAGGTGGTGCAACCAAATTCATCCTAACTCATTATCAAATTCAACCTCAATTCCCACTCAATTTTTGCTTCCAAATATCTCAACGATGTGTTCTCCAAGTTAAAATGATACTCAGGTACAATTATCATAATTGTGTTAGACATTGGTTGCTTAATGGTTTTGACAAGAATATTTGATACCACAATTTAATGAAATAAGTTTCTATTTTAACTATGAACTTGATCAATCTATGGTGGATGTGTATAACGGAGAAAGAGTAATTGGTGGTGGTTGCCACCGCCGATACCTTCCGCCTAGGTTTTTGTATGGACATAATGTGCCACGTAATCGTCATGTAATCATGTCCACGTAAGCAAGTTGGTGACACGTAGGATCAGAAACTAACATAGTTTGTAATCTGTTAACAGAGGTGGTGCCAGTACAAACTAAAAGTCAAGTTGGAGGTCTCGGGTGTCAAAGTGTGAGTTGGGGGTGACAATAGCCAAAGATCAATAGTTGGGGGTGATGAAATCCAATAACCCTTAATTTAATACATAAAGTATATTTAACTTTTGTATACCAATAACCTTTTTACTAATAGTTTATTAATAACATCAAAGAGGCTTCTTTTAAGTTGACAATATGAATATGTAAAATTGGTGTAAGTTTGTAATTATATAGGTTGTTGAGGTCGTCCCGTTTTGAGGTGTGCCTTTTTTATGAAGTTTACGTTTAAGAAAAATGTAAATACTTCATTTTCAATAGATTTTGCAAATTTACAACTTTGATTTTATGAATGTAATCAAATACTTAAAAACACAAAAATAATTTAATGGAGTTAATTACTGTTTTCGTCCTGTGGTTTGTCAAAAATTACTATTTCAGTCCATTAGTTTAAAAAATGCGATTTCAGTCCCTGTGGTTTCACTTTCGTAACCATTTTATGAAATTACAACTTTGATTTTATGAAATGGTTACAAAAGTGAAACCACAGGCACTGAAATCGCAATTTTTAAACTAATGGACTGAAATAGTGATTTTTGACAAACCACATGGACGAAAACAGTAATTAATTCTAATTTAATGGGAATCATAAGTTTTTAGGGTGTAAGGGGTGCTCACCTCTTAGGTGAGTCCCCCTTCTTACACATAACCAACCAGAATAAGCCACGTCAACTCCCCTCTAACACTCCCCTAATACCCCTTTTTGATGGCGGCACTCCCCTATTAGGGGAGTTGGGTTTTTTTTTTTTTTTTCTAAAATGATGCATGTTTACAAATTAAAAAAAGATTAATAAAAATAAAAATTAAATAAAAGACATTTCATTAAATTAAAAAAAAAAACATTCGAACTAGAAAAAAAAATACATTCAAACTAGAAAAATATAAAAATAAACTACTCGTCGTCCGAATCAACTTCAAGGTGATGCAAATCTAAACTTCCGAGATGCTCAACGAGATCGTGTTTTAGCCTCCAATGCGTGTCTTCGTCAATGAGCTCCGTATAGGCTGTATCATCGAAGACGGGTTCGACTGGAGGATCTTGAATATGTACCGGTGCTATCGCCCTTCCGTCGTCTTTTATAATCATGTTGTGTAAAATAAGGCACGTATACACGATGGACCTTATCTTTCTCACCGTTTTCGAACGCATTGGACGATTTAGTATTCCCCACTTCGACTTTAACACACCAAACGCCCGTTCCACATCTTTTCTTGCGGCCTCGTGTTGGCTCTTGAACTTTTTTTCATTCGGGTCGTGTGGATATGGAAAAGACTTCACAAACACGGACCAGGTAGGGTAGATCCCATCAGTAAGATAATACTCGCGTTTGTATAAGTGGTTGTTCACTTGAAATGGACAATTTGGCGCCGTTCCGTTTCGTTGAGCAAGAAATAACGGAGATTGTTGCAGCACGTTGATGTCGTTTTGTGAACCCGCTGGCCCACAAAAAGCATGCCAAATCCACAAATCTTGAGACGCTACCGCTTCTAACATAACCGTCGGGTATTGATGATCGCCTCTCATGTATTGTCCACGCAATTCTGTGGGGCACATTCTCCAGACGAAGTGTGTACAATCCAGACTACCCAACATACAAGGTAGGTGATGCCTCTCCTCATGAGCCTGATACAATAGCGCGACGTCGTGGCTCGTTGGTCTACGTAGGAATTCACCGCCATACCTTTTACATACCGTCTCGCAGAAATATTCAAGGCACTCACGAGATGTCCTTTCAGACATATTTAAATACTCGTCCCCCTCGTCTGGTGGGTTACCGGTTGCAAGTTGTTTAATTGCCGAAGTAACCTTTTGCAACGGTGTAAAACTTTTCTTCATTCTCCCGTCTAAGCCTTCTTGAAACCACTCGTCATACGCTTCCACGTCACTAACAATTTTTAGGAACAAAGACTTGGACATACGAAACCTGTGACGAAAAGTATCTTCATTAAATTTTGGATTTTCATCAAAATAATCGGCCATGAGTGTCTCGTGGCCCCCCACACGATCTCGACGGACATAATTTTTTTTACCAGACGATGCCGTGTCTAGTAGCTCCGCTTGTTGGATGAGATTTTGGAAGAAAATTAAGCTACTATCGCTTGACGATGCATCTCCATCGTCGGGAAAGTCGGGTAGGGTAGAAAGAAACGGAAGCTTGGAATCCATTTTGTGTTTGAAAGATTTGAGTTTGAGAGTTTTGGTGTGGGTTTGAGAGTGGTGAGTGTGGTAAAAAAAAAATGATTTAGGTTGGTTAGATATATACTGTTTAAAAAAAATTGATTTTTTTTTTTTTTTTATAAATTTGACCGTTTGTCAACGGTCTCTTTCGAAAAATGTGCCATCTTCACGCGGTGAACCCACACCCCGATTCGGGACCCCGCAGTGATGGCGGCGGTGTTCCCAATCGAGGAAACCCATCACCGAAACCCCTCCCCGCTTACACCCCGTACACCCTTATAAGACAACATTATGGGTTAAATGTACAATAATGCAAGTCTTCTAATTTAATACATTAGAATTTAGATATGACAGTTACCAAAAAAAACATATCTAAATTTTAAAATCTAATTGGTGGTTAGTGCGGAAATTGTGGCCTCGTGGGATATATAATTAAGATATCGACCTTTTCATCATTTTCGTTATCTCTTCCATATTACGTTATCCTTAAATATTATTATCGTTTTCAATTTTGTCCTTCCTTAAAGGTGAAATTTCTTAAATATATTTATGTCGACTTTATACATATCTTTATTATTAGGTACTAGAAACAATTTAATTTCCAATACTTTTTTGAACGGACAATGAATCCTCCAAATGAGCTATTGGCGAAATTCACAGTATTGGGATACACTCGCCTCCGAAGCGGGGAAAACCGTCAGCTAGGGCCGAAGCCCGTGAACACTCGCTCGAAGGCACAACAATGCGTTGAGGTAAAACTCGCCCAGTTCAAGGATCGAACTAGCGATCGCCGCCTACTCGCCTAGTCTCCCATCATCACCATGTGCCGCAGAAAATAATGGAGAGAGCAGGAATCAAACATGGGTTCGTTAGAACACCGAGTCTCTTCCTTACCACTCCACCACCACCTCATTGGCTTAATTACCAATATATATAAGATGTACATCATATACATGGAGTGATGGATGACGACAACATATCGCAATTTGTGAAAGCGATTAAGTTTGTCGTTGTGGGGGTTGGGAAACATGACTTGACATCGCAATGAATGCTCGTCGATCAATGATTCTTTAACTTTCGGACATTAGTGTACATGTGTACAAAGAAAGCCACCTCTATAGGGAATCTTGTTGTTTGTTTCTTTACCTAGATCGCTTGTTGGAGCTTTTGGTTAATAAGGCCGACAAAGATTTGTCTCTTAGTGTCCTTAAAATATAACACTAAAATCTTGAGCACTCGGATCCGAAGGGGTCTTGAACCAAGCATTAGAGGCCAAAGGAGGCGATCACGGTCATTTGTGGCCTATGGGGGAAGTTAGGTATCAAGCTAAAATTTAGCTAATGCCTTATAATTATGGTTTGTTAGTTTGCCCCAAAATAATTAGTTTATTAATCAATTGAGTATCATTTTTAATCGATTCACAATTTGAACATAAATAGTTGTCTTATCAAAAGGTTTACTCGAATGCTTCCATACATTATTTAAAAAAAGAGCTACAAATTTCCTAGCTAACTCTCTAGCTATTAAATAAGGTGATAACAACTACTTGATACAATAAAGCCATGGGGTGTACTCTAACATATAGAGTGTTAACAATGATATGGCATGTTAACTAACATTGCAAACCACTCCCTCCTTGTGTTAAAGTGCATTAAATGAGTTATGTGTTAACATGTTAACCCAATGTTAAGAGATTGAATTAATTATTATTTTCTTTTTTAGACAAAAACTCAATGTTAAAGTGCATTAAATGAGTTATGTTAACATGTTAAACCATTTCCTTAGGCCATCCGTAGTCATAAAGCCCCTTATGGGGCGTTATGCGACACGTGCCGTGCCACGTCACACAGGGGCTTTATGGGGCGTTATATCACTAGAGCCCGTAGTTATAGAGCCCCTACCCATCAATACCTAATTATTAATTTTCGTTTTTATTAATTAATTATAAAAACACTAACTAATTTTTGATTGGTCCAAACTTTGAGAACATCCCCCATACCGGCGCGATATGCATGGCGCCACCCCCTTTTTTTGTCTTATAAAGCCTTCGTAGTGGTGTTTGGGGCTTTATAGGGGCTTTATGGGGGCATATACCGCCCCACTACACACACTCTTAGAGTGAAACAAAGTGAAATGAAGAAAAAAAGTTGATGTGTCACTTAGGTGGAGTTAAGTTAGGTTAAAATATATTCAAACCCTAGTTCAAGTGATAATAAATACAATGCAAGCTTGTGTAGTTATATTTTTGTTGGAGGCAAGGATTAGATTGGCCCATTAACAATGTTGTATAGCATCGTCACAACAAATTGTTTTTTTTTTGTCCAATGATAAGTTGCAATGTGCCAATGTGGCAAAACTTCATCATCAACAAGACTTCTTTATTCATCTTCATATATGTAACTTGCCATCAATGAAAAGTTCCATAATTCTCATAAGTGGTAACTTGTCATCAGTGGAAATTTCGTTAATTCTTCCATAAACTATAAGACACAGGGTGTGGGGCGTGGGTTGGGGTAGGGGATGCTAAGCAATGCTGGCTAAATCACATCGGGTAAGCGTTGGTCACGGCGTTGCCTCGCTGGCATGGGTTTGAAGCCTGGCGCGGGACGGGGGTAAGGTGAGTTGGCTGGTGAGATAGGACGGTTGGGCTAGCTGTTTGGCATAGCCATTGGCCAACGGCTATTTAAAAAAAAATTGGAACACCGCCTGGCCACGCTCCTTCCACACCCCACTTTTTTGGGTGTGGACTGGTGGAGCCCACAACTGCCACGTGTCGAGCAATGCCCTCAACCTAAGCCCCCCACACCCCATAGTCTAAGGCGGAACAACACTTTGGTCAAGGTGGGCGGTCGCACCCTTTGAAAAAAGATAGTTTATATTTAGGCAAAAAACTCGACCGCACCACTTGAAAATATGGTTGAACACCTCATCCGCATCCCAACAATCTGCCACTAGTTTGGTGGGTGTGGTATACCACCCCCCACCACATTAGCTTCAATGGGGCCCCATAGCGCCCCTCCCTCATTTCCTCGTAGGGATGACAATCAAATCCGAACCCGCTGGGTAAACCCGAAACCCGACACATTTGGGACGGGTTTGGGGTCGGTTAATCGGGTTTGTGACTGGTTTGGGAATAGTTTTTATTTTTTTCGCGGGTTTGGGATTTAGTGATATACCCGTTTACCCGACCCTATTACCCGATAAAGTGTATCCGTTTACCCGATTGTATACCAGATATAATACCTTTTATATTATTAAATATGTATATATACGATACATCCATTTTTTTACACATATAGGTATCCTATTCTGTATACATTGTAGTTATTTGATATGTATTTTTATAATGATAATACAAAATGTAACCGGTTAAGTAGTTACTCGATAGATACCCAATGAGTTTTGAGATGAGTATACCCAACGAGTAATCTTTTTAAATAAACGGGTTTACCCGAAACCCGTTGGTATACCCGATACCCGGTGGGTATTTACCCGCTAAAAACCCGACGGGTTTTGGGACGGGTTTGGGACAAGCTTATCTAACCGGGTTTGGGTTTGGGATTACCTAAACCCGTCCCAAACCCGACCCATTGCCATCCCTATTTCCTAGGCGCCAAAGGGTGGGCGCTATAGAGAGGGCTCCAACCCAGTAACGAGCGTCAATGGCATTACAGGTGAGGCCCAATGTTTTCAACTAATCAGATTTTTTTCCTCTTTATTTTTTTTTTTTCGTATTTTGTTTAATAGGGGGCTTTAAACCACACAGTGTAAAGCCCATCGCTTATCTGATGCATATATGGCTCTGACGTGACACTATAAAGCCCCTAGGGGCTTTAAACCACATCCACCAGCCTAAGTCATCCCTTAGTAGTAACTTATCCCATAAGTAACAAGTGTCGTCAATGAAAACTTATCAGTTCTAAGGATTAATTCAGTTGCAAGCTCTTCTTCAACAATAATCTTCATCATTACCAAGACTTCATCTTCAATAGTGACAAGTTTTCTTTAGGGACAACTTACCATGTCAACAATTATTATGAACCTTGTTAGAAAGAACTGCTCAACAATGGCAATTACTCATCATCATTCTAATCCTTATCAGTAATAATTCATCATACGTAGTTTTCTTCATCAAGATAAAGTTTGGTGTTCATTAGTTCTTAATAACTTTAAGAACTAATGAGGGGTGAATTTAGTTTGGTTAACAACAAAACAAGAAATTAATATACTTTTTTTGCGGATGATGAGAGTTTTAAAATAAAAATTACATCGAAATAGAAGGTAAACATGCAACAAGCTACGCCGATACCCCTTTTTTAATAGCAAATGCAAGTCTTTTAAAAACTACATCCATATATCTCATGGTCATAACATTACTGTGCATGACCATTTGAACTCGACTAAGTAGGTTTACAACCTATGGCGCAAGAAATACACTTACACAAACATAATACAACTCATATATTACGAGAGATTAAAGGTTTCCGACATCTAACAGAGAAAAAAATTATAAAGAAGACACATAACTATTAATGGATGTCTAACATAACTAGCGAAGACCCTATCACATTAGACTATGGGACATGATTATTTACCATCCTATTTGGTATATTGACTTGGCCATCTAAAAGCGGTCCCCGAAGCTCCAACCTTAGAACCTCATTCTATGTTGGTAGCTAATTCCAAATTCGTGATGACAAGGAAAGATCCATCTTGATTGTCAAGACTATGTTGGTGAATTTATGCATCAACATAAAACATTTATGACCAAGTCAAGCTTACAAATTGTAGTCGTATCATGTTACGTTCATTGGACAATAATAACCTTTAATATAATAACGTTTGCATAATGCATCTTAAAAACGTGTTTCATACGAGTTGGCACACACATGTCATTTGGACAATAAATTTTGTGTTATAAGAATATCTTGTAGTTTGAATAATATAATTTGATTACTTGTACAAGATAAATAGAGTAAAATGCCCGAATAGTTCATATGGTTTTGTAAAATTTCACCTTTAGTTTCCAACTTTTTAAAATTACACTCTTGATCCATATGGTTTGATTGGTTGTTACTCAGACAATCCCTACACTAGATGGTCATTAAGTTTTCTGGTTAAGTGTAAGTAAAATGACAAATATACCCTTACTAATAAAAACAATAATTAAATACTAAAAGAAAAACTTAATTAATAATCTAAACTCAAATGGGTCCATCATTTATCAAAATGGGCCCATCATTTCTCTGGCAAAACACTCATCCCCATCTTAATACTTTGCGGCATAAAAAATACCCATCTCAATTAAACCCCAAATCTTTATCAATCTATCAGAAATCAACTAACCCATCACAACAAGTGTCACACCCCCAAAATCCACACGCGGAGTACCACCGTTTGGAGGCGTGACGTGACCAGGATCAAGCCACCAATCATATTGAACAATGTATTTAAGATAGATAAAAATCCAACCACACAATATAATTGGTGATCAAAAGCTAGTTAACCAAGTTCAAATTAAACAGCGGAAGCATAAAACGTGAAACCAAAACATAAGTCTTATAAGTTCATAAAGTTCAAATATTAAGCACGGGACATAACAGTCCATTTCCCACAACGACCTCTCCTCCTCGTGCAAGCTCCATAAACATCTAACGACCTGCAAGGCATGTAACAACGAGTCAACAATAAAGTTGAGCGAGTTCACAATTGTTTGTTTAGTTTTAGAAGTTTGTTTTGGAAACCATAAGCTGTTTTGTAAACCACGAGTTAACTAGTATCTTTGTTTTTCCCCAAACCATACCCATGATCAGTGGGGGCTTCCCCATGTGAACCACTAGACCGTTACCATATCGACAACTGACGAAAGTAAGTTATGCCCTAAGTCAATGTCTATCATTATTGACTGAGTGCCCAGCTCCATTAGTACACGCCCGTCCTACCGGCACGATGTGAGGCTTATCAACCCTAATAGCGCTATTAACTAATGACCCGCTCGCCATTGGCCCGGCAATTAAGTCGATATAAAAATGAGGGACTTAATGATAGAGTTTTGTCTAGTAAGTTTTAAGGTTGTTGTCCTACCCAAGGAGGACGACCGTACGTATTCTACCCAAGGAGAATACGCAGGATTAATATTGGCATCCTACCTATGGAGGATGGCGGTACATATCCTACCTAAGGAGGATATGCAGGTTCCGTTTTAGTTCTTTAACCCATTCCCAACCACCGGGAATCCCATGCCTTGGAAAGAGTGTGAACTCACCTTGGTTTGCTCTGTTAGATTAGTTACTCTAATAATCAGAAATCAAGCACGTCCTAAAAGGGTACAGATAACAATCAGTTTTTCGTGCATGCATAACACGTATCCTACGTACGGTTTATCTACTCACTACTTTTCCCACATACCACGTAATTCAAATGTCACGCTCTGACTTTTGTGGAAAGATCATAGTTAAAAATACACTTGTAACACTTATTAGAAAATATTTTCTATGTGTTGGAATTTTTAGAAAATTTCGCCAGAGTTTCCTTTGTAAATGGAGTCGCCCATGCTAATAAGCATATCATTTTCTTTTCCAAAATTCATTCAACAATCAACAACAATTTACCAAGAGCAAACTATTCCATTTACAAGCCAACATGAACTTGATGTCTCATAAAAACGCGTAGTAACTTGGTGAGGCGTTTAGTGGGTTTAGTTACCCTCCAAAGTAGGGGTGTTCAAAAAAATCCGGATCCGAAACCGAATCCAAAATATCCGAAAATCCGTATCCGAAATATCCGAAATTTCGGATATCCGAAAATTCGGATATCCGAAAACCGGATAATCCGAATTTTCGGATTCGGATTCGGATATGAGTTTCAAAAATTTCGGATAATCCGATTATCCGATATCCGAAAACTAATTATTTTTTTATAAATATATATAGTATATGAGCATTATATTTTGTTTGAAGTATTGTAAAAGTTAGTAAAAAAGTAGTAAATAATTGTATTTGTGTGAATTTATGATTGTTTTTAGTTTTAAATGTTGGAAATTTATAAAATCGAATATAAGTTTAGTTTTAATTTATACACGAAACGAATTTTTTGATTTTTTTTTTATAAATTCGGATATCCGTTTGGATATCCGAATACGTATCCGAAATTTCGGATATCCGAAATTTCGGATACGGATTCGGATATCAATATTCACTATCCGAAATTTTCGGATATCCGGTTTTCGGATATCCGAAAACCGGATAATCCGATCTTGAACACCCCTACTCCAAAGTGTGTTTACTTTATTTAAAATCTCATTCTCGGGATTTTTTATGTGTCACTAGTATCCATATACTTACTTTATTTCCAAAATAGTGTAAGGATCATGATCTTTCAAAACCGTCTTTTAAACTTGGTTTATTTAGGAAAATCATTCACAAGTTTTAGATCTACAAATTTACTAGATCACTTTGTTTGTTATTTTACAAGAAATCATTTTGTCACCAAGTTCATGTTTAAATATGGAGGTGATTCTTTTATGTAAACCCCTAATCACCTCCTACTTGTTAAATCATGTTTTTAATCATAAGTTAACAAGTTTCATATAATGATCAACAACATATTTCTAGTAATCAACAAGCAAGCATCAACATACACCCAATAACATCATACTAGCATCATTTCATTATGTTTCATCTTTATGTAAAGCTTTAGGTTCATGATTTATGTTTGTGTTCTTTTAGTGTTTCTTGTTATAATCAACATACTACATCTTTTCACCATTAAAGTAGAAGTAAACAAGGATTATCAAGAACTTACAACTAGCTGAAAGGCTAGGGAAGAACTCTTGTGAAAAAGATGAGGAAAGTGGTGTGAAAAAGCAAGTAAGTGAGCTCCTTGGTGATCCACAAGCTTCAATCTTCACAAAGCACCTCCTAACACATGTATGGAGCTTGAAAATGGAAGAATATGGTGGTGTTAAAGTGGTGATGGTGGTGGTTATGGTGAGAGCCGATAGGAGAGGGAGAGATGTGAGGGATGGGTGAACTTGAGTGTTAAAGTGAGAATGATATGATCTTGTGATCTATGGCACCTTACTTATGAAGATTTCCTTACAAGATCAAATCCACCAAATCTAGCAATATCTAAATAAGATATCAAATGAAATCTTAGGAAGTATGGTGTGATCTTGGTGGGGTCCCCCACATGGGGCCGTGAATAGTGATGGGGGGGTTATTTGTAAATTTTCATGGTAAGTGAGTAAATGGTTGGAAGTTAGATGTAAAATCTAGTGTTATATGTGTATGATATGTTATATAATGTGTTGGGGTATTCGGGGACCATGTCACACCCCCAAAATCCACCTGCGGATAACACCCGCTTCGAGGGCGTGACCGACCAGGATCCAGCCACCAATTATACCGAATACTTAAGTTGATAACAAAAGTAATACTTACTATTCATAAGCTTAGCGAGTATTAAGTTCAGAGTTTAAAGTGTTAAGTTTCAAACAGTCATAAGTAGCGGAAGCATAAGTACGGTAGTTTAAAACAAAGTTCATGATTCAAAATAAGGTAACACCCAACACAAGGGTGAACAGACACTACACGTTCCCAAGCTGCAAGCTCCTTCGTCACTGGTTACCTGCAAAGCATGCAGTAAGGGGTCAACAATAATGCTGAGTGAGTTCACTAGTTGTCCAGTTTTAATTATCAAAAACTTTGTTTCACCGGTTAATTTATCCGTTTATACATGCCCTGGGGAGCTACCCCAAAAGTTAGCGACTAAACTGTTTTTCCAATACCGAACACTAGGTAACCGTTGCGTATCCGCAGGATGCCCCGATGTCAATGTTCTATCATCATTGACGGATTTCTGAGTACATTAGTTCACGACCGTCCCAAACCAGGGCACGGTGTGAGGCTGGTAAACACCTAAATAGCGCTATCAACTAATAACCCGTTCGCCTAACCCGGCGACTAATCGGTATTTGTAGTAGGGACTTGAGTGATAGAGTTTCGTTTAGTGCCGTTAGTTGCAATCCGTATAAACAGTAATTAACCAAAAGGTTTCCCAATGCCCGGGAAGTAAAAGTAAGTTTTGTTCCCAATAACTAGGGATGGTATGTAAATGGTATCCCCTTTTACCAGGGGATAGGATTGTTTCAGTCTCGTGTCCCAAACCACCGGGACGCATGCTTTTAAGTTGTGAACTCACCTTGGGTTGCTCGGTAGGTTTAGGTTACTTGTCAATCACGCTGGTCACCACGTCCTAACATGGTTACCGGTATAGGTCAGGTTCGGTGTACAAACATTCACGTAAAACACATACTGGCACGTAACATACATACAGGTAAACAGAACACAGCATCACAAAGTCCATTTAACAGATAGTCCAACACAGAATGGCCCAATAACTAAAATGAACAGCCCACTCGCAACCAGCTGGTCTCGAGTCGCAACCAGGTGGTCTCGGCTTGTCACGCGGTGGTTGCGAGTCGCAACCGTGGTCTCGAGTTGTCACGTGTTGGTTGCGAGTCGCAACCGTCGTAGTCTCGAGTCGAAATCTCGTAGTTTCGACTTGTCATGCTTTGGTTGCGAGTCGCAACCGTGTGGTTTCGAGTCGTAATGCCGTCGTTGCGAGTCGGAATGCTGTCGTTGCGAGTCGTAACCTGTCACTTTCATATACACGTGATGATGCAGAAAAGACAGTCCAAATTGTACATATGAAATCAGACCCATATCCGGAAACTACCAATAAGGTTTCTACAAACACTTTTCCTCATTTGACCATTAAACCATATAGATCAAACTTTGCCATTTTAAATCTTCAAACCATCTTCAACTAGTTCATCAAATGTTCATAGTTTTCTAGGGTTTTCTCCTTAACAAAATCATACATTTATGAACCAAAAATCACATATTTCTAGCAAGATTATCATGCAAGAACAAGTAAAACATACACTTTATAATCTTGAACATAGTTTTGGTTGGCATAATCATTCCTAAATCACTATACTTTAGCCATCTTTAAACATGTTATATGAGGGTGTTCACATATGACCAATCTTCACAAATCCTCCTAAAAATCATGTAAAATACTACTAACCAAGCATTTTTCTAGTTCATATACATATCATTCAAGCAAGAATACAAGGCATTTCTAGTTCATAATATTTCACAAATCTTATACACCAAGGAGATAACACTAACCGGTTATGAAAGGAGGGCCGAAAACAAAGAGAAGGGAACCGAGAAGATGGAGTATACGAGTGATAGTCTTGACCGAGTCCTTGTCCGATATCCTTGCTTGAACCGAGATCAAGGAGAAGGAAAGTGGTGTTTGTAGAGGGTTTCTAGTGAGAGAGATTAGAAGAAGTGTTGGTGTGTAAAATGAAGCAAGTGGGGAAAAAGGGTGGGATTTATACAAGGGGTCACGAGTTGGGCTTGGGGGTTTCGGCCCAACCGGTTTCGGCTCACTAGGCCCACTCGAGACCGAGTGGCCCACTCGCAACCGCCCGGTTGCGAGTCATGGTCTCGGGTCGTGGTCTCGACTCTTATATATACATATAATATATACATACATCACATGTCATGCAAAAATCACGTTTCCATTTAATAATATTTATATACCCACAAAATATTACAAGGTGATCGTTCGGAAAAACCTCGAGTGTCACATTATCCCCAAGTTTTAAGAACTTTCGTCCCGAAAGTTGAAGCAGCCACTGCCAAGCTAGCGTGTTTTAACGGGGTGTCACATCATCCCCCCGTTAGTTTGGAATTTCGTCCCGAAATTCGGTTGTAGCTTCAGTGCTGGGGTTTTCGTTTGGGAATAACTGGGGATACTTGGACTTCATCTGGTCCTCCCGCTCCCAGGTAAACTCTGGGCCGCGCCGTGAGTTCCAACGAACTCGTACAAGGGGTATCTGGCTACGTTTGAGGGTTTTGATTTCTCGATCCGTGATCTCAATCGGTTCCTCAGTAAAGTGTAGCTGTTCATCAATCGTCAGTTCCTTAAAAGGAATCACAAGTGTTTCATCCGACAAACACTTCTTCAGGTTAGATACGTGAAAAACGTTGTGCACTGCACTCAGCTCTGCAGGCAGGTTCAATCTATAAGCAACCTTACCGACTTTCTCGGTAATTTCGAATGGTCCAACATATCTTGGATTCAGCTTGCCTCGTTTACCAAAACGAACCACACCCTTCCAGGGTGAGACTTTAAGTAGAACCCGGTCCCCGACCTGGAATTCTAATGGTCTCTTACGCTTGTCAGCGTAGCTTTTCTGACGGTCACGAGCTGCCGCCATGCGTTGCCTGATCTGTGAAATCTTTTCCGTTGTATCTACTACCAGTTCTGGGCCTGTGAGTTGACTATCACCAACTTCCGCCCAGCAGAGAGGTGATCGGCATTTACGACCGTACAATGCCTCAAAAGGTGCCGCCTGAATGCTAGTGTGGTAGCTGTTGTTGTAGGAGAATTCCACCAACGGTAGATGCTTCTCCCAGTTCTTGCCAAAATCGATCACACATGCTCTAAGCATGTCTTCCAGGGTTTGGATGGTGCGTTCAGACTGCCCATCCGTTTGCGGATGATAAGCGGTGCTCATGTCCAAACGTGAGCCAAAGGATTTGTGCATAGCTTGCCACAATTCGGAAGTAAAACGAGCGTCTCGGTCGGAAATAATAGAAGTTGGCACCCCGTGCCTGGAGACTACTTCCTTTAAATAGATTTCTGCCAAGGTAGAAAACTTGTCTGTTTCCTTAATGGCCAGAAAGTGTGCAGACTTAGTCAAACGATCTACTATCACCCAAATAGTATCATTCCCGCGTTGAGATCTAGGTAGCCCTGTAACAAAATCCATGGAAATCTGTTCCCATTTCCATTTCGGGATTTCGGGTTGCTGTAGTAGGCCTGCTGGTTTCTGATACTCGATCTTGACTCTTGCACAGGTCAAACACTTGCCAACATAGGCTGCTATGTGGGCTTTCATGCCAGGCCACCAGTATGTGGTTTTCAAGTCGTGGTACATCTTATCTGCACCAGGATGTACTGAATAACGGGACTTATGGGCTTCGTCCATCACAAGCTCTCGTAGGTCTCCGTAAAGTGGGACCCAAATGCGCCCTGCCACATAGTAGGCGCCGTCTTCTTTCTGTTCTAGCTGTTGTCTTGATCCTCGCAGGGACTCAGCCCTGATGTTTTCCGGTTTCAGAGCTTCAATCTGAGCATTTCGAATCTGGGTAGGGAGACTAGACTGGATGGTAAGTTGTAATGCTCGCACGCGCCGTGGTATAGTGTCCTTTCGGCTGAGGGCGTCTGCCACAACATTGGCCTTGCCCGGATGATACTTGATGGCGCATTCATAGTCATTCAAAAGTTCGACCCATCGACGTTGTCGCATGTTTAACTCCTTCTGCTTGAAGATATGCTCGAGACTCCTGTGATCGGTGTAAATGGTGCACTTGGTACCGTACAGGTAATGTCTCCATATCTTAAGCGCAAATATTACCGCTCCCAGTTCCAAATCATGCGTTGTGTAGTTCCTTTCATGCGTCTTAAGTTGTCGAGAGGCGTAAGCGATAACTTTCTCGCGTTGCATCAACACGCAACCGAGCCCATGAATAGACGCATCGCAGTAGACCACAAAGTCGTCAGTGCCTTCAGGTAACGAGAGAATAGGAGCACTGCAGAGGTTATCCTTAAGCCTCTGAAAAGCAGATTCCTGTGCTTCATTCCACTTGTAGGTGATGCCTTTCTGAGTGAGCGTAGTGAGGGGTTGTGCAATCTTTGAGAATCCCTGAATGAATCTGCGGTAGTAACCTGCCAATCCCAAAAATTGGCGAACTTCAGTCGGAGTCTTAGGGGTAGGCCAATTCTTTATAGAGTCGATCTTAGCTGGGTCGACGTGGATTCCATCCTTGTTAACCACGTGCCCAAGGAAATGGACTTCTCGAAGCCAGAAGTCGCATTTCGAGAACTTGGCATACAGTTGCTCGTTGCGAAGGAGTTCGAGGATAAGTCGTAGGTGTTGTTCATGCTCTTCCTGACTTTTCGAGTAGATCAAGATGTCGTCTATAAAAACGATCACGAATTTGTCGAGGTAGGGTTTGCATACCCGGTTCATGAGATCCATGAACACTGCAGGGGCGTTGGTCATTCCGAAGGGCATAACGAGGAATTCATAATGACCATAACGAGTTCTGAATGCAGTTTTGGAAATATCTTCGTTACGGACCCTTAACTGATGGTAGCCTGATCGCAGATCAATCTTAGAATAGTAGCTCGATCCTTGCAGTTGATCAAACAAATCGTCGATTCGCGGGAGAGGGTAACGATTCTTGATGGTAACCTTGTTCAACTCACGATAGTCAATGCACATTCGGAACGTGCCATCCTTCTTCTTAACAAAGAGTACCGGTGCTCCCCAGGGGGATGAACTAGGGCGGATAAATCCTTTATCCAATAGTTCTTGTAGTTGCGTCGAGAGTTCCTTCAATTCTGCGGGGGCTAGTCGATAAGGCGCACGAGCTATAGGCGCTGCCCCGGGAGCTAGCTCGATTTGGAATTCGACCTGACGATGGGGAGGGAGTCCAGGTAATTCCTCAGGAAATACCTCGGGGTAGTCACGCACTACTGGAAAGTCTTCAATCCTCTTTTCCTTTTCCTGCGTGTTGGTAACAAGTGCTAAGATAGCGGTGTGCCCTTTCCGTAAACACTTCTGGGCCTTCAAGAACGAGATAACGCCTGAGACTTCTCCGCCTTTGCCACCTTGTACAATGAGGGGTTTGCCAGAACGGCGAGGAATACGAACTGCTTTCTCTTGACAAAGGATCTCAGCGCGATGCTTGGATAACCAATCCATACCAATAACGACGTCGAAGCTTCCAAGAGTAACAGGGAAAAGGTCGATACTAAATGTCTGACCAGACAACTCTAGTTTGCAACCCTTGACAACGTGTGAGGCCTCGATGTTTCTACCATTAGCTAACTCGACGATATGAGGAGAACTTAGTAACGAAAGCGGACGCTTAAGCTTCTTACTAATACGTAGGGATACATAACTAGCATCGGCACCGGAATCAAATAACACAGAAACATAACGATCATCGAGTAGGAACTTACCCGCCACGACATTGGGGTCATTCCTTGCTTCACCAGCTCCGATCACGAAAGCTCTTCCTCTGGCACCATTCCCAGCATTGTTGTTCTGATTGTTGTTCCCAGCTCCCTGATTATTGTTGCGGTTCTGATTCAGTTCAGGGCAATCCTTCTTAAAGTGTCCCTCAGCTCCACACTTAAAACATGCCCGGTTGTTTCCCTGCTGCTGTTGCTGTTGGGGTTGTTGCTGATTCTGTCTAGCTGGGAACTGACTTCTACAATCCTTGGCTTCGTGCCCCATCTTGTGGCATCGCTGACACTGGCCCTTGTTACACGCCCCATGGTGGTGTCTGTTACACTTGTTGCACTTTGGGTAGCTTCCCCGGTAGCCACCCTGTTGCTGGGTGCCTTTGCTGTTTTCAGTTTTCCTTTGCTGTGCTGGGGCCTGAGTGGGGTTAGCATCCTTGCTTTGACTTCCTTCCCACTTACGTTTGCTGTCACTAGAAGTTCCGACAGTAGCACTGATCCTTTTGGGCAACCTGCCCTCTTCCACAGCCTGATCAGTAAGTTTGTGAGCAAGTCGAACAATCGGCTGAATGGTAGTGTGGTTGGCTGAAGTTACATGGCTTCGAATCTCTGGAGCCAAACCCTTGATGTACAGTTCGATTCTTCGATACATAGGTCGAGACATGTTTGGGCAAAGAGCAGCATAGTCATTAGACAGCTTGGTGTAAGTTTCAATTTCCGACCCAACCATCTTGAGCTCATAGTACTCATTCTCAAGCTTGTGGATGTCATCCCGGTGACAGTATTCATCCTTAATCATATCCTTGAAATCCTCCCATGCCGTAGCATTTGCAGTCTCCAACCCAAACATCTGAATCTGCGCCTTCCACCAAGAAAGCGCGCTTCCTTCAAGCGTAGCAGTAGCAAATTTCACCCAATTTGCAGGGGGACACTCGCAAACAGCAAAAACAGCTTCAATTTTCTCAATCCAATGCAGAAGACCTATGGCACCCTCAGTGCCGTTGAAAGGGAGAGGCTTGCAATCCATGAAAGTTTTGAAAGTACACACTGGTGGTTGCGCAGGTGCATGCTGACCTATAGGGTGAGAAGCGAAACGTATAGGTTTAGAGGCGAAAAGTCGATGTGGCGGTAGGATCTAAACATCCTAAAACAACGAGCTTACCTATAGGGTGAGCTGCGAAAGCTGCAGCCACGGTGTTGAGCAGGTTAGTGAACTGAGCCTGCGTCATGTTAATGTTTCCTCTTCCGCGTCCACTCATTGTCTTCATAACCAGAAAACACAGTATGAGTGTGGTGTCGTAGTGTAGCGAGAATGAGATAGAAGAGAGAGGTGTATCTATCTAGTTAGGCACACTAGTACGTATAGCATAACAGGAAACATAAAGTAAACAAGTAAACACTGGTCCGAGCTATGAGGTCAAATGTGTCGAGCCTTGCACTTAGAGTGTAGTGTCGTCACGAGTCACGGGTTATAGTCTGGTTTTCTCCAAAAAGATTTTCCCCTTTTTAAAACCAAGTTCACTATAACCAATGGCTCTGATACCAATCTGTCACACCCCCAAAATCCACCTGCGGATAACACCCGCTTCGAGGGCGTGACCGACCAGGATCCAGCCACCAATTATACCGAATACTTAAGTTGATAACAAAAGTAATACTTACTATTCATAAGCTTAGCGAGTATTAAGTTCAGAGTTTAAAGTGTTAAGTTTCAAACAGTCATAAGTAGCGGAAGCATAAGTACGGTAGTTTAAAACAAAGTTCATGATTCAAAATAAGGTAACACCCAACACAAGGGTGAACAGACACTACACGTTCCCAAGCTGCAAGCTCCTTCGTCACTGGTTACCTGCAAAGCATGCAGTAAGGGGTCAACAATAATGCTGAGTGAGTTCACTAGTTGTCCAGTTTTAATTATCAAAAACTTTGTTTCACCGGTTAATTTATCCGTTTATACATGCCCTGGGGAGCTACCCCAAAAGTTAGCGACTAAACTGTTTTTCCAATACCGAACACTAGGTAACCGTTGCGTATCCGCAGGATGCCCCGATGTCAATGTTCTATCATCATTGACGGATTTCTGAGTACATTAGTTCACGACCGTCCCAAACCAGGGCACGGTGTGAGGCTGGTAAACACCTAAATAGCGCTATCAACTAATAACCCGTTCGCCTAACCCGGCGACTAATCGGTATTTGTAGTAGGGACTTGAGTGATAGAGTTTCGTTTAGTGCCGTTAGTTGCAATCCGTATAAACAGTAATTAACCAAAAGGTTTCCCAATGCCCGGGAAGTAAAAGTAAGTTTTGTTCCCAATAACTAGGGATGGTATGTAAATGGTATCCCCTTTTACCAGGGGATAGGATTGTTTCAGTCTCGTGTCCCAAACCACCGGGACGCATGCTTTTAAGTTGTGAACTCACCTTGGGTTGCTCGGTAGGTTTAGGTTACTTGTCAATCACGCTGGTCACCACGTCCTAACATGGTTACCGGTATAGGTCAGGTTCGGTGTACAAACATTCACGTAAAACACATACTGGCACGTAACATACATACAGGTAAACAGAACACAGCATCACAAAGTCCATTTAACAGATAGTCCAACACAGAATGGCCCAATAACTAAAATGAACAGCCCACTCGCAACCAGCTGGTCTCGAGTCGCAACCAGGTGGTCTCGGCTTGTCACGCGGTGGTTGCGAGTCGCAACCGTGGTCTCGAGTTGTCACGTGTTGGTTGCGAGTCGCAACCGTCGTAGTCTCGAGTCGAAATCTCGTAGTTTCGACTTGTCATGCTTTGGTTGCGAGTCGCAACCGTGTGGTTTCGAGTCGTAATGCCGTCGTTGCGAGTCGGAATGCTGTCGTTGCGAGTCGTAACCTGTCACTTTCATATACACGTGATGATGCAGAAAAGACAGTCCAAATTGTACATATGAAATCAGACCCATATCCGGAAACTACCAATAAGGTTTCTACAAACACTTTTCCTCATTTGACCATTAAACCATATAGATCAAACTTTGCCATTTTAAATCTTCAAACCATCTTCAACTAGTTCATCAAATGTTCATAGTTTTCTAGGGTTTTCTCCTTAACAAAATCATACATTTATGAACCAAAAATCACATATTTCTAGCAAGATTATCATGCAAGAACAAGTAAAACATACACTTTATAATCTTGAACATAGTTTTGGTTGGCATAATCATTCCTAAATCACTATACTTTAGCCATCTTTAAACATGTTATATGAGGGTGTTCACATATGACCAATCTTCACAAATCCTCCTAAAAATCATGTAAAATACTACTAACCAAGCATTTTTCTAGTTCATATACATATCATTCAAGCAAGAATACAAGGCATTTCTAGTTCATAATATTTCACAAATCTTATACACCAAGGAGATAACACTAACCGGTTATGAAAGGAGGGCCGAAAACAAAGAGAAGGGAACCGAGAAGATGGAGTATACGAGTGATAGTCTTGACCGAGTCCTTGTCCGATATCCTTGCTTGAACCGAGATCAAGGAGAAGGAAAGTGGTGTTTGTAGAGGGTTTCTAGTGAGAGAGATTAGAAGAAGTGTTGGTGTGTAAAATGAAGCAAGTGGGGAAAAAGGGTGGGATTTATACAAGGGGTCACGAGTTGGGCTTGGGGGTTTCGGCCCAACCGGTTTCGGCTCACTAGGCCCACTCGAGACCGAGTGGCCCACTCGCAACCGCCCGGTTGCGAGTCATGGTCTCGGGTCGTGGTCTCGACTCTTATATATACATATAATATATACATACATCACATGTCATGCAAAAATCACGTTTCCATTTAATAATATTTATATACCCACAAAATATTACAAGGTGATCGTTCGGAAAAACCTCGAGTGTCACAGACCATAACTAATCAAGAAATGGTAAAACAATGTTTCTGACAAAATTTTTGGTGTTCCGGGTAGTGTCCGGTTGTTTGGTTAGATACCGGTTCGTTAAAGTGCTAAGTTGTTCTGTATAGTGTCTTTTATGTGTCTTTTTGTAACACTTTTAATTCCCAGCACTTAGGAAAGCATACAGGACCATTCTGTCAATTTTCTGCACAAGACTAGTATGTTAACACACACATGTAAGTATGACGCAGTAATTAGAAAGTATTTAAGTAATTCAACACAGTCATCAAGCACTTTAATTAACATTAATAAATCGTACGGATACATGTAATTATGAGGGTTGTCACATTCTCCCCCTATTAAGAAAATTTTGTCCCGAAATTTAGCGCGTGGTTACTGAGGAAGCTAGTTAAGTTGCGTGGTTTCCTGGTTTTCCTGGGGTGTCACGTCATCCCCCCGTTGGTTTGGAATTTCGTCCCGAAATTCTGTAGTAGCTTCAGCCTTAGTAGTGGTTGCACTTTTCCTAAACAACTGGGGATACTTGAGTTTCATTTGGTTTTCTCGTTCCCAGGTATACTCTGGGCCACGACGGGAGTTCCAACGAACTCAAACAAGGGGTATTCCGGTATGCTTGAGAACCTTAACATCTCGATCAGTAATCTCTACTGGTTCCTCGACGAATCGCAGCTGGTCGTCGATAGTGAGCTCCTTGAGAGGAACTATGAGGGTCTCATCCGACAGACACTTCTTCAGATTCGACACATGGAAAACATTGTGAACTCCGCTGAGTTCTGCCGGTAGATTTAGCTTGTAGGCCACCTTGCCAATTTTCTCAATGATTTCGAAGGGTCCAACATATCGCGGGTTGAGTTTGCCTCGTTTGCCAAAACGAACTACACCATTCCAAGGTGAGACTTTAAGTAGCACTCGATCCCCAACCTGGAACTCGAGTGGTTTCCTTCACTTATCAGCATAGCTTTTCTGACGGTCACGAGCTGCCGCCATTCATTGTCATATCTGAGCAATTCTCTCGGTTGTATCTACTACAAGTTCTGGGCCTGTTATTTGACTGTCGCCAACCTCTGCCCAACAAAGAGGTGATCGACACTTCCGTCCGTACAATGCCTCAAACGGAGCGGCCTGGATACTGGTGTGGTAACTGTTGTTATACGAAAACTCCACTAACGGGAGGTGTTTTTCCCAGCCATTACCAAAGTCTATTACACATGCCCTAAGCATGTCTTCGAGGGTTTGTATGGTGCGTTCAGATTGCCCATCCGTCTATGGATGATATGCCGTGCTCATGTCTAATCGAGAACCAAAGGACTTGTGCATAGCTCGCCACAACTCAGATGTAAAACGTGAGTCACGATCAGAAATGGTAGAGGTTGGCACTCCGTGCCTTGATACTACTTCCTTTAGGTAAATGTCTGCTAGAGTGGAAAACTTATCCTTTTCCTTGATAGCCAGAAAATGTGCAGACTTGGTCAATCGATCCACGATCACCCAAATGGTATCATTTCCACGTTGAGATCTAGGCAGACCAGTAACGAAATCCATGGAAATTTGCTCCCATTTCCATTTAGGTATCTCTGGTTGTTGAAGTGGGCCTGATGGTTTCTGGTATTCGACCTTGACCGTAGCACAAGTCAAGCATTTACTGACGTAGGTTGCTCTGTTGGCTTTCATACCAGGCCACCAGTATGTAGTCTTTAGGTCGTGGTACATCTTATCTGAACCAGGATGTACTGAGTAACGAGACTTGTGCGCTTCATCCATCACAAGTTCGCGTAAGTTTCCGTAAAGTGGGACCCAGATGCGCCCTGTTACATAGTAGGCGCCGTCTTCCTTTTGTTCTAGCCGTTGCCTCGATCCTCGTAAGGACTCAGCCCTGATGTTTTCTGCTTTCAACGCTTCAACCTGAGCATCTCGTATCTGGGTAGGAAGACTAGATTGGATGGTAAGTTGTAACGCTCGCACACGTTTAGGTGTAGTATCCTTTCGACTGAGGGCGTCGGCCACAACATTGGCTTTGCCCGGATGGTACTTGATCGCACATTCGTAATCATTCAAGAGCTCGACCCATTGACGTTGTCGCATGTTTAATTCCTTTTGCTTGAAGTTATGCTCGAGACTCCTGTGATCGGTGTAAATGGTGCACTTGGTACCGTATAGGTAATGTCTCCATATCTTAAGTGCGAAAACAACTGCTCCCAATTCCAAGTCGTGCGTAGTGTAGTTCCTTTCGTGAACTTTAAGTTGGCGCGATGCGTAGGCAATGACCTTGTCACGTTGCATCAACACGCAACCAAGTCCTTGGATGGAAGCGTCGCAGTAAACCACAAAATCATCTGTGCCTTCAGGCAATGAGAGGATAGGCACGCTACAAAGTCTGTCTTTTAAGTGCTGAAATGCAGACTCCTGTGCATCACCCCAACGATAGGTGACACCCTTCTGAGTCAGTGAAGTGAGAGGTTGCGCAATCTTTGAGAAATCCTTGATAAACCTTCTGTAATATCCTGCCAAACCCAAGAATTGGCGGATTTCTGTTGGTGTACGGGGTGCAGGCCAGTTCTTGATCGAGCCTACCTTGGATGGATCCACATGAATCCGATCCTTGTTTACCACGTGGCCTAGAAAGTGGACTTCGCGAAGCCAGAAGTCACATTTCGAGAATTTGGCATACAACTGCTCTGTTCGAAGAAGTTCTAAAATAAGCCTCAGGTGTTGCTCGTGTTCTTCCTGACTCTTCGAATAGATCAGGATGTCGTCGATGAAAACTATGACAAACTTATCCAGGTAAGGCTTGCACACTCTGTTCATGAGGTCCATGAAGACCGCAGGTGCATTCGTTAATCCAAAAGGCATAACCAGAAACTCGTAATGCCCATACCGAGTCCTGAATGTTGTTTTAGAGACATCCTCGTCTCGGACTCTCAGTTGATGGTAGCCTGACCTTAGGTCAATCTTGGAATAGAAACTCGACCCTTGCAACTGGTCGAATAAGTCATCAATGCGTGGGAGCGGATAACGATTCTTCACGGTCACCTTGTTGAGTTCGCGGTAGTCGATATACATTCTGAAGGTACCGTCTTTCATCTTCACGAATAACACTAGAGCTCCCCAAGGCGAAGAGCTAGGACGTATGAAACCCTTTTCCAAGAGTTCTTGTAGTTGCGTAGACAGTTCTTCAAGTTATGATGGTGCTAGTCGATAAGGTGCTCGAGCTATGGGTGCTGCTCAAGGAGCTAGCTCGATTTGAAACTCAAATTGACGATGAGGCGGAAGACCAGGTAATTCCTCAGGAAAATCACGTACAATAGGTATGTCTTCTATCTTCCTTTCTTCCGAAGATGTATCAGAAACGAGGGCTAGAATAGCAGTGTGGCCCGTCCGCAAACACTTCTGGGCCTTTAAGAAAGAGATGATGCCCACAACAGCACCACTCTTGTCGCCACGAATTACGAGGGGTTCTTCACCAGAACGAGTAATACGTACGATTTTCTCCTTGCAAATAATCTCCGCTTGATGTTGAGATAGCCAAACCATCCCAATAACGACGTCGAAACTACCAAGTATGATAGGAATAAGATCGATGGAGAAGGTCTAGCCAGCTAAGACGAGGTTACAACCCTTAACTACGTGTGTGGCCTCGAGACTTTTACCGTTTGCTAGTTCTACTGTGTGTTTGGTGGTCAAAAGTGTCGGAGTGCGCTTAAGCATTTGGCTAACTTTTAAGGACACATAACTAGTATCGGCACCCGAATCAAATAAAACAGTAACAAAGAAATCATCCAGAAGAAACTTACCCATCACAACGTTGGGATCGTTCCTCGCATCACCCTGACCCAGCACAAAAACACGTCCCCTGGCTCCATTTCCATCATTGTTTCCCCCATTATTGTTTCCGTTCCCCTGATTGTTGTTGTTGTTTTGTTTCTGGTTTAACTGGGGGCAGTTTCTCTTGAAGTGACCTTCAGCACCACACTGATAGCATCCCTTGTTACCCTGCTGTTGCTGCCGCTGATTCTGTGGAGCTTGTGGCTGCTGTTGACGATTCTGATTCGCAGGACGTGAGCTCCTGCAATCCTTGGCTTCAGGACCCAGCTTGTTACATCTCTGACAACGACCCTTGTTGCACGGCCCGTTGTGGTGCAAATTACATCGATTGCACTTGGGGTGATTTCCCTTGTATCCACCCTGACCTTGATTCCCAGAAGACTGCTGTCCGGGGCTCCTGTACTCATCTGTCTTTCGCTGCTGGGACTGAGACTGAACTGAAGTAGAGCCCTTGCCCGAATTTCCATCCCACTTGCGCTTGTTATCACTGGGAGCATCAGTAGTAGTAGCGCTAAAACGCTTGGGCAGCCTGTTTTGCTCAACTGCCTGATCAGTGAGACGATGAGCCAACCGGATGATTTGCTGAATAGTGCCAAGATTAGCTGAGGTCACGTGGCTTTGAATTTCTGGCACCAAACCCTTAAGGTACAGCTCGATACGCTTGATAGGAGGATCCACCACAGTGGGACACAAGATAGCTAATTCGTTCGATCTCTTTGTGTATGCCTCGATTTCAGACCCCGTCATCTTCAAATTGAAAAATTCCACCTCTAGCTTGTGGATGTCGTCACGACTACAGTACTCTTCTTTAATTAGTTCTTTGAAGTCGTTCTATGGGGTGGCATTAGCAACCGCCAGCCCTAGCAGTTGGACATGTGCTTTCCACCAGGTTAACGCAGCACCTTCGAGTGTTCCAGTAGCAAATTTCACCCTACGATCTTCAGGGCATTCACACATCTCAAAAACAGACTCAATCTTCTCGAACTAGTGAAGAAGACCTACAGCTCCTTCTGTGCCGCTGAAAGTACTAGGTCGGCAATCCATGAATGTCTTGAACGTGCACACAGGAGGTTGAGCATGTTGACCTGTCGTGAGAGTAAGGAAGGACAAAGTTTATCACAACGGTTGGTTTATGAGAGTAGGATCTAAACATCCTAGGATAGGTCGAAATAGCAGGTTATACCTCCTGCTGGAGCTGCTGCGAGTGCCTCAGCAACTCGTTCATTGATCAAAGCCGTCAACTGGGCTTGAGTCAGGTTGATACCACCACGTCCTCCGCATCCGTTCATGATCTTCACAACGAAGCAACGTAAGTGAGAAAAGTGTCGCGAAAGTGCGTAAGCGAGGGACAATAGAAGAGAGTAAGCACACAAGGCTCAAATAGCAGTTATCACATTAACTAATGTACTATGTGAGCTATCAAACAGACAATGTAAACATAAATCATACCACCTATTGTGTCGAGTCTTGCACGTGGAGCGAAGCGTCGTTGTGGATCGTTGGGCACTGTACAGGTTATAGTCTGGTTTTGTCAAAAAGCTTTTCCTTTTTAAAACCAAGTTCACTATAACCAATGGCTCTGATACCAATCTGTCACACCCCAAAAATCCACACGCGGAGTACCACCGCTTGGAGGCGTGACGTGACCAGGATCAAGCCACCAATCATATTGAACATTGTATTTAAGATAGATAAAAATCCAACCACACAATATAATTGGTGATCAAAAGCTAGTTAACCAAGTTCAAATTAAACAGCGGAAGCATAAAACGTGAAACCAAAACATAAGTCTTAAAAGTTCATAAAGTTCAAATATTAAGCACGGGACATAACAGTCCATTTCCCACAACGACCTCTCCTCCTCGTGCAAGCTCCATAAACATCTAACGACCTGCAAGGCATGTAACAACGAGTCAATAATAAAGTTGAGCGAGTTTATAGTTGGTTGTTTAGTTTTAGAAGTTTTCTTTGGAAACCATAAGCTGTTTTGTAAACCACGAGTTAACCAGTATCTTTGTTTTTCCCCAAACCATACCCATGATCAGTGGGGGCCTCCCCATGTGAACCACTAGACCGTTACCATATCGACAACTGATGAAAGTAAGTTGTGCCCTAAGTCAATGTCTATCATCATTGACTGAGTGCCCAGATCCATTAGTACACGCCCGTCCTACTGGCACGGTGTGAGGCTTGTCAACCCTAATAGCGCTATTAACTAATGACCCGCTCGCCATTGGCCCATCGATTAAGTCGATATAAAAATGAGGGACTTAATGATAGAGTTTTGTCTAGTAAGTTTTAAGGTTGTTGTCCTACCCAAGGAGGATGAACGTACGTATTCTATCCAAGGAGAATACGCAGGATTAATATTGGCATCCTACCTATGGAGGATGGCGGTACATATCCTACCTAAGGAGGATATGCAGGTTCCGTTTTAGTTCTTTAACCCATTCCCAACCACCGGGAATCCGATGCCTTGGAAAGAGTGTGAACTCACCTTGGTTTGCTCGGTTAGATTAGTTACTCTAATAATCAGAAATCAAGCACGTCCTAATAAGGTACAGATAACAATCAGTTTTTTGTGAATGCATAACACATATCCTACGTACGGTTTATCTACTCACTACTTTTCCCACATACCACGCAATTCAAATGTCACGTTCTGACTTTTGTGGAAAGATCATAGTTAAAAATACACCTGTAACACTTGTTAGAAAATATTTTCTATGTGTTGGAATTTTTAGAAAATTTCGCCAGAGTTTCCTTTGTAAATGGAGGCGTCCATGCTAATATGCATATCATTTTCTTTTCCAAAATTCATTCAACAATCAACAACAGTTTACCAAGAGCAAACTATTCCATTTACAAGCCAACATGAACTTGATGTCTCATAAAAACGTGTAGTAACTTGGTGAGGCATTTAGTGGGCTTAGTTACCCTCCAAAGTGTGTTTACTTTATTTAAAATCTCATTCTCGGGATTTTTAGATGTTCACAACTTGTGAACCTATTTTACAAAAATATTTCTTTTCAACATTTTCATGTGTCGCTAGTATCCATATACTTACTTTATTTCCAAAATAGTGTAAGGATCATGATCTTTCAAAAACGTCTTTTAAACTTGGTTTATTTAGGAAAATCATTAACAAGTTTTAGATCTACAAATTACTAGATCACTTTGCTTGTTATTTTACAAGAAATCATTTTGTCACCAAGTTCATGTCTAAATATGGAGGTGATTCTTTTATGTAAACCCCTAATCACCTCCTACTTGTTAAATCATGTTTTTAATCATAAGTTAACAAGTTTCATATAATGATCAACAACATATTTCTAGTAATCAACAAGCAAGCATCAACATACACCCAATAACATCATACTAGCATCATTTCATCATGTTTCATCTTTATGTAAAGCTTTAGGTTCATGATTTATGTTTGTGTTCTTTTAGTGTTTCTTGTTATAATCAACATACTACATCTTTTCACCGTTAAAGTAGAAGTAAACAAGGATTATCAAGAACTTACAACTAGCTCAAAGGCTAAGGAAGAACTCTTGTGAAAAAGATGAGGAAAGTGGTGTGAAAAAGCAAGTAAGTGAGCTCCTTGGTGATCCACAAGCTTCAATCTTCACAAAGCACCTCTTAACACATGTATGGAGCTTGAAAATGGAAGAATATGGTGGTGTTAAGGTGGTGATGGTGGCGGTTATGGTGAGAGCCGAGAGGAGAGGGAGAGATGTGAGGGATGGGTGAACTTGAGTGTTGAAGTGAGAATGATATGATCTTGTGATCTATGGCACCTTACTTATGAAGATTTCCTTACAAGATCAAATCCACCAAATCTAGCAATATCTAAATAAGATATCAAACGAAATCTTAGGAAGTATGGTGTGATCTTGGTGGGGTCCCCCACATGGGGCCGTGAATATTGATGGGGGGTTATTTGTAAATTTTCATGGTAAGTGGGTAAATGGTTGGAAGTTAGATGTAATATCTAGTGTTATATGTGTATGATATGTTATATAATGTGTTGGGGTATTCGGGGACCATAACTAATCAAGAAATGGTAAAACAATGTTTCTGACAAAATTTTTGGTGTTCCGGGTAGTGTCCGGTTGTTTGGTTAGATACCGGTTCGTTAAAGTGCTAAGTTGTTCCGTATAGTGTCTTTTATGTGTCTTTTTGTAACACTTTTAATTCCCGGCACTTAGGAAAGCATACAGGACCATTCTGTCAATTTTCTACACAAGATTAGTATGTTAACACGCACATGTAAGCATGACGCAGTAATTAGAAAGTAGTTAAGTAATTCAACACAGTCATCAAGCACTTTAATTAACATTAATAAATCGTACGGATATATGTAATTATGAGGGTTGTCACAACAAGGGATTGTTCCGTCGATGAAGCAGAGGAATACATGTTCAAAGTAGTAATCATCTAAGACTCCGCTGCAGGGGCGGACCTTTAGTTATGTCGGGCGTAGCCCGGGCTATGGCTCAAGTTTTTACTAGTAGTGTTTTTTTTTTTGATTTTTATACATAGGACACCCTTGAACAAGTATGAGGACACCCCGAAATTTTTTTTTACAAAATAATAAGATGTTGGTAAGCCCAAATAAGTAAATAATAACACATTACATCCATTGTTTTGCTCATCAACTTCAGTTGGTTATTGTGGCAGTTGCAAAAAACATACCGGTGTCAAACTTTCTATGAGTTCCTTTCCATGGTTGTCACTACGGTTTCAGCTTCTTGCAAACGAAAAGATATGTTAAGGGAGGAAAAAAAAGGCTAGAGTGGAAAAAGAATTACTTGAAGGTGAAATTAAAATGGGTAAAGGATTAAACCAAGAGGTTTCTCTAGCACGAGCCGGTGATACGCGATGGGGTTCACATCATAGAACCATCATCAGTTTGATTAGATTGTTTCCGGAAGTTGTGACCGTACTCCAATATGTTAAAGAAGATGGAGATTGCAGTCAACAATGAACAAATGCAAAAGGTATCTTATCGTATTTTAAAAAACTCGAGTTTGTTTTTTATATGCATTTGATGGGAGATATATTAAGTTACACAAATGCTCTTTCAAAACACCTTCAACAAAAAGGTAAAGATTTATTAGAAGTGGCCAACTTGATAAATGGTACAAAACGAGCATTAAATGCTTTAAGACAAAATGGGTTTGAGCCGATGTTGGAAAAAGTGACTTCCTTTTGTAAAAAATACAACATTACAATGTTGGACATGACGGAAAGTTATGGTAACCTAAGAAACCGAAAGAATGTCATTACAAATCGACATCATTTTGAAGTTGACATTTTTAATGAGGTTTTAGACATGCAAATTCAAGAATTAGGAAATCGATTTAGTGAGGTAACAACTACTTTGATAAAAAATATGTCGGGTGTAAATACTTCTAACGGTTTTTCTAAGTTTGACCCATCGAAGATATTGGCGTTTGCTAAGATGTACCCGGATGATTTTACTACACAAGAAATAGGGACTCTTTTGGGTGATATTGAGTCATTTCGTCACACAATAAGCGATGATGATAACTTTGACAACTTGAATGGAATAAGTGATCTTGCGCGTCTTATGGTTGAAACGGGAACGCATATTTCTTGTCCTTTAGTTTATCGGGTAGTTAAGTTAGCTTTGCTTGTACCGGTTGCAACCGCAACCGTTGAAAGATGTTTTTCGAAATTGAAGCTTGTCAAAACGGATTTACGCAATCGAATGGGCCAAGAATTTTTTAACAATGCTATGGTTTGTACGGTCGAAAAGGATTTTTTACGTGAAGTAAAAGACGAGGATGTAATGGAATGATTTCAAGCTATGAAAAAAAGAAGAGGACAAATCTATTAGGTAATTGTTTTACTTTATTTATTTATTGTCGTTTTTTTAATATTGTATGATTGCATGATAAAAAAAAAATTGGGATACCCCTGAGTTGATGTTCTAGTTCCGCCACTGCTCCGCCGTCGAAGATTAGTGTTTCCGTCACAACCCTCACCCACCCCTTGTATTCCATTCTCGTATATTTAGGGAATCTAGGGGTTTTTTTTCACTTTCCAAATTGCACAAAATCATCCAAATCAAGAAACTTGTCGAGTTTATGGAGTGAAGAATCTAGGGTTTACGCAATTCAGTTCGAGAAATCGCATTATCAGATATTGATTTTTGATATTTTGTTACTTTTTTGTTTAAAACCCAAAACGAAATGGGGAATGAAACGAGAATTAGCTTTCGCATTGGAAGCTCAATCTCAGTTTAGTTGATTCACCGGTTTGACTTGCTCGTCGGATGGGAGAATGAAAGTTGCTGAATTTATGTTAATTGTTGGGAGTTTCTAGGCTTTTTGATTGAGAAATTTGAAAATGTTTGGGTATGGACGCGATAGTGAACGGGATTTGATCATGGATGCGATGGTGATGGTGTTGGTTTCAGTTTGTGGTTTATGGAGTTGGTGGCTGGTGGTATTTTATAGAAGGTGGTGGTTTTAGAGCAAGTTGGGGTGGTGTTTTAGAAGGAGGGGTGAGAAGAAGCGGATGGTAGTTTTAGTTATTGTTTTTTTATTAGTAAGGGTAGTTTAGTCATTTCATACTCATTTAACTGAGAAAACTAACTTCCCTCCATTTCAAGGACTATCCGAATAACAACTACTTAAATCATAGGAAGCAAGAATGTAATTTTAAAATGTTTTTGACTAAAGGTGAAATTTTGTAAAACCACGTGACTATCCGGGCATTTTACTCAAATAAATATGAACGTGCTTTTCATTTATATGACTAAGGTTGTGTATTTCTAGAGTAAACTGCCATTTTGGTCCCTGAGGTTTGATCACTTTTGTCACTTTAGTCCAAATTTGAAACATTTTGCATCTGGGTCCCTATGGTTTCACTTTTATTGCCAATTTGCTCTAAAAATGAAATCATGTCATATTTTTCAAATTAAATCCTTCTATTTTGTCTTTTTCCTCAGGGGCAAAATGGACATTTCATTTTTATTTTATTTAAAGCTTTTATTAAAACAATAATCTTTTGTGGGTCCTACCACACCCCCACTTCTTCTTCTACCTCATTTCTCTCTGTAACTCTCCTGCATAACAACCACCATCCATCAACACATCCACCACCATCAATCTCCACCACCGCCACCATCTATCTCTACCTCCACCACTGCTCAACGTCACACCCAAAACCCTGACCACGAAAACCGGAAACCGCCACAACATCTTTGATGATCTGTAACCACAAAATGAGATATTAACTAGTTTGGGCCAGTAGAACACACATTACTACATTATAAGCAAAAACTTAGGATCCTTCAAGTTGAATCTAACAAATCGATCAAAAACTTCAAGCTGCTAAATATAAATTGTAATTTGCATCATAAAACCCGATCTAACGCAGATACATGAACATATAAAGCTATAAGTTTGTAAATCAACCGGTATCAAACAAAAATCTCAGAGTCAATATGAAGATAATTTATATACCTTTGCATAATAATCTTTCCAGACTCTTTTGGCAATCTGATGACCTCCTAAATCGAACGCTTTGAACTTAATTTTTCCAATACTCAACTCTTCGGACGCCGGATGTTGTGTCGGTTGATGTTGAACTAATCTTTGGTGAAACATATTGAATCAGATCAGAATACAACAAAATCTCGATGAAAATCTCACAAATCGGTAACAATTAGGTGCTTGTTTCTGCAACTGCTGCTTGTTCTATTGTGATTTGGGTGTGACATTAAGCGGTGGTGGAGGTGGTGATGGATGGTGGTTGTTATGGTAGGAGGGAGACAAAAAGAATGGGGGTAGAAGAAGAAGTGGGGGTCTGTTGGGACCCACAAAAGATTATTGTTTTAATGAAAGCTTCAAATAAAATAAAAAAAATGATCATTTTACCCCTGAGAAAAAAGACAAAATAGCATAATTTAATTTGAGAAATATGACCTGATTTATTTTTGGACCAGAATGGCAATAAAAGTGAAACCACAGAGACCCAGATGCAAAAGGTTTGAGTTTTGGACTAAGGTGACAAAAGTGACCAAACCTTAAGGACCAAAATGACAGTTTACTCTATTTCATATAATAAGTTTGAATAATTGTAAATTTACTTTCATTACTTAGATACACATTAATACCCAACTTATATTATCGTTAATAATATAAAAATATTTACGCATTAAATTAACAATTGTAACTTAAACTTGTTCGATCCATTTAACTTTTTAAGCTATCTTCTACTTTTTTATATCAATTTACTCATTAGGATCGTGTAAAACATTGATCAAGAACATGGTCAAGCAGTTAGTCAACAAAAGGATATGTTGGCCAAAACATGAATAAGAGATTTAACACATATAGATGCTATCCAGTTAGAGGTCAAACCATAGTGCAACAATGATAAATCAACAGTCAAACACTAATAACTACATGGAATTGACCATATAATCACTTGTTACTAGTGAAAGTTACAAAATTTTGAATATTCTTAAGTTTGTATAAACCATATGAAGATAATAACACTTGGCATGGACACTTATAAATGAACACAATATATATTCTTGTTTCAATCATTTATCCTACATAACTTTCATCTTCATAACACCTTCTTTTCATCAATTTATTCAAACTTTAAGATTAAAACCACACTTTGCACCAAATATTTGTAAGATGAAGACCAAAGTTAAGGAAAACAAGTATCGAAGATGTGCTCGAGGATTCACTAAATTTTTAAATAAGTTCAAAGATTTTTATGTCAACAGCATGACGGGATTGGCCTACAAAATAGAATCTGGGTGTGGGCCTACGGACATCGCGGTCTCTACTTTGCCCAAGAGTTTTAGCATGAACTCTAGAAGAAGTAGTAGTGACCAAGATCTTGCAGAGCTAATGAGGATTGCTTCTCGGAGGGGATTGACTAAAAAGGTCGAATCAGAGTTTCAAAGTCAACAACGGTCAACAAAGGGCCGTGTTTCGGTAGATGGTGTGCCACATAGGAAGAGCGTGGGTATGGGAATGATCGATGAAGATAAGGCTTGTGATTTTGATGGAGTTGACAGTTTCAATATCAATCCTATTAAGTATCCGAGAAGCAAAAGCCATGCTATTTCAAGTAACACTAGATTTTGAAGATTGCATAGAAAGCGAGGTGGAAATCTCAATGCATTTGTATGAATTATGTTGTATTTTATTAATTATGGGTCAAACATGTATTTTTTAATGAATTTGATTAAATGAGGAATGAGCCGAACATGTTAAACGGGTCAAAATTTGCCTTATCGATTTTCTTTTTAAAATTATCTCGTTCATAGTCATATAGTTGATGGCTTGATGTTTCAAATAGTTCATGTGGGCCGAAAAGTAGTTTCATTAACAAATGGGCCAAGTGATGCTACAAGCTTATATGGGCTCACAATATCTTCAATTGTTGCATTAGGTTTATTGGTCAGACATATTAAAGGTGAAGCAAGCCACTACTTGAATTTTGCCCTGGTGTGGCTGCACATTTCCTTCAAGCAACTAAATTCTAGATTTTAACAATAATAACAAATGCAAGAAATAGAATAAAAAGAACAAGATTTTAGCATCAAGAGAGTTATTTGAAGTAATAAGGTTGAAATGTTACGGGATAAGTAAACATGGGACCATCTAAACAGTTCAATAATACGAATAACACGACATGTTTAATAATACGATTACTACCACCACTCTTTAAACACTATTATGAAATACTAAGACACAATTAATACGATAAAATAAAAATTAAACAAGTGTGGTATTTTTGTAGTTTACCCAAACAAATAAATTTGTGTTATAAGCTTATTTGGTAGTTTGAATGATATAATTTAAGGATTGTAAAAAACATAAACTTACTTTTTATTTGTAAGAGACTGTTTGGCAATATCTAAATGGTTAAGTGCTGAATCAGTAAGAGGTCTCAACCATTTAGAATCTGTATAATGCTTAACCGTTCAGAGGCAAATGTCTGACCAATTCAGATTACAGGTATTAACCATTCAGACTCTGTATAATGCTTAACCATTCAGAGGCAAATGTATGAACCATTCAGACATGTGCTCGTGAAACAAACAGTCTGAACCATTAAGTGTTGAACTAGTAAGAGGTCTGAACCATTAAGAGCCTCATTAAGAGGTAAACAAACAGCCCCTAAGGCTGTGTATTTTTATAATAAATTCTAATGACTGTAAGTTTACTTGTACTACATGGATACACGATAAGGGTGGTGGGGGCACAATATTTTGGGATAATGGGTTGAAATGCGTAGTAGGTTCAGTTGTGTTCGACAACATGGTGGTGTGGAGAAGGGAGGGAGGGGGGGTGACACCCCAAACACCACCCCACCACATCTTCTTGGCCGGCGTTGCCCAAGCCCAAGGCAAAGTTTCGACGGCCGTGGGGCATTTGACTTGTGGGTTGACCAAGAAAATTGTGGGGTTTTCAAAAAAACCTAGCCTTTGGTCAACAACATTTAAAAAAAATCAGTAAAAAAAATTAACTGAATTAGTCCTATAAAATAACCCACGCTCAAACCCATTTTCACATATCTCTACTACCCTCTTAATATTATATAAAAATTCTTCAAGTTTTATATAAAAAATGCATTCACACAACCATTCGTTTGATCCAAACAACCCATATAGTCGACTCGAAACCCGAAACCCGAAACCCCAAATCCTAGTCCACCACAAACCATAATATAAAAGTTTCGATTCCTACACCCGACTTAGCGGCGTATGCATATTTGTTAATCGGCGTGTGGTATATAAGATTTCCTTATGTGAACATCCATAACCAACACTCCCTTCCTATTTCTCCCTCTTAATGCCCCTTTAATTTTTTAGGGGCTGTTTGTTTACCTCTTAATGAAGCTCTTAATGGGTCAGAGCTCTTACTGATTCAGCACTTAATGGTTCAAACTGTTTGTTTCACGAGCAGATATCTTAATGGTTCAGGCATTTGCCTCTAGGGATGAGCTCGGTACCGAACCGGTACCGGTACCGAAAATTCTCAAAAGTGGGTACCGGTACCGAATATACCCGATACGGTACGACCGGTACGGTACCGGTATTTGAGGGTAAAAACCGGTAAATACCGGTACCGAACTGGTACCGAAAATGTCAAAATTCGGTACTGAATCGGTACCGAAAAGGTACCCGGTTCGGTAAATTCGGTACCGGTACCGGTTCGGTACCGGTATTGGGTCCATTTTGCTCATCCCTATTTGCCTCTGAATGGTTAAGATTTATACAGAGTCTGAATGGTTAAAACCTCTTATCTGAATTGGTCAGACATTTTCCTCTAAATGGTTAAGCATTATACAGGCTCTTAATGGTTCAGACCTCCTCTTACTGGTTCAGCACTTAACCATTCAGATGTTGCCAAACAGCCCCTTAGTGTCTTTTAGTTATGTTTTTTTGGTCATTTTCCGTATTTCTTTTTATTTTTTGTAATGTTATTGTTTTGTTTAATATAAATGTCTTTTTTTTTATTTAATTGTTGTTTCTTTAAAAAAATAATAAAAAAAAATAATTAAAAAAATAACATCCCCTTATCTTTTTGCCCCACACCCCATTGATTTTGTGTTTTGGAGGGCACAACCCTACCACCTAGGTGGGCGCACACGTGGCGTGATTTGCTCCATTTGCCCTTGCTCATCACACCATGTAGTTTAGACGATACGATGTGGGAGAGGCATGAAGAGAGGCATGAAGCGCCACGTGGCAGCCACGTTAACAATGTTAGAAGGGGTGGCGTGGTGTCAAAAAGCGCGGGGTGGGATGGAGCGTGGAAAGTCGACGTGGTGTGACACGTGGCATAAATTTTTTATAATTATTTTATATTTAAAAAATAAAACAAAATGCTCCATCCAATAAACAACCGCCACCTCATCCTCACCAAAACCTCCACACCGAATTTACCGAACCGGGTACCTTTTCGGTATCGATTCGGTACCGACTATTGACATTTTCGGTACCGGTCCGGTACGGTACCGGTTCGGTACCGGTATTTACCGGTTTTTACCCTTAAATACCGGTACCCACTTTTGAGGATTTTCGATACCGGTACTTTCGGTTCCGGTACCGGTCGATACCGAGCTCATCCCTATGCTCCACGCCTATGCTGGGCCGGTGTGGCGGCGTAGTTGAGCCCTACCCGCAAAACACCGTATGGTCTTACTCTTACATGAGTTCCCTCTCCATTTAGCGTTGAAATGAGAAGTTATTATGCTGTTGGATGAATTCAAGGTTTGAAATGAGTTTAACGATGGTGCCCTTTCACCTCTTGTATCCCTTTACTTTTTCAAGCTAAAATATTACTTTAATTAAATCAATTCACCCATTAGGATCGTGTAAAACATTGGTCAAGAATATGGTCATAGAGGAGTCAACAAAAGGATATGTTGGCCAAAACATGTAAGAGATTTAACACATATAGATGCTACCTAACTAGAGGTCAAACAATAGTTTAACAATGATAAATCAACAGTCAACGCTAATAACTACATGGAATTGACCAAACATCACTTGTTACTAGTGTGAATACAAATTTTTAAATATTCTCAAGTTTGTACACACCATGTGCAAATAATAACACTTTGCGTCGACACTTATAAATGACCACAATATATAATCTTTTTTCAATCATTCATCCTACATAACTTCCATTTTCATAACCCCTTATCTCCATCAATTTATTCAAACTTCAAGATCAAAATCAGACTTTGTACCAAAGATTTGTAAGATGAAGACCAAAGTTATAAGGGAAAACAATTATCGAAAATATGCTCGAGGATTCGCTAGTTTTTTAAATAAGTTTAAATTCTTTTATGTCAATAGCATGACTGGATTGGCCTACACAATAGAATTCGGGTGTGGGCCCACAGACATCGTCGGCTCTACTTTGCTCAAGAGTTTTAGCATGAACGCTAGAAGAAGTAGTAGTGACCAAGATCTTGTAGAGCTAATGAGGACTACTTCTCGGAGGGGTTTGACTAAAAAGGTCGAGTGCGAGTTTCAAAGTCCAAAACGTTCAACAAAAGGACGTGTTTCGATAGATGGTACGCCACATAGGCGGAGTGTGGGTATGAGAAAAATTGATGAAGACAAGGCTTGTGATTTTGATGGAGTTGACGGTTTTGACATCAATCGTATTAAGTATCCAAGAAGCAAAAGCCATGCCATTTCAAGTAACACGATGTTTTGAAGATCGCATAAAAAGTGACGTGGAAATCTCAATCCATTTGTATGATTCGTGTTGTATTTTATTAATTATAAGTCAAACATGTACATATTTTTTTTAAATGAATGTGATTAATGAGAAACGGGCCAAACATGTTAAACAGATAAAAAATTACGTATTCGAATTATTATAAAGAATTATATCGATTGTTCATACTATCATGTAATACATTAATTGTATTTAAAAAGTGTTTGTTTGTCGGCCCAAGCCAAAGCGTATTTACTCAAATCGGATCACCTAGCTCGCTTGGCCATACGCTTCCTCCACTAAGTTTCCTTTTCATAACCGCAACATAAAAAACGAGTTGAAGTCATACTCATCTATGTTATATCCTAACATTATTTTGGGTCATTTGGTTCTATCAACTAAGGGTCTTTTTTTTAGTCAATTGAAAGGGTAAAATCTAAATATTAATAAAAGACTACAATTAATGTCACATGGCAATTCCTCCTTCAACATCACAATTGTACTTTTATTTTTATTTAAAAATATTTTATATTTTATTATCCTTATTATTATTATTATTATTATTAAATCTCTCAATTTTATCTATATTAATAGTTTAAATTATTAATATTATTATTTGAAACATAGTTACGAAGATTGCCCTGATACAAAGAGCTTCTATATATTTGAACTCTTTTATTGATCTATCTATTAGTTAACTAATAAAAAAACGTTAGAAAAAAATAATTAATTATTAAAAAGTTAATTTATTAGGGTCATTAATTTTAAAAAGGATAATTTTTAATTATATAATTATTTGGAATCATTTACTAACTATTTTTTTATTATTATTGATACGGATTTGATCTAATTCGCATGGGTCTAATCTAATTAATTTATATAATTATTAAATTATATTTAATTTATTGTTGTAACTTAATTTAAGATCAATCATATATATATAAGTTATTTCTCATTATTGTAGAAGATATTTACATAGCTCTTTAGTTTACATTTGATTGATGAGATAAATGAATGTGACGGGTTTAATATTTTTAGTTATTAGCAATAACAAATACATAATTTAAAGTTATAAATAGTGGAATCCCTCGCATAATGCAGTAAGAATTCAGCTTCGATTGGTATCAGTTTGATTCGTTATGATATCGGCACTCGGTATAACAACCTAAAGAAAAAACCAATGAAATAAAACCGTTAAACCTTGGAGTATAAAAATCTTGTGATAACTTATTTTTTTTACTATTCCCTGCACAAATAACAAAACATGATATTAAAGTGAAACTCTTTAATAAAATACGTTCTCTTGCTAATATTTAAAATTTAGGCGTACTATTTAATGAAATATGTGCACATTGCTAATATTTAAAATTTAGGCGTACTAGCAAATTTATCAAGTGTAGCTTTCCATTTCAAATTATTTATATTCAAGATGTGTACATTGTAAGTTTTAACTTATGTATTTATTGAAAAATAGCATTATCCATGATATATTAACATCTTAAATTGTTTTAATTTATTTTATTTTTCTTTAACATTCAAAGAAGTTGACATTTTTCTGATTATAGATGGTTTTAAGCATTTTTATGGTATTTATCATCTTTTAATTACGTGATATATTTGTTATATAACCCGTGTACACGGGGTCCACAACCTAGTCATTTTAATAAAATTGAACTAAAACTAAAACGGGTCCGTCTAAAGTATATCCAAATGCTCATTTTATTTTAATAAGATGGTATTTGAAATCATACACGCACATTATTATCTCCATATTAATTTGGTAAGTTTTCTTCCTCTAACAATAATACTATTCGTTTTTCCTTTTACTTTTGTTGAGTTATTTTAATCTTCAATTTTTATTTACTTTTAACCTTTTATTGTTTATCTTTTACATTTTTAACCTCAATAGTTTTCATCTTTTACAATTTTAACCCTATAGTTTTTATCTTTTACATATTTGTCATTAACATTTTCTATTTTTAACCCCAACACTTTTCCACATTCAACTTTGGTTTCTGTACTTTACATCTCTTGCAAATTTGTTGTTTTACGATTTGTTCTAAATTTAGCTAGTTAACACGCTGCAATGCGCGCATGTGGTTCAACATTTTTACGTCTATTTTTTATGGCTTAACGGCTTCGTCGAAACTCACGGGTTCTAAGCCGACTTAGTTATTCTTTTCCATGTTTTACTTGCCCGGTTAAATTTTTGCGAGCTAACACGCTGTAACGTGTGTGCATGATTCATCAACTTTACGTTTACTTTTTATTCGGTTTAACGTTCACGCTGCAAAGCGCGGGTCATAGATACTAGCTGTTTAAAAGTTTAAAACCTTTATAACCCGTTACCCAACATGCGGACCCACCCATTTTGACGTATTTGAAAAATACAATTTTGACGTCTTTAGAAATGACGTCTAATATACTATCACTAATTCTTAGATTCTTTCCTATAAGAAACAAATTGATACTTGGGTGGCCTCTTTAAATTTTTAATGGTTACGTGGGGTTACGTAAAACTTTTAAGTATATGAGTGGTCTACGTACCGAGTTGTGATGTAAGATGAAAAATGAATTGAAAATCAAACATAGTCCCTAAAAATAGAGGTCTCTATACAAATAGGGTACACAAGCTTCAACTTATTTCTTCTATACACATGCCACTCTATGACTGATATTTCAAGTAACAAATGGAGCAAGAGATACTCTAGCTTCAACTAATTTCTTTTAAGGTGAACGGGGTGCATGGGGGAGTAGGGGCGGTGAGTGGAGTTATCGTATGGTAACACCGTCACCGACCAGTGGCGAATTCAGGAATTTTTCCATAGGAGTGTGGAACATTTTTCCCCGGGGGTGCGCCCGCCCACCTTGGATTGGGCTTGGGTCCGCCCCTGTCACCGACCCCTTGTCCACGCGGTCAACTAATTTCTTTTAAGGTGAACGGGGTGCATGGTGTCACACCCCAACCGATGGCGGAAACATCGAGATGAGACGAACAAATTGTTCAAAACAACATAACACTAAATGTGACAATATGAAGTAAATCATTTTATTAAAACTAAAGAATAATACATTGTTTCAAATAGTAAACATAAATTCAAACATTGTTTAATTGCTAAAATGGGTATCTATAGCCATCCTAGCTTGTTTCTTGAATCTTGTACTAATCAACCTGCAATATGTATTAAAATAAAATCAACAAAATATGTTGGCGATTATACAAGTTTGATACATAGTATAATGAAAAGTTTGAAGTTGCTCGTACCCCACGTGAATAACATGATTACACATTAACAGTATATACTCGAAACGATGTTACTCTATGTGTCCAAACCAAAGTTTAACGCAATTAAAGTGCCAATCCCAAAAGTATAACGGGAGGTTTTAACATAGATTAACCTAACAATACCCGCGAGAATAACGGGAGGGGCGTTTCTCAACCTATAGCGCTACCATTGTTAGGGGAAGCTTGCAAAGTTAATAAACACATAGTCAAGAGAGTTTACAATAGCATAACATGTATAACATGAATCAAATGTATCACGTGCAATTTAGATAGAGTGTGCATAAAGCTGTTTGAAGTGAATAATGTGATTGATATAGAATACATATTGCACCCAAAAGTGTTAAAATTGAAAATGGGTCATGTATACTCACCTTTGATTGCGTATAATCACTACTAGAAAATACACTCCTCTTGACACGCGAACAATGACACGCGCATATTTTATGACATTCAAAAGCGTATGTCAAGAAAAAAATGTCATGGTTTACAAAATTTAATAAATCTATGACATTCTTTTTTGTGTGACATGTTTTTAGCGTCATAAAGAAAAAAAGATTTATCTTGACACACAAACAATGACACACGCTCATTTTATGACATTCGAAAGTGCCTGTCAAGAAAAAAATTGTCATGATTTTACAAAATTCAATATATTTATGACACACTTTTTTGTGTGCATCCTTTTAGCGTCGTAAATAACAAGATCTATCTTGACATGCGAATAATGACACACGCTTATTTTATGACATTTTAAATCCGTGTCAAGAAAAAAAATGTCATGGTTGTACAAAATTTAATAAATTTATGAAACTATTTTTGTATGTCGTCTTTTTAGCGTCATAAAAAAATTATATAAACATAAGGGTTAATTTCCTATAGCAGTTATTTATTTAATATGGGCATCACGGTTAATTTTCGATAGCAAATCATGGGAAAAACTTGAAAACTGTTAAAGAGAAAAAATTGTACGGATTTATGAAAAGTGATATATATCCAATATATTAATTAAAAGTTATATTAACAATGTCTCGTTTAGGCTCATGAGTTGGGTTGAGCTCGGGCTAGTTTACTTAACGAGCTTGTTTTTAGGTTCAAGCTCGCTACAGTTAGGCTCGTCTAGTGGTTTTGGGATGGCCATGCCGTTTGGTGTTGGTTTTGGAAGGTACCCTATCGACGAGGCGATGTTCTCGCTGGTCTCTCATGATTTCTCATCCCACCCTTTTGCTCCTACTGACTTCCTCAATTCGCATTACCAGGTACGATTCGGGCACAATTTTTGTTCTTCGTTACAATTAGGATCTACATAACAATGGAGTCCAAGTATATATGCAGTTTATAGTTTATGGTTAGCCTATTCTACATAACAACGATATGAACATTGAGTCTGCAAATATTCAGATTTCATACTATTCATACTGCATTCACTATTGATATCATTCAACAGGCTAGCCTAGTATTACTATTGAATCTATTTGGCATGATAGTTACATGTACTTAAACTGTGATGATTTTGAAGCGGTTTTTACATTCACCGAGCTGACCGATGTTGTCATCACTTCTTATATAATGTAAGTGCCTATATCTAGTATAATACTACAAACAAAAAGCCATTTACTGGCACACACTTTTAATGACCTTTTACTTTTGTGCCACTAATTTAGATCTTCAATGGCACATTGTGTGAGCCATGTTTGATTAGTACATACTTTCAATGACATTTACTTTTTATCATGGGTGGCCCTGGGGTGGGCGGGGAGGACCACCGGCCAGGGCCTTGTTAACCGGGAGCCGAGATTTAATAGGGACACAAGGTTTAATTAAACACACTTTTTAATTAAAACTGAAAACAAATTACAGAACATGAATAGAAAACTAAACCTTATCCCTATTTATAGTTTATTATAACTTGCCACACAAGGCACTAATCCTATTCTAAATAAACTAGACAAAACATACGGATAAACATAAATAATTTAGACTGAATTAACCTAATTATCTCTAATCATAATTTCCAGTTTAGCCCTTCCAATTTAGTCTCCTCCAAACCGCCCCTCCGAGACTATCCGTACCTCCCTTTCTTGCCATACGAATCAACCTTCTTCATACTTGATATTGCGACTACTTTCACACTCCCTCTCAATATCAACACTCTTCATTCCCAGGCTTGAACAGAAGTTCAACATCTTTGACTTTGGCAATCCTTTAGTTAATATATCTGCTACTTGCTCGTTTGTGTTGACGTATGATAATTCAAGTTCTCCATTCAACACCTTCTCACGCACATAATGATAATGAACCTCTATGTGTTTAGTACGAGAATGAAACACCGGATTCGCAGCTAGTTCAATAGACGACTTATTTCACATAACAGTTCCACCTTGTAATTTACTTCTTGGTTTAAGTCCTTCAACATTCTCACTAGCCATGTCGATTCTTGCGCAACCATTGCCGAAGCTCTATACTCGGCTTCTGTAGAGGATAGGGAAACTGTGGGTTGTCTCTTGCTACACCAACTTATAGCACTGTCACCAACGAGAAACACATATCCGGTTGTTGATCTTCTTGTATTCGGATCATCAGCATAATCTGCATCACAAAACCCTTTTAATTCAACCTTTCCTTATCTCTTATACTTCACACCCATATCAAGTGTTGCTTTTACATACCTTAGCACCCTCTTTGCTGCATACATATGCGGTTTTCGTGGCTTCTGCATGAACCGGCGAAAGATCCCTACAGAGAACGCTAAGTCAGGTCTCGTGAGTGTCAAGTATATTAAACTCCCAACTAGTTTTCGATAACTAGTTGGATCCTCTACCTTGGCTCCCTCTTCGGTATATAACTTTACGTTCACATCTACCGACGTTATGGCAGATTTTGAACATCCCATGCTGAACTTTTGTAGTATGTCAGACGCATATTTAGTCTGATGTAATATCACCCCATCATCTAAATAACTCACTAGAATCGTAACAAGTCTTATGTCTTAGGTGATGTTATTCTAACACTATGACGAATGAACACAAGTTCACCATCAAGGGTTCGAATGTTAAATAGTATATAAATATAGGTATTATATGTATTGTTATGTCCAATAGTCAAGCATGAGGTAGAAGATTAAATCTTCATTTAGGTACCTCTAGTATCATGGAAATCATGTAGGAGGTAGGAAGATCAAGCTTCCATTTAGGTACCTCTTATGGTTCACCACTACACTTGATGTAAAAACATACAATGAGGGTCATGAACTAATATTAATATAAGAATAAAAAACACTACACTATGAGAAATCATCAAGTAATCACACCTTCATCAAGCTTGAAGCTTGAACATCACTTGTGGGTTAATGGATCACAATGGCTAATGGTAGGTTATATATGTCTTAGTGGACCATATTAGGCCTTAACGGGTCACAATGAACATTAGTATATCATATATGTCTTCATGGACCATACTAGGCATTAATGGATCACAATGGATAATAGTAGATTATATATGTCTTAATAGACCATATTGAGCTTTAATGGAACAGGTGGGGAATAGTAGATCATATATGTCTTAATTGACCAAAAAATATGATACTTGATTTTAGTAAAATCCAATTTTTTTATAAGCCCAAACATTTTACAATCCGAAAACTTGTAGAATAATTAAGCCCGAATGATAAAATAAGCCCAAATTAACAATAATAGAATTGAAAGGAGGTCCAAGTTATAATTGATAAAGTTAGCCCAAGACCCAAAAAAAAAGGGCTACCCCTAAATTAATGGGCTAGCTCCGCCATTGTGTATGCGTGTACCTTTGGTTATAAACTTTGAATTCCGCTCGTAGGTAGTTTTTGAAGTTGGATCTCGGCCTAAGCTCGGGTTCGGATCGTTTAATATATTTTATAAGTGGTAATTATTATTATTATTATTATTATTATTATTATTTAAATATATATTTAATATATTAATTGAAAAATATATAAACGGTGGGCTCGTGAAGGCTCGCAAACCAGCTTGAGATCGATAAGCTAAAATCAGATTAATTTTAAGGTTGGCTCGTTTCAAGTTTTTGTTTGGAGCCGAACTCGAGTAGCTCGACTAGTTTGCATCGATGGTACCCAAGGGCGGACCTACCTCTTTGGTAGGGGTAACCCCCGCTACCCCTTAACTTTTCGGCCGTAGTGCAAAATATATACGTATCCTGACGTTTTTGTATTCCGCTACCCTTGAAATAATATTATGTTACCCCTAGTCAAGAACAAAAGAATGAATGGAAGAAGATGGTGTAGAGAAGCAAAGGGTGATATTTAGGGGCAAAGAAGTAAAGCTCCGGCAACTGCTGGTTGAAGAATGAATAGAAGAAAGTGGGCGTACATGACTGTGGTGATTTAAGTTTAGGGCAACTTCAGTATTAAATCTAGCTTGGTGGGCTATAACTGAGCCTCACCATCCACTTCTAATTTCGTAGATAACTAAAACTATGTGGGCTAATAGGATTTTTTTTCATGGTTAATAATGGTTAATACAAATAATTATTAATTTTATTATAAATATTATTTCAACCGGACCAAAACTTTTAATAGTTACAACAAGTAATTATTAAGTTTATCATATATATTATTTCAATATTAACTTTTTTTTTACATGATCCGATCCAACCCTACATGAACTCGATCAAAAAAATATAATATAGCAATAGACAAAGGAGCTAGAAAATATTTCATCACCATGAAAAAAAAATTATTTGATCCGCCACTGTGTGTTTTGAACAAATCTTGTTTGTTACTCTCATCCTCATAACCTATGAAGCATGTTGGAATCAGTGTTCTCTAGAAGTAGAAAAGAGCATTAGAACTAGAAAAGAGGATGAAAAATTGAAAAGAATGCATAGAAAGAGGACGGAGAAGTTGTTTTAGTTTATCATTGGAATTGAAGTTTGAAAACTTGGAAAGTGATAATGACGTCTGGAGAAGTAGAGCCTTGGAAATTACAAGTCTTACTACTTTTTTATTATTAGTATGTTTTACTTTATTCAATGATTTTTCAAAATAGCTTTTATATATATATATATATATATATATATATATATATAAATATATATATAGAATTGCGCTAAAATGAGAAGCACCCCGAGTTGTAAGAACCGCGAGAACCACACCATCCGGGTCGCCGTTTACCACGATTTTTTTTACAACTAGATGTGTGTATTATAAACACATCCGTAAAAAAAAAAATTTAAACGCCGCGCCCGAGGGGTAGTTTTTTACACCACAAGTTTGGTGTAAAAAAAAAGAAAAAAGAAAAAAAAAAAAAAAAAACACCAAACTTGTGGTGTAAAAAACTACCCCCTCGGGCGCGGTGTTTAAATTTTTTTTTTTACGGATGTGTTTATAATACACACATCTAGTTGTAAAAAAAATCGTGGTAAACGGCGACCCGGATGGTGTGGTTCTCGCGGTTCTTACAACTCGGGGTGCTTCTCATTCTAGCGGTCCCATATATATATATATATATATATAGGGTAGGGATATGGTAAAAAATATCTAAAATGTAAGAAGGGTAAGAAGTGTTTTAAACCATTGGATATTTGATCTAATGGTTGAGATCAATAGGGTATAAAAATGTAAATTGTGTTTTAATTAGAGGGACCTTATGTAAAATTGAATGGCAAGAGTGTCTTTTTCAATGTTTGAAATATGGTAACCATATCATACACGACCAAAACCTCCTACATTCACTCCTTTTTCCTTAAATATAGGAATTAATGATTCACCTTAATTGTACGAGGTCTTTGGTTACATATTCGTCATACATTATCATAAAGAGAACTGTAATCAGATTCATGGCGTGGTGTTTTAAAACAACTGGATAAAATTGACTATGATTCAAGTCATGGTGTTTTATCTGGAGACATTGTTCATGGCGTGGTGTTTTAAACATCTATGATTCAAGTCATGGTGTTTTATCTGGAGACATTGTTCATGGCGTGGTGTTTTATCAAAATAAAACATTCCCAGATTTTAAAACACCATGACTATGATTCAAGTCATGGTGTTTTATCTGGAGACATTGTTCATGGCGTGGTGTTTTATCTATGACTTGAATCATAGATGTTTAAAACACCACGCCATGAACAATGTCTCCAGATAAAACACCATGACTTGAATCATAGTCAATGTCTCCAGTTTTTTAAAACACCACGCCATGAACAATGTATGATTCAAGTCATAGATAAAACACCACGCCATGAACAATATCTCCAGATAAAACACCATGACTTGAATCAGAGTCAATGTCTCCAGTTTTTTAAAACACCACGCCATGAACAATGTATGATTAAAAGATGTTGCGATTAAAAGATGATGAAGAATATAAAACAATCAGATGTATAATGTTTCCTAAAATTTCTCCTAATTCAAAATTCGATTCAAACCTTAAAAAACTCATCGGCAGTTTTTTTTTGGTAGTTATTCTTGGAAATCAATTAAATGATAAAAATGTCAAGTTACTAATATACCCCTTTGAATTAATTAGGATAAAGGACACTTGTCATTCCCAAATTATTTCTCACACTTCTCACAAAAGTCCCACTTTTTACAGAATCCTCTACCTATATATATGTATATATATATATATATATATATATGTATATGGTTAATTATTAAATATGTGATCCGGTTCCTATATCCAGTTAGAGCGGCCCAACCAGATCGATAAAGTAAAAGAAGAGTATTTAATGACTCGATTTCAATATTTCAAAAACCGAAGAGGAGAAATCTGTTAGATATGTATTTAACTTCATTTGTTATCTTGTTTTTATTTTTTGTGTTCGTTAAAATTATATGAAGTACGATAAAAAAATTTTTGAACGTTACCCCCAAAATTTTTTTCTAGATCCGCCACTGATGGTACCGGCGAGATAATAACATTGAGTACGAAGGTATACCGAACAAGAGAAACGGGATGGTACCGGCGACTTTCGGTTCTTTGGCAACGTCTCGAACTCGGGCGAACTCCGGCGTGGATACGTGTCCGGCCACTTGCAGGTCCGGCGAGGCCCGTAACTCGAAGGCAACGACCCGACTTCTACAACGAGTATGCGGTTTGAGCGAAAAGATGTTGGGAAGGTGCGTGATGTCGAGTTATGTGTCGAGTGGGGTTGAATGGTTCATGTTGGTGGTTCAATCTTGAGTCGAAACTCAATGCGGCAATGAAGGGGGTATAGTATTGTCATTGAAGGTTTGTTGTGGCTAACGGATCCAAAACGGAATACGTGTGGGAGAGTTCGGTTTTATAGTATGCTCGGGTCTCATTATTTATGGAAAAGAATTGGTGATTAGATGTATGGGATTAGGATCAAATACAAAGGATCCTAATTGTAAGAAGTGTAAGAAGGATTTATAGAGTGACAAGTGTCCAATAACCTAAAAAAACCCACTACACAAAAAAACCCACTAAAAAAAAAAAAAACCTTAAAAATCCACCACCACCAAAAACCTAAACCCCCACCCCCCCCCCACACATCACCCACCCTAAAAAAAAAAAATTTTTTTTGCCGAGGGGGTGGGGGTGGGGGTTTAGGTTTTTGGGTGGGGGTGGGGGTGGGGGTGGGTGTTTAGTTTTTTTTAGGTTTTTGGGGGGTGTGGGGGGGGGGGGGTTAGGTTTTTTGGTTTGGGGGGGGGGGTTAGGTTTTTGGGTGGTGGTGGGGTGGGGTGGGGGTGGGTGTTTAGGTTTTTGGTGGTGATGTGGTGGGTTTAGTTTTAGGTTATTGGACACTTGTCACTCTATAAATCCTTCTTACACTTTTTACAATTAGAAGCCTTTGTAGAATAACTTGACCCTAGATGTATGAAGGTGTCTAGATTCATTCATAACAAAAGAATGGAAACACGGATCGGGATTGAAATCCCGATAAATCAGAAGGTGCGAAGAAAGGAAACAAAGGTTGTCAACTTTCTGTTTGGCGGCAATTCTTTAAACTGTATGAAGGTTTTTATTTTATAAAAAAAGTGGCCATTGGTCCGTAGTGTATGTCTCTATATATGTCCCAAGATAAAAGGGAAACACAAGGGAAGTAAGAGACGACTTTTTGGATGATTGGTTAACTTTGTAAATAAAAATACTTTTAGAAATTATAGCAATATATATTGTTAAAGTGGCCCTCCATATTTATTAGTTTCTATGGAAAGTTACTGGTCAAAGTTTATCAAAAGAAATATGAACATGAAAATCTATTTTAAACTTTACAACTGTTATAAGATTAAAATATATTCTGTTATGAGATTACAATTATATTATATTTGTTACAACCTATATATATTTGTATCAATCTAATTTAACTATTAAGTTAAGAGAAAGATAAATTTTAAGTCACAATATTAATTAAATAATAAAAATAAAAAAAAGTAATAATAACTAAATCAATAATTGAATTAACTTTAGCGAACGGTTGTTCATTTGTTTGCGAAAATTTCCGTGGTTCAAAAAGGTTAGGATTTGAATTTTAAAACGGGTCGGATTTTGAAAACATATTTTGACGGATGTTACACATGGGTGGAGTGGGGCGGTGATGGAGTTACCGCACGGTAACACCTTCGCCGACCCCCTCGTCCACGCGGTGAACTCAAAAAGCCGGTAACTTGTTACCGCATGCGGAGAGTAGAAATTTGACCGTTTGAAAGATAAATAATGGCTATAATGCGGTTGTAATTAAAAAAAATCTTTATATAAACACTCCATTTAACCCATAAATCAACTATTTCTCTCACAATTCAAACCTAAACCATTTCTCTCAAACTAATCTCATACCCCTATTTTTTATAACGACGGATGAAATACCCTTGTTTATTCCACCCGACATTAGTGACGATGATTTATCTTCAACCAATAGTAGCTTTTTTTTTTTTTTCCAAAATCTCATCGAGCAAGCCAAACTACAAGACACGGACACGTCTAGTAAAAAAAGATATGTTCGTCGTGATCGAGAGAAAGACCAGGAAACCCTTATAGAAGATTATTTTGTCGAGGAGTCGAAATACAATGATGATGATGTTTTTAATGTAACGTCTTTTTTTTTAATTTAATGTATTTTTATTTTATTTAAAATATGTTTTAATTATTATTGCATAATTTATACACAAAAACAGAAAAAAGAATGGACTCAACCTGAGGTAACCACCCCTTATGTTTGAGTCCAAGAGGAAAGTTGGAGAGAAGACTTGACATTGATTGACTTGAGGAAGCGTTTACCACTCCTCAGAAGATGACCATCCCTCTCACCCTTGTATTCACGCCACCATGATATTTCAAGCAGTTCATCTAGGTCAAAAAGTATTACCTTCTCTGACTCCCAATCATAGGCGAAGCATAGTGGGGGCGGGGAGGGGCGCCCGACCCCCCGAACTTTTCGCTCAGTAGTGTTCGTTATTTAGTTTTCATATATAATTTTTAGGTATATATGTTTTCGACCCCCTCTCAATTTTATAATTTTTTAGGTATATACGCTATCGACCCCGGTCTAAAATCTGAAGCATGTATAGATTTATTTCAAACCAAGTGGCTTTAAGTTTTAACATGACATAAATTCCCATCTACATTAATCATAGAAAAAAATATAAACAAATAAAGTACACTATTTACGTGAAAAAAGGCAAGCAAATAGTGGGTATTTTTGTAGTTTGCCCTAAAAACAATGAACACCAAAAAACACACAGCGATCATTTCAAAGCCCAAGTAATTTTCAAAAAAAAAAAAATAATAATAATAACAACAATATTGTGATCATCGTCTCAGAAAAACATACATCCCTCACAATTTCTTCATCATTCCAACACATTCTTCTTCTCTTTATCAATCGCACACAGTTTCACCGTAAGTTCTCTCAATTTCTCACACTGTTTATCTCTAAAATCATCGATTCAACGTTCCGTCAATATATACTGCATTTAGGTTCCTTGATTCTGGATTCACTTCATGATTTTGATCGATTTCTCATGCTTTGTTAGGTTTAAAATTGTTTATTCAACGTTTCGTCATTATATACAGCATTTAGGTCTCACTGATTCAACAATTTTCTCACTTATTATGTTTCGTTGATTGATGAATTCAGTTGTGTAATCGATTACAGTTCGTGATTTCCTTCGTTTTTTCATGCTTTGTTAGGTTTAAAATTGTTGATTCAACGTTTCGTCATTATATACAGCATTTAGGTCTCACTGATTCAACAATTTTCTCACTTCTGTTTCGTTGATTGATGAATTCAGTTGTGTAATCGATTACAGTTCGTGATTTCCTTCGTTTTTTCATGCTTTGTTAGGTTTAAAATTGTTGATTCAACGTTTCGTCATTATATACAGCATTTAGGTCTCACTGATTCAACAATTTTCTCACTTATTATGTTTCGTTGATTGATGAATTCAGTGGTGTAATCGTTTACAGTTCGTGATTTCCTTCGTTTTTTCATGCTTTGTTAGGTTTAAAATTGTTGATTCAACGTTTCGTCATTATATACAGCATTTAGGTCTCACTGATTCAACAATTTTCTCACTTATTATGTTTCGTTGATTCTGGATTCAGTTGTGTAATCGATTACAGTTCGTGATTTCCTTCGTTTTTCATGCTTTGTTAGGTTTAAAATTGTTGATTCAACGTTTCGTCATTATATACAGCATTTAGGTCTCACTGATTCAACAATTTTCTCACTTATGTTTCGTTGATTGATGAATTCAGTTGTGTAATCGATTACAGTTCGTGATTTCCTTCGTTTTTTCATGCTTTGTTAGGTTTAAAATTGTTGATTCGATGTTTTGTTTGATGTAAATTGTGTTTAGGTTTTGCTGAATGTGTTACTTGTGTTTCGTTGATTCTTGATTTAGTTGTGTAATTGTTTTCAGTTCATGATTTTGATTGATTTTTTTTCATGATTTTTAAGGTTTAAAATAATAAAATCGTTTATTTAATGTTTCGTTCGATGTTAGTTGTGCTTAGGTTTTACTGACTGTGTGAATTTATTGCTTCTGGTTCATTGATTCTGGATTTAGTTGCGTGATCGGTTTTTCCGTTAGTGATTTCGATGGATTTTCATGCTTTTTAGGTTTAAAATCGTTGATTTGATGTTTCGTTAGATGTAAATTGTGTTTAGGTTTTGCTGAATGTGTTACTTCTGTTTCGTTGATTCTTGATTTACTTGTGTAATTGTTTTCAGTTCATGATTTTGATTGATTTTTTTTTTCATGATTTTTAAGGTTTAAAATAATAAAATTGTTTATTTAATGTTTCGTTCGATGTTAGTTGTGTTTAGGTTTAACTGAATATGTCAATTTATTGCTTCTGGATTTAGTTGTGTGATCGGTTTTTCAGTTCGTGATTTCGATGGATTTTCATGTTTTTTAGGTTTAAAATCGTGGATTTGATGTTTCGTTAGATGTAAATCGTGTCTAGGTTTTGCTGAATGTATGAATTTATCACTTCTGGTTGGTTGATTCTGGATTCGGTTGTGTAATTGATTTCAGTTTGTGTTTTCGATCGATTTTTCATGCTTTTTTAGGTAAAAAATCTTTGATTCGACGTTTTGTTCGATGTAAGTTGTGTTTAGGTTGTACGGACTGTATGAATTTATTACTCCTGGTTCATTGATTCTGTATTGTGTTTAGGTTTTACTGAATGTGTCAATTTTTTTACTTCTGGTTCGTTGATTCTGGATTTAGCTGTGTAACCGTTTTCAGTTTGTTATTTTGTAGCGTTATTGCGACTTTGATTTGCTGATATTGTTTCTTTAACTATTTGTTAGGTTTTCAATGAATGATTCAACGTTTCGTAGATGTAAACTCGTATAGGTTTTAGTGAACGTATGAATTTCTCACATCTTGTTCGTTGATTCTGGTTCGGTTGTGTAATCGTTTTCAGTTCGTGATTTCATAGTGTTGTTGCGAATCCGTTTTGCTAATATTGTCGTGGTTAATATTCGTTCATTGTGAAACCTAAGAAGACATTGTACAGGAAAATAGATAAAATTATAGAAATGTCTTAGGTTAGGTTTCAATCTGTGCTTAGTTTCTATTAAATGATCCGATGTTTCGTCGATGTAAACTGCATTTAGGTCTTACTGAATCAATAAATTTATTACTTCTGTTTCGTTGATTCTGGATTCACTCGTGTAATCGTTTTCAGTTAATGATTTCATTGTGTAATCGTTACACAGGTTTCGAGTGTGACGATGAATGCAAAAAAATCAAGAAACGTTAAAGAAAATGGGGACACATATGAAGACTCAATACTCATGACTTTAATAGGCAACGGTGAGGATTTAGGTCCAATGGTACGACACTCATTCGAAATGGGAAAACCCGAAAGTCTCCTTCACCAACTAAAAAACGTCGTTAAGAAAAAAGAAGTCGAGATCGAAGACCTCTGCAAACTCCACTACGAAGAATTCATCGTTGCAGTCGACGAGCTTCGCGGCGTGTTAGTCGACGCAGAAGAGTTAAAAGGCGAACTTGCAAGTGATAATTTTCGGTTACAAGAAATTGGAAGCACGTTACTTGTAAGACTCGAAGATTTACTTGAATCTTACTCAATCAAGAAAAACGTCACGGAAGCGGTTAAAATGTCGAAACTTTGCGTCGAAGTGCTCGATCTTTGTATAAAGTGCAACAAACATGTGTCGGATGGTCAGTTTTACCCTGCGTTAAAAGCTATCGATCAGATAGAAAAAAATTACATGAAAAATATCCCCGTCAATACGCTTAGAAACGCGATAGAGAAACGGGTCCCGGTTATTAAAAGTCATATCGAAAGAAAAGTTTGCGGTGAGATTAACGAATGGTTGGTTCATATAAGAAGCACTTCGAAAGATATCGGACAAAAGGCGATCGGATTCGCGTCGTTTGCGCGCCAGAGAAACGAAGATATGCTTTCACGCCAGAAAAAAGCCGAAGAAGAAAGCTCGTTAGGGCTCGGTGATTTTACTTATTCGTTAGACGTTGAAGAAATCGATGAAAATTCGGTTTTGGAAATTAACTTAATGCCGCTTTATCGCGCGTATTATATCCATATATGTCTTGGAATCGGCGATCAGTTTCGACAATATTATTACAAAAACCGAATGTTACAGTTGAGTTCGGATTTACAGGTTTCATCGGTTCAACATTTTCTGGGATCGCATCAGACTTATTTAGCACAAATTGCGGGATATTTTATCGTTGAGGATCGGGTTCTTCGGACAGCTGGCGATTTGTTATTGGCTAATCAAGTTGAAGCAATGTGGGAAACCGCCGTAGCAAAGTTGACTTTGACTTTGGAAAATCAGTTTTCGCAAATGGATACTGCGAGTCATCTTCTGTTAGTGAAAGATTACGTGACGCTTCTCGGGGCGACCTTACGACAGTACGGGTATGATGTGGGCCCGATTCTCGAAGCGTTGACTAATAGTCGGGATAAATATCATGAACTCCTTTTGGCGGAATGTAGACTTCAAATCAGAGATGCGATAATTAACGATGAGTGTAAGCAAATGGTTATGAAGGAATCGGAATATCAGTCGAATGTGTTGTCTTTTCTTCTTCAAACGTCGGATATCATGCCTGCATTCCCGTATGTCGCTCCATTTTCGTCGATGGTTCCCGATTGTTGTCGGATAATTCGGTCGTTTATCAAGGATTCGGTTAATTACTTGTCCTACGGTGGTCAAACAAACTTCTTTGACTTTGCACGAAAGTATCTCGACAAACTGTTAATTAATGTATTAAATGACATTTTACTTTCGACGATTAAAAGCAGTAACACAGGCGTATCTCAAGCAATACAAATCGCTGCAAACATATCGTTTCTCGAACGCGCCTGCGATTATTTTCTCCAAACCGCAGCGAAACAATGCGGTATCCCCGCTCGAATAATCGCGAGACCACAAACTACTTTAGCCGCGAAAATGGTTTTGAAAACTTCACGCGACGAAGCGTATCTCGCTCTTATAGATTTGGTCAACCATAAGTTGACCAAGTATCTTTCACTTATGGAGAACGTGAATTGGATTATCGACGATGTCGCACAACACAAAAGCGAGTACATGAACGAGGTTGTTATTTATCTCGACACTATTTTATCAACCGCTCAACAGATTTTACCTATCGACGTTATGTACAAAATCGGTACCGGGGCCCTCGAGCATGTTAATAATTCGTTTATCGATACCCTTCTTAGCGACAGCTTAAAACGGTTTACTGAAAATGCGGTAATGGGTATCAACAGTGATTTAAAAAATCTCGAACAGTTTGCGGATGAGAAATTTCATAGTACGGGATTAAGTGAAATTTATAAAGGTAGTTTCCGAACGTGTTTGCTTGAATTACGACAATTGGTAAATCTTTTGTTGAGCAGTCAGCCCGAAAATTTCATGAATCCCGTTATCCGTATGAAGAATTACAACACGTTGGATTACAAAAAAATCGGAATCATTTGTGAGAAATATAAAGATTCACCTGACGGGTTGTTCGGTAGCCTTGCGAACCGAGGTGCTAGACAGAGTAACCGTAAAAAGTCGCTGGATGTTCTCAAGAGAAGATTGAAGGAGTTCAACTGAGAAAAAAAAAAGATTTTGTTTATTTGTTTAGTTTTATTGATGTTAGTTTAATTACCTAATTATCTGCTACCTGAGTTTCTAATGGGCCAGTTTATATAATTATATCCATTTTTTTATTCAAATAATAATAGTGAAGGTTATGAGAAAACCATGGTAGGTTGTAACCGTTATATGTTGGTTGATAATGGCGCAAGTTTATACATACACTTGGAGACTCGTAAATCTGGTACGTTACGTTTTTTCTTATATAGTTATATACTTATATCCATGTTACTATATTTTGTGAGAATGGCTTTATGTAATGAATGACTTGATCTGATTTTGTGTAGGTAACTTCTGGATTTGGTGATTATTTTTATGTTTTTATGATTCGGAGATTCACATAATGCTGATTGAAGGTTGAAGATCAAAGGTATTGCTTTCTCTGATCTAGATAGTTTCAGTAAGTTCCGGTTCTTGAGACTTTGTTTATTGGATGCAAAGTATTTCATATATGTGTGTGTGTATCTCATAGTAGTCAACTAGTCAAAGGCGCGCACGTAGGTGAACAGGTACAGTGAACGGTCTGAAACAGCATAAAATGGTCTGAACCAGCCTAAAACATGCTTAAAACACCAAAAAAAGTGGCCTGGAATACACGTGCGCTTTGCTTGCCTCAGGCGCTGCTTTTTAAGCGCTTTGCACCTAGGCAACATGCTCACCTTTTGCGCCTTGATTCACACACATATTTTTGTGTGTGTGTATTAAGCTACCGTTAATACCATAAATAGGTTGTGTGACGTTTTGGACTCCTTTCATTTCACCTTGCAAAATGCGTTTCACATTCAACTAAAATCAACCATTCATAAGGGGTTGTTTGACAACATAGTTGTTAATAGTGAATAGCGACAAGGGACCTATATGCTACGTAACGAATAGCAACCGCTATATTATAAATAGTGATACACTAGAAAAAGAGTTTTGAAAATTTTTATATGTATATTACATCAAAATACCCTGGTGTATATGCTATTTTACATGTATATTTAACAAAAACCTATAAATCCAGCTATTTTATAGCTATATCTAATTGCTATTTACATAAAAAAAAAGTTAGCTGTCGCTATTTACACTATTGGTCGCTATAACCCAAATAGCGACACTTCATCGATTCGCTACATAGCGCACTATAGCGGTCGCTATAGCCGATATTGACAACTATGTTTGACAACCTCTTAATAATTCCATTAAGAGGGTACCTCTGAATCAATCAGCATTAAGCGTGTTTGTTTTACCATAAGGACACCTCTGAATCAGGCAACAAGCCTCTTACCCATTTAAGTTTTAAAATGATGCTGAATGAAAATTTTACATCTTTCTCCTTTCACCTGCGTTCATAACCTTCGCCCGACCACTCACGCACCACCTCATCGACCCACCACCACCAACTACCACCACATCGCTGTACTCTTACTGGCTCAGCACTTACTGGTTCAGAATCTCTTACCCATTCAGACCTCTTATTGGCTCAGCACGCACTTAGTCACTTGCGCAGAGGTTTCCAAACAGCCTCCAAAAAGGTTAAAATAGCCACCTCTATATGCAGTGGCGGAGCTTGAATGGAAACTCGGTGGGGTTGAACTATTAAAAATCCAATATTTTACACTATAAAAAACAAATTTTCCGGAAATTTTTAGTAAAAATAACACTACGCGCGAAAAATCAGCGGGGGCCAGGGCACCCCCGGGCCTCTACTATCCTCCGCCAGTGTCTATATGGTCCATATTCAAGATATGTTGTACGCCAACACATTCATAAGTAAATAGGTTAAAATAGCCACCCTCTAAATGACCCATATCCAAGACATGATATACGTCTGTACTAATCATGAACACGTTACCTTTTAAGTCGTAAAAAACTACAAGAACTTACACTTTATGTGGTTAAGTTATCTTGCTATGATCGAAGGGTATTATTTTCTCACTCACTGGTAGGGGTGTAGACAAGGCTTGAGAGGTACTTCTGATCGGCTCGACTAAAAGCTCGAACGAGCCCGAGCTCGAGTCTGAAATAGGGCTCGTTTAGTTATTGAGCTCGAGCCGAGATTTTTAGCTCGTTTGAGGTTCTCAAGATAACTTGAGCTGAGCCCAAGGGCTCGAACCTAGCCAAGCTCAAGCTCGAGCTTCATAAAACCATGACAAGCCGAGCTCGAGCCTAGTCGGGCTCGGGCTCAGCCCGGCTCGTTTACACCCCTCCTCACTGGTTCTTTCACTGCATCTAACCGAAACTCCATGTATGAATATCTTATGACTCTAGGGATGAATATCATTAAAGTAATAAACAGATAGAATCTCTGCCAGGTTGTCATAATCGTACTTAAAACACTTTGTTATTGATATTCTAATTTTGGGTCGGGTCAAGATCTGTTTGGGTCACAAACCATTCATAATCATGCTTAACACATTTATTACTGATACTGTTAAGGCTGTAATATTGTAATTCTGGGTTGGCTCAAGATACGTTGGGTCATAAGACAATTCATAGTCACACTAAACAGCTAACACCTTATTATTGAAACTCTAATTCCGGTTCGGGTCAAAGATTCATTTGGGTCACAAAACAATTCATAAATCATACTTAAAATTTATTATTGATATTCTAAGTTCTAATACCAGGTTGGGTCAAGATTTGATTGGGTAACAAAACAATTCTTAATCATATTTAACACTTTATTATTGATATTATAACTATAATTCTTAATCATATTTAACACTTTATTATTGATATTATAACTATAATTCTTAATCATATTTAACAAAACAATTCTTGATCATATTTAACACTTTATTATTGATATTATAACTATAATTCTGGGTCGGGTCAAGATTAGTTTCTGTCACAACAAGATATAATCATATTTAAATCTTTATTATTTTGTTGTCGGGTCAAGATTAATTTGGGTCACAAAACAATTCATAACCATACACATATACTTTATTGTTGATATTCTATGGGTTTGGTCAAAAGGGTAACCCAATGGTAAAAGGCGATCCCATAGGTCCGCAACCGCAAACCTAAATCTTCATTTCCCCAATGCCAATTCAGCTATAGCTCATTGGCTGGCCAGAGTTCATTTGGGTCGCAAAACATTACTATTGGCTATTTTTTATGTATTCAAGTGAGAGTTGTTTGTATACAACACGTCTTTAAACACGACACTAAAACAATAAATTTTGGGTTGTCGTACTCTTGGTTTAAAAAGACACGCTTGATGTGCGAGGCGTAGAGGAAAATGCACTGGGGACAAAATGCACGCCTCATGTAGTTTTGGGTCTAATTGGTTAAAAATTAAGTTTCCTTGGAGGTTTATATGTAACAATACCATAAGGGGTGAAGAAATTTTGAAATGTTTACTTGATAAGTAGGTTTATATGTAATATTAATGTGAGATTTGTAGCTTTTGCTTGTAATTAAAACTTATTTGGTTGTATGCAGAAGCGCGCCTCGACTTTTCGGACTAAAACGCCTCGGAGTGTCTTGCTCTTTTAACCATTGTCATATCTAAATTGTTTAGTAAATGGGCCGTGTTTAGGTTGCTTTGTTTAATTATACAGATTGTGTGTGGGTGATATGTTTAATTAACCAAGTCGACCCACTAACCCGTTTTTGATATTTTTAACCCACTCTTTACAACTTCAATACTCAATTGGCACCCGGTGATGTTGAATTCATTGCTTGCGACCATTAGTCTTGCACCTGTAGGATTCAACAATGTCACCATTAGTGGCAGCACTCGATGAAAAATCGATGGGGGTCTGACTCTCAAAATCCAAATAAGTGGGGGACGGACCATAAAAATCCAATATTTTACATTAAAAAATCAGAAAGTTTCGGTAAAATTTAGTCTATGAGCGAAAGAATCAGTGAGGACCGGGGCACCCCTCAATTAATTTATATGGATAAATTTTCTGTATTCAAGGGTCACGAAAGTCAATTAAATAATATGGATAAATTTATTCAAGGGTCAGATAATCAATTAATTAATATGGATAAATTTTCTGTATCGTATATGGAAACCACGTAGTTGCACAGAATCAACATTATGATGGCATATGAAACAAACACTCAAGCATAGGATAATAGCTTAAGCAAAACTTTGTGTAAAATATGTTGCGTCTTCTCATTAATCAATCTGTGTGTGATGTATTTGTCTTCTTCCTATCCTCAAGACCAAGATAAAATAGTATTAAAGTCGATTCATTTTTTAAAGAAACATTGCAATTGTTTATCCAAGTTACTTATACTCTTAAGAAACAACAAGAGTAAACTGCGAAAATGGTCTGCGGTTTGGTCACTTTTGCTATTTTAGTCTAAAATTCAAACCTTTTGAATCTGGGTCCCTGTGGTTTCAATTTTGTTGCCATTTTCATCCAAAATCAAAATTCTGGTCAGATTTTTTAGTTAATACCCACTTTTTTTTTTGTTTTTTTTCCTTCCTTTTAATGAAGGGCAAAATGGTCTTTTAACGTTTTATTATAACAAACTAAAAAAATCTGACCATTTTGCCCTTCATTAAAAGGGAGGAAAAAGACAAAAAAATTTGATGTTAACTGAAAAATTTGACCAGATTTTACTTTTGGATGAAAATAGCAATAAAATTGAAACCACAGATATCCATATTCAAAATATTTGAGTTTTGGACTAAAGTGGCAAAAGTAACCAAACCTCATGGACATTTTTGGCAGTTTACTCAAACAACAATCTTTTGATTTTTGGTGGGCAAAATAGTTATAACCATAACTACCATCTACGATAGTTTTCTTCATGTTATGACTGTTTTACTTAACTTACATAAGATTTGAACATATATGCAAAAGTTAAATGTTATCGTTTTATAAGGTTAGTGTACAACTATCATGGATATATTAGATTTTAGAAATATTTCTTATTCACTAACACAATTGGTGTAGGCTCATAAATGGTTTATGCTTTCAGTTTCTTTACTTAGCCATAATTACAAGAATTTGAGTAAAAGCATGTAATCTACGTCTCATAACTTGAATTACAACTGAACTCTCAAGTTAGGGGTTGTTTGTTTCACTTCTTAATGAGCTTTTAATGGTTTAGGCCTCTTACTGATTCAGCACTTAATGACTCAGATTGTTTGTTTCGTGAGCAGATGTTTGAATGGTTAAGCATTATACTGGGTCTGTATGGTTAAGACCTTTTATCTTAAGTGGTTAGACATTTGTCTCTTAATGGTTAAACATTATACTGACTCTTAATCGGTCAGAAATTGTCAAAGAGCCTCTTACTTTGATATGTATAAATCTACTTACACTAAACTATATAGATCTAATTACACTAAAATGTATTATAACACAAAGGACACTACAATAAATTATAAAACTAAGGGGTTGTTTGGCAACATCTGAATGGTTAAGTACTGAACTAGTAAGAGGTCTGAATCATTAAGTGCTGAACCAGTAAGAGGTCTGAACCATTAAGAGCATGTATAATGCTTAACCGTTCAGAGGCAAATGCCTGACCAATTCATATTAGAGGTCTTAACCATTCAGACTCTGTATAAATCATAACCATTCAGAGGCAAATGTATGAACCATTCAGACATCTGCCCCTGAAACAAACAGTCTGAACCATTAAGTGCTGAATCAGTAAAAAAAAAACCCTCGTTAAGAGGTAAACAATCAACCCTAAGGACACCTACATGTCCTTTATGACAATTTTTGCATTGCATGTATACCCCCACACATAATAAAGCCCAGTTCTATACTTCTATTATCTCATCATCCTCATAACCATCTCTCCTCCTTTTGAGTTTTGGCCTACCACACAATGGTTTTTGAAACTTAGTTGGTGGCCATTGAGAAAGTATATTCATTTCATCTACCTTAAAATCTTCATACCCTCCACTTGCTAGAATTTGTCAATTGATACTTATTTTAATATAGTTAATATATATAGAAGTAACCTACTAAAGACAACCTGTTTAATGAGGAAACACTTACTAATGTTAACTTTATGATGTGTACTAATTATATTGTATTTCTTCTGTCTGATGAGATTAGATCAAACAAATGAAAATAAGTATGTAATAATTGTAAAAGTAAAAGACATTTTCTTGTTTTAATAGACCGGTACTTCTTCTTCATTACTTTTATACATGGGATCCCTTTTAGCTATAACTAGTAAACACATATGATGTGGTTCAATTAAGAATCACTTTTAATTACGAGAACTATGAGAATTCCTACTTTTCGTGCGAGCTTTGCTAATATTTTTTGCACAAACGTAAACGGATATGTTACAAAATATCTGTAAAAAAAATTTTCGAGCCGGTATTTTTTCTCCATTTACCTGGATTTAAATTTGTTTTACATAAACCTGTAAAACTTTTTAGGTGTTGTATATTTTTCGCGGACAACATTTTTTTCTCCTTTTCTGAAACAGTTGAACTTTTTTTAAATATTTGGGTTTTTTTTTTTGAAAACACCATTTTGTTGGCCTAGTTCTCACGGTTCTCTCAACTCAAGGTGGTTCTCATTTTACCCTTTTCATATACATACACATACACACACATATATATGTGTGTGTATATATATATATATATATATATATATATATATATATATATATATATATATATATAGGGTAATGCTAGACAAAAAACCCTAAAAATTTTAGGAAACTCTGGAAACTCAAATCTCCCCCCATTTTTACCCAACCTCTCGACATTTTTTTTTTGAAAAAAATAACACATGTAATATACATGTTTTAAAGTGTTTTGGGCCAAAAAAAACAAAAAAGCGCCGAAGGGATGTTTAAAAAAAAAATAAACAAATTTCAGCAATGTCCGGTTGCCTAACATGTGTTAGGCACAAAAGACAGAAACTTGCTGATTTTTTTTTAAATCATTCCTTCGGCGCTTTTTTGATTTTTTTGGCCCAAAACTCTTAAAAACATGTATATTACATGTGTTATTTTTTTCAAAAAAAAAATGTCGGGAGGTTGGGTTTTCTTGGGTTTTCTATATATATAGGGTTTTCTATATAGCCCTCCCCTATATATATATATATATATATATATATATATATATATATATATATATATATATATATATATATATATATATATATATATAGGGTAGGGATATGGTAAAAAGTGTCTAAAATGTGAGAAGGGTAAGAAGTGTTTTAAACCATCGGATATTTATTCTAATGGTTGAGATCAATAGGGTATAAAAATGTAATTGTGTTTTAATTAAAAGGACCTTATGTAAAATTAAAGGGCAATAGTGTCTTTTCTAATGTTTCAAATATGGTAACCGTATCCTACACAACCAAAACCCCCATCAATCTCCTAAAAACTAGCTATTCAAATTTAATTGCTAAATTATATCAATCCTAAATTCTAAAAATACAAAAATATGTAACTGCTGCAAGAAACGTATAACACTATACATCCATCATATAACATTATACATCTATCATATAACACTATATAACAATATATAACACTATACATCCATCATAGACATGCTACCAGAAAAATATAACACTATATAACACTATGCATCCATCATATAACACTATATAACCAAAGAACACTATATAAAAATATATTACACTATACAATTCTGAATGGTAGTTGCACTACAGAATTAATAATTGATGGTGTTATATAGTGTTTTTTGATGGTTGCGCTACAGAATTATATAACACCAAAAACCATATTATAACACCATATAACATCAAGTAACACTATATAACACTATATAAAAAATATATAACACTATACAGTTTTGAATGATTGTTGCACTACAGAATTATATAACACTACACAAATTCGTAGATTAATTCCTAAATTCGAATTCCTATAATAAAGGGTGGCGGTTATTTTGGGCAGTTATATTTTAATCAATTAATTGAAAGAAATAGAAAATTACTAATTCACCCTTTTGAATTAATTTAGATATAGGACATTTGTCATCACCACATTATTTCTCACATTTCTCACAAAAGTTGAACTTTGTACAGGATCCTCTACCTATATATATATATATATATGAACTTTATACAAAACTACAGATCCTCATCCAATTTGTTACCAAAGCAATAAACACTTCCCATAATCTTCACCTGAGAGAGTTCCCCACAAAAAGTTTTGGGCATTCATAGCCAGTAAAAATATGGAGCTTGTCTCAGTCTTTTAGATTTTAGGAAAGCCTTTGCTCTGATACCATATCAGAGGGGGTATATACTAATTTTTTGAATTTTTTTTAGTATACACAGAAATATAAACAGAAATATAAACATGGATATGTAAAAAGAAATATAACCAGAAATAACAGAAATATATAAGAAATATTTTAAAAGAAAGAACAGCAAAAAGTAAAAATATAACAGTAAAAAGTAAATAAGGGGGGTAATAAAAAATTTCTTACAGTGGGTAACAAGAAAATGGCTCCTGAATGTGAAGGCAGAAGCTTGAGTAAAACTTGAGATTTATGCACAGCGGGGTGAACAAGGGGTAACAAAAGGTAAAAAAGACTTTTTTTTTTTGGGTGGAATATAATATGAAGAACAATGAACGAAACTAAGGGGCTAGGAGGTTAGGCTAAGGAGTGACGGAGAGGATTTTAGTGTGCCATAAGGATGAATGAGAATGCAAGAAATTTCTATTGAATTCTGGGATGATTTTTACAACTGCATTCTATGCCTTATATAGGCAAAAAGAAAAGCTATCCTACAAACAAAACACTGTACATATTGCTCTAATGTCAGAAAAATAAACGGATACAAATAAAAGAAAGAAAAGGACAATAGGCACTATCTACAATAATGGATTCTTTTTCAGATGCATGTGCTGGGCAACAATCTGTCTAGAAATGTTGTGTACACCTGGCTCTTTATGTCAATGCTTTCATCATGTCTTTTTAGAAATCTCTGTGTGTTGAGTCTATGGACTGTGGGCTTCCAGGGTCTGAGTCTGGTTCCTGGTCATCTTCAATGTTGATTATGTGATCAATTTTAAGAGATTCCCCTTCTCCCACAAATGGTAGTAACATACTCCATTTGGAGGATGTGTAAATCTGAACATAATGCCCTTCACCTGATAATTTAAAATCTAACCATTGCAAACTCTTGGGAATTTCTGGGGTTTTTTGATGTGTTTTGATAAAATTGTTTAAGGCTTCTGTATTTTCTTTACTCCCATCCTTTAACCATGGTAACTTACCAAAGTCTATATTGTAGTTTACAAATTTGTCTCTTAAGGAGTATTTATAATCTTCAGTATCTCTGATAAAAATCCTTTTTCTAGCTGGCCTGTATGTATAAGCATCTGTATATGGGAGAGAAGAGAATATCTTGCAGGAGATTGTAGGACATAATGCTCTGATAGCAATATTGCCTGCTATGATTACCATCTTTTCACCCATTTTGTTTAGAAGATTTGTTGTTCTAACATATGTCTTTATCTCTATGTAATCAATCATACTATTATGGTAAAATTGAAGGATTTGATCATCTGTTAATTTTGTAGGTGAGTGGATTTTGATTAACAACAATCCAGTCCCTCTACCTTCTTGATCTGTTCTTTCAACAATTTTAAAGCCTTGTTTTTCACCATCTTTTGTAAATGCCAAATCTACTAGCTGTTTTTGTGATTCATACAGAATTATTGGGAATTCTGTGCAAACTTTTTGTGATACCAACGTTCTGAATTCTGGAAACTTGTCTGTAACTTGTTGAACACATTCTTGATTGAACACTAATGTATTTAAGAACTGAGTGCACAAATCCTGGCCATTGATCTACACACGTGTATGGCCAGGATCTCATCATCAAATCGTAAAATACACTAGTGTATTTCAACATCAAATCTTGGCCATTGATCTACACACGTGTATGACCAGCATTAGTTCACTCAATTCGCAAGCTACACTAGTGTTCACTCTTGAACCTAATCCTATATATATATATATATATATAGGGAGGGGCTCATGCGAGAACTCCGTTTATTGCGAGAACCGCGAGAACCAATGTGAACATAACCTAAAATAGCTAAAAGAAACCTACCCCCCCCCCAAAAAAAAACCTAACCCCTCCCCCAAGCTAAATGCTAAAAACTAAAACCCCCAAAAAACCTAAAAAAAACCTAACCCCCCCCCCAAGCTAAAATGGTAAAAACTAAACCCCCAAAAAACCTAAAAAAAAAATCTAAATTAATCAAAATAGCGATTTTTATATAAAAAATATTAAAAAAAAATTTTGTGTGATTTTTAGCTATTTTTAGGCATTTTTGGTTGTGTTCACATTGGTTCTCGTGGTTCTCGCAATAAGAAGTGGTTCTCGCATGATCTTCTCCATATATATATATATATATAGGTAAAGAGTATGGTACAAATATGGTTATCCTACATTATATACGCTATATTGTGATCCGTACACGTGTCCTGATTCATTTCTGTTTAATAAGGTTAAATCAGACAATTAACCTAATCATCAGAGGGCAAATTCGTCTCTTCATTCATTCAGCGAGAAGTTCGTTACACTGATATCCCGGTAATTATTATTCAAATCAGTTTCAAATTTTCCATAATTCACAATTTGCAGTTTTCGTTCTTCTGTGTTAGGGTTTCATTCAATTTGTTTATTTCGATGGATCCACAGAGTAGCACTGGACGAACAGAAGTTGATTTTGAAAAAAAATCGACCGATCGGTGATCATGCTCAATTATCTGCTTATCAGAGAGTTTCGATTGAGGATGTTTTAAATCCGCGACCTGCAAATCCAATTCCAATTCCAATTTCAAGTTCAAGTGCTGCAAACGAGTTTTCTATTGGTAATTATGTTAATTCAGATATCTAAATTGTTCGTATAATTGTTTTTTGTTTAATCGTAGCATTGTTGTAGCTGTTTTTGTAGTTTGAATGTTTGATTACACTTTTGTATTTTTGAAAAGCAACATGTATAACTTCGCATGTTATTACTCTTACAATTCGCATTTGATTTTATTTTTTTTGCAATTTCGCATGTTACTATGTAATAAATCGCATATGTAATTCAGATTAATCAATATCATCATTTCGCATGTTTTGATCAGACAATTCGCATGTGGTTTATATGACGTTTTATGTTTTTTATTTTGATTCATGTAGATGAAAGGGTTTACACTCCGGAGGTTCAGGCATCAGCTACACCTGTTGTTGGAATGCAATTTATCTCTATTGAACAAGCATATGCGTTTTATCAATCATATGCTAAGTTAGCTGGTTTTTCTATTCGGAAAGGTGGTGAAGTATGCAGTGGTGGTATAATCCAAACTAAGTATTTTGTTTGTTCTTGTTGGTGCACTTGTGTCTATACTTTGTCTGTATTCGGTCACGTTATAAACGATGTCCTTGTCAGTCCTGTAAGTTGACCAAGTCAACCGTCCTCCTGGTTTGACTTGGCCAAACAGTTAGAATTATAGATGTGATTGTATGTCTCGAAGGATGAGAGATCGAAGGATGATGTAGATCCTTCGATCTCATCGAAAGATATGCTTCGATTGATGGACCTCGATAGATCATCCTTCGAGGTCCCTGTAAATCCTTCGAAGGCTTTGTAGTCGATAGATGATCCTTCGACCATCTATCGGATCCTTCGGACAAGACAATCTGTGCTGGGTATATATATATATACCCATGCAGTGTGTGTTAGTGGTAAGAGATAAGAGAGATAGATGCACACATAGAGAGATAGAAAGTTGAGAGCATTCTGTCCGAAACACACACACACCTTGAGAGTTTGCAAAACTGATTTGTAGACATTGTGCTTGTAACCGGAACCTTCATTCGTATTAATACAAGTGGTGTTAATCGGTGAACCTTTGTGTGTTTGTGTTTATACTTGTTTCATCTCGGTTTGCTTGCTAGCTTGGATTCCGCACTCGCTAGTAGGTTTGTATAACAAGGTTTAGGTTCGTCATCCTCCGAGAGGGACCTACAATGTGACAACTCGAGTTTCTGACTTTCACTTTCGCATTAAATGCGCGTTGACTTTGACTGTTTAGTTGTTTGGATTGTGGACTTGAAATTGTACGCGATGTATTTTAATGAAACGTATTGTCGTTTTGTCATATGTGATTACTTGCTGTGGTAGAATATAATATTAGATTTATTATTAAAAACACTTAGTCTAGATCACGAAGCATGGCACACAGTTCGAAGGATCTCGAAACATATCCTTCGACTCGAAGGATCAGCTTCCGGTTCGAAGGATCTCGAAACATATCCTTCGACCAAAGACTCCATCCTTCGACATCTTTCGGCCCAGCCTTTCTAATGGGCTTGGCCCATTTCTGTAATACGTTTAAATACGTGATGCATGTAACCGGCAGTTAGTTTCTAAAAAACCCTAATACCTTTCCCTCTCTCTCGAAGTCTTGGAGTCGGCTGAAAGTTCTTGTGCACCCGAAACCCCACTAGTTTCAATCCCCTAATCCGGTTAGTGTTTCACTATCATCGTTGATGACATGATGTTATTATTATTACATGCTTTGATTAAGAACGACTCGAATTGATTGTATGTTGAATGATAGGAATCGTATAAAGATGATCTTGTAGTTGTATGGCATGATAATAAGTTTAAATCGATTCAATGGTGCTTGTTATGTTACTGTGACGATGTATGCTCCGGATTGATAACTTGTTGATATATTAGTGAAATCGGGTTATTATGAAATCAGTTTACATGAGGTTGTTATGTCTTGATAGTAACCCGAATGAATATGGTTATTGTTCATGATTTCGGTTAGGGTTCTTGAGATTGAATATATGAAATGTGCTTGTTAATGATGATGACGGCTGTAGATGATTAGGGTTTCTGTTTCTGTAATTGACTGCATGATATCCGTAACTGATTGTGATCAAACGTAACTGTTAATTGTCGAAAGATATTGCTACTCGAAACATAGTTGTGGTCGAAAGATGCTTGTTAGTCGAACCATAGTAGTGTTGACCGAAGGATAGCTTTGACCGAACCATAGGAGCATTGACCGAAGGATAGCATTGACCGAAACATAATTAAGTTGACCGAAAGATAACAGTTGGTCGAAAGATGGCATTGGTTCGAAACATAACTTTCGGTCCGAAGGATAACTGTGATAACTGTGTATCGAAAGATCACTAATGTACCGAAAGATAAGGGTGGATCGAAAGATATATAATTATGAACATATTTTAATGTTAGAATGTATGTTTGATTTATTTGGCATGCCATGATTAGTGATGAATGTTAACATTGGTATTCGTGTACACTAGCTGATGGTTTGATGTGAAACAATACGTGTTGTACTGATATGCAAATTGACTGCTATGTGAACCAATTAATTGCATGCGTAACATTTCGAGCATGAACTGATTTGCTATACGTGTATACATAGGACGTGATTAATTAACTGTGAGCACTTATTTAGCATACCGAGCAAACCAAGGTGAGTTCACACTCTTACCAAGGCATGGGGTTCCCGGGGTTGGGAATGGGATTGGAAGGTTGATTAGATACTCTATTGACACTATGACTAGACTACCACATCACTATCCTCGGTTGTGAAGGATACCTATAGTTACGAGTAGTCTAGTGGTTAGGAAAACGTGGAACACCACCACAGGAAAACGTGGAACACCACCACAGGAAAACGTGGAACACCACCACAGGAAAACGTGGAACACCACCACAGGAAAACGTGGAACACCACCACAGGAAAACGTGGAACACCACCACAGGAAAACGTGGAACACCACCACAGGAAAACGTGGAACACCACCACAGTAAAATATACAAACGGCCCAGTAGAGCCACCTATTACAAATGAACTTACTATTACGCATTTTCTTTATGTGAACTCGCTCAACTAGTTTGTTGATCATTCTGTTACATGCCTTGCAGATCGTTAGGTACTTGGAGCTTGCACACGGAGGAGCTGGTCGTTGTGGGGCTTGGATCGTGATCACCTTGTTAAACACTTTTGTTGTTTGATACTTATTTGCTTTGGGTTTTACAATAATACGCTTCCGCTAAACAATGTTAACTTACTTATGTTTTGGAAACACCTTTCATATGGAAATGGTTTGGATTATAATGTGTTTACTATTACTTTATACAATGTTCTGTATGATTGGTGGCTTGATCCTGGTCAGTCACGCTCCCAAGCGGTGATACTCCGCAGGTGGATTTTGGGGGTGTGACAGATTGGTATCAGAGCCATTGGTTATAGAGAACTTGGTTTTAATATGGAAAAACGTTTTTATTAAAACCAGACTATAACCAGAACAGTGCTCTCAACGATCCACAACGACGCTTCGCTCCACGTGCAAGACTCGACATCCTAGGTAATAAGGTTTATGTTTATTACCTGCTTGCTAGAATTTGCATAGAACTTTGCTCGTAGTATGCTTACATTACCTTGCTCACAACTTGACATTGCATGAGAATACTTATGTGCTTACACTCTTCTGTCATCGCACTATTCGCGAACCTTTCTCACTTATGTTGCCTTTGATGTGAAGATCAATGGCCGCACGAATTACCATGACTCAAGCCCAGCTAGAGGCTCTCGTTGCTGCGGCAGTTGCAGCCGCCCAAGCAGGTAGTATACCCTGCAGTATAGACACTAGGATCTCTAGATCCTACATTAATTCTCGTACCTAACTTTGCCCTATTCGTACACAATAGGTCAACCCGCTCAGCAACAACCTGGGTGCACATTCAAGAATTTCATGGACTGTCGTCCTAGCTCGTTCAGTGGCACGGAGGGGGCAGTTGGACTCCTCCACTGGTTTGAAAAGCTCGAGTCGGTTTTCGAAATGTGTGAATGCCCTGAGGCTCGCAGGGTGAAGTTCGCCACTGGCACACTTGAAGGGATTGCGCTCACTTGGTGGAACGCACAAGTGCAGATTTTAGGGTTGGCAGCTGCTAACGCCACCCCATGGAACGACTTTAAGGAACTCATCAAGCGTGAGTACTGCACGCGTGAAGATATTCATAAGTTGGAGGATGAGCTTTATAATCTGAAGATGGTCGGATCGGAAATTGAAGCGTATACTAAACGGTCGAATGAGTTGGCTGTGTTATGTCCAACTATGGTGGACCCTCCTTACAAGCGTATTGAGTTGTATCTCAAAGGTTTGGTGCCAGAAATACAGAGCCACGTTACCTCGGCTAACCTCAACAATATCCAGGAAATACAGCGTCTCGCTCATCGCATCACCGATCAGGCAGTGGATCAGAATAAACTGCCGAAGCGTATCAGTGCTACCGCTACCGCTACTGCTACTACTACACTTGCCACTCCCAGCGATAGTAAGAGAAAATGGGAGGGGGATTCTAGCAAGGGATCAGCATCGGTACAGTCGCAGTCTCAGCAGCGAAAGACGGACAGCTACCAGAGTCCAAGTCAGCACTCCTCTAGCAGTCATAAACAAGGAGGGTATCGAGGAAACCTTCCAAAGTGTAACACCTGCAACAAACATCACAGTGGCCAGTGCAATAAGGTTCGTTGTCAAAGATGCCTCAAGATGGGTCATGAGGCCAAAGACTGTAGGAGTCCACGGCCTGCAAATCAGAACCAGCAACTCCCACCGCCAGCTCCACAGAACCAGCAGCAGCAACCACAGCGTGGAAACCGGGGATGTTTCCAGTGTGGGGCAGAAGGACACTACAAACGCGATTGTCCTCAGTTGAACCAGAATCAGAACCACAACCATAACCAGGGCAACGGGAACAACGACAACAACGGGGGAAACAACAATAACAATGGCAACGAGGCAAGAGGTCGAGTTTTCATGTTAGGAGGAGGAGACGCAATGAACGCTAATTGAACTTATGACTTCTTTTTGGGGTTTTTCATTATTATGTTTCCGCTATTCGAACAAAGTTTGGTTTGAACATCAAATGTTTTGGGTTTTATGAATTATTTCAACTACTATATTTTATGATTGATGTGATAAATGGTTGGATATTATTGAACACACCCGCTGTATTTATGGACATTACGAACAGAGTGTGCAAACCCTACCTAGACAAAATGTTCTTGACTCCATCAACGACATTCTGATCTACTCCAAGAGTCAGGAGGAGCACGAGCAGCATCTTCGTCTTATTTTGGAACTCCTTCGGAAGGAACAGTTGTACGCCAAGCTTTCTAAATGCGACTTCTGGCTTCGTGAAGTCCACTTCTTAGGCCACGTAGTGAACAAGGATGGGATACATGACGATCCATCCAAGGTAGATTCGATCAGAAACTGGCCTGCACCGCATACACCGACAGAAATACGTCAATTCTTGGGTCTGGCAGGTTACTACAGACGGTTTATTAGAGACTTTTCAAAGATCACGCAACCACTTACGCTACTGACACAGAAGGGTGTTACCTATCGCTGGGGAGAGCCCCAGGAGACTGCTTCTCAGCACCTAAAGGATAGACTTTGCAGTGCACCTATCCTCTCATTGCCAGAGGGCACAGACGACTTCGTGGTTTATTGTGATGCATCCATTCGGGGACTGGGATGTGTGTTAATGCAGCGCGACAAGGTTATCGCTTACGCCTCTCGTCTACTCAAGGTTCACGAGCGCAACTACACGTCGCACGATTTAGAGCTGGGAGCTGTTGTTTTCGCGCTTAAGATATGGCGACACTACCTGTACGGTACCAGGTGCACGATTTACACCGATCACAGGAGTCTCGAGCATATCCTTAAGCAAAAGGATTTGAATATGCGTCAACGCAGATGGGTTGAACTTCTAAACGACTACGAATGCGCCATCAAGTATCATCCAGGCAAAGCCAATGTTGTGGCTGATGCCCTCAGTCGAAAGGACACTTTACCTCGGCGCGTGCGAGCGCTACAGCTTACGATTCAGTCTAGCCTTCCTGCACAGATACGAGCTGCTCAGACAGAAGCACTGAAGCCCGAAAACGTCAAGGCTGAAGCCTTACGCGGCTCACGACAACAAATGGAACAGAAGGCAGACGGCGCCTACTATGTAACGGGGCGTATTTGGATCCCACTTTATGGCGGCTTACGCGAACTTGTGATGGATGAAGCGCACAAGTCTCGCTACTCGGTACATCCAGGGTCGGATAAGATGTACCACGATATCAGAACAACTTATTGGTGGCCAAACATGAAAGCTCTTATCGCAACTTACGTCGGCAAGTGTTTAACTTGTGCAAGGGTTAAAATCGAGTACCAGAAACCATCAGGCCTGCTTCAGCAGCCTAAGATACCGCAATGGAAATGGGAAGAAATTTCCATGGATTTCGTTACGGGCTTACCTAGATCCCAGCGTGGGAATGACACTATTTGGGTGATCGTTGATCGGCTCACAAAGTCTGCTCACTTCTTGGCTATCAAAGAAACGGATAAGTTTTCTACCCTAGCAGACATCTACATGAAAGAAGTTGTTTCGAGGCACGGAGTGCCCACCTCTATTATTTCGGATCGCGATGCACGATTCACGTCAGAGCTATGGCAAGCAATGCATAAATCTTTCGGCTCACGTTTAGACATGAGCACAGCATATCATCCTCAGACGGATGGGCAGACTGAGCGAACGATTCAAACACTTGAAGACATGCTTAGGGCATGCGTTATCGATTTCGGCAACGGCTGGGAAAAACACCTCCCATTGGTGGAGTTTTCGTACAATAACAGTTACCATACCAGCATTCAAGCCGCTCCATTCGAGGCATTGTACGGACGTAAATGCCGGTCACCTCTCTGTTGGGCAGAGGTGGGGGATAGTCAAATTACGGGTCCAGAGATTGTAGTGGACGCCACAGAAAAGATAGCACAGATACGACAACGCATGGCGGCAGCACGCGACCGTCAGAAAGCCTACGCGGACAAGCGTAGAAAGCCTTTGGAATTTCAGGTCGGGGACCGGGTATTATTGAAAGTCTCACCCTGGAAGGGTGTGGTACGTTTTGGCAAAAGGGGCAAACTGAATCCGCGGTACGTCGGACCATTCGAAATCTTAGAAAAGATTGGCAAAGTAGCCTACAGATTAACACTACCAGCTGAACTCGGTGCAGTTCACAATGTATTTCACGTGTCGAATCTGAAGAAATGCCTATCAGATGAGACCCTTATAGTTCCTTTTAAGGAACTCACTATCGATGAGCGGTTGCAGTTCGTCGAGGAACCAGTTGAAATCACGGACCGGGATGTTAAGATCCTCAAACACAAGAGAATCCCTCTTGTTCGAGTTCGTTGGAACTCCCAGCGTGGTCCAGAGTATACCTGGGAACGCGAAGATCAGATGAAAGAAAAGTATCCCCAGTTATTCGAAACCAATGCATCCACTGCTGAGGCTGAAGCTACTACTACTGAATTTCGGGACGAAATTCCAAATCAACGGGGGGATGATGTGACACCCCAGGAAAACCAGTGAACGATGTAACTTGCCTAGCTTCCTCAGTGAGTGCGTACCAAATTTCGGGACGAAATTTCTTTTAAGTTGGGGATAATGTGACAACTCGAGTTTCTGACTTTCACTTTCGCATTAAATGCGCGTTGACTTTGACTGTTTAGTTGTTTGGATTGTGGACTTGAAATTGTACGCGATGTATTTTAATGAAACGTATTGTCGTTTTGTCATATGTGATTACTTGCTGTGGTAGAATATAATATTAGATTTATTATTAAAAACACTTAGTCTAGATCACGAAGCATGGCACACAGTTCGAAGGATCTCGAAACATATCCTTCGACTCGAAGGATCAGCTTCCGGTTCGAAGGATCTCGAAACATATCCTTCGACCAAAGACTCCATCCTTCGACATCTTTCGGCCCAGCCTTTCTAATGGGCTTGGCCCATTTCTGTAATACGTTTAAATACGTGATGCATGTAACCGGCAGTTAGTTTCTAAAAAACCCTAATACCTTTCCCTCTCTCTCGAAGTCTTGGAGTCGGCTGAAAGTTCTTGTGCACCCGAAACCCCACTAGTTTCAATCCCCTAATCCGGTTAGTGTTTCACTATCATCGTTGATGACATGATGTTATTATTATTACATGCTTTGATTAAGAACGACTCGAATTGATTGTATGTTGAATGATAGGAATCGTATAAAGATGATCTTGTAGTTGTATGGCATGATAATAAGTTTAAATCGATTCAATGGTGCTTGTTATGTTACTGTGACGATGTATGCTCCGGATTGATAACTTGTTGATATATTAGTGAAATCGGGTTATTATGAAATCAGTTTACATGAGGTTGTTATGTCTTGATAGTAACCCGAATGAATATGGTTATTGTTCATGATTTCGGTTAGGGTTCTTGAGATTGAATATATGAAATGTGCTTGTTAATGATGATGACGGCTGTAGATGATTAGGGTTTCTGTTTCTGTAATTGACTGCATGATATCCGTAACTGATTGTGATCAAACGTAACTGTTAATTGTCGAAAGATATTGCTACTCGAAACATAGTTGTGGTCGAAAGATGCTTGTTAGTCGAACCATAGTAGTGTTGACCGAAGGATAGCTTTGACCGAACCATAGGAGCATTGACCGAAGGATAGCATTGACCGAAACATAATTAAGTTGACCGAAAGATAACAGTTGGTCGAAAGATGGCATTGGTTCGAAACATAACTTTCGGTCCGAAGGATAACTGTGATAACTGTGTATCGAAAGATCACTAATGTACCGAAAGATAAGGGTGGATCGAAAGATATATAATTATGAACATATTTTAATGTTAGAATGTATGTTTGATTTATTTGGCATGCCATGATTAGTGATGAATGTTAACATTGGTATTCGTGTACACTAGCTGATGGTTTGATGTGAAACAATACGTGTTGTACTGATATGCAAATTGACTGCTATGTGAACCAATTAATTGCATGCGTAACATTTCGAGCATGAACTGATTTGCTATACGTGTATACATAGGACGTGATTAATTAACTGTGAGCACTTATTTAGCATACCGAGCAAACCAAGGTGAGTTCACACTCTTACCAAGGCATGGGGTTCCCGGGGTTGGGAATGGGATTGGAAGGTTGATTAGATACTCTATTGACACTATGACTAGACTACCACATCACTATCCTCGGTTGTGAAGGATACCTATAGTTACGAGTAGTCTAGTGGTTAGGAAAACGTGGAACACCACCACAGGAAAACGTGGAACACCACCACAGGAAAACGTGGAACACCACCACAGGAAAACGTGGAACACCACCACAGGAAAACGTGGAACACCACCACAGGAAAACGTGGAACACCACCACAGGAAAACGTGGAACACCACCACAGTAAAATATACAAACGGCCCAGTAGAGCCACCTATTACAAATGAACTTACTATTACGCATTTTCTTTATGTGAACTCGCTCAACTAGTTTGTTGATCATTCTGTTACATGCCTTGCAGATCGTTAGGTACTTGGAGCTTGCACACGGAGGAGCTGGTCGTTGTGGGGCTTGGATCGTGATCACCTTGTTAAACACTTTTGTTGTTTGATACTTATTTGCTTTGGGTTTTACAATAATACGCTTCCGCTAAACAATGTTAACTTACTTATGTTTTGGAAACACCTTTCATATGGAAATGGTTTGGATTATAATGTGTTTACTATTACTTTATACAATGTTCTGTATGATTGGTGGCTTGATCCTGGTCAGTCACGCTCCCAAGCGGTGATACTCCGCAGGTGGATTTTGGGGGTGTGACATACAAGTGGTATCAGAGCCGTGGCTCTTTACCTTGTTTAAAACCGGGTTTGTTCAAGTTCTTGGTGTGTTTGGACACTTGGTTTAGCACCCGTTTTTGGTGGTTTTCTTGCATTTTTAAACTGAAAAACGCGTTCTAAACCTTTCGGGAGTGTTCAAGGTTGGGTTGGGTAACTTAAAAACCTGTTTTTAAGTAACTTGGTGTTTTCCGGCCTTATCTCCGGTGTGTTCCGGTGACCGGACCTTCTGGATAAGGTTTGCCATTTTGGGCATATTTTATTTGAAAGTCAAAAAGTTGGTGAAAAGTCATGTGCAGAACATCCCTTCTGCCGAAAGTTGGTACACCAACCAATCACCTTTCTCACCAACCTGTCACCTTTTTGTCAGTTGTGTCAGTGTGATCGAAGGATATCCTTCGAAGTCGAAAGACCATCTTTCGATCAAGGAAGGCTCGATAGATAATCATCTTTCGACCCATCCTTCGAAGTCAGAGATCTATCCTTCGATCCAGGGAATCTTTTCGAAAGATAGTTATTCGAAAGATAAGGATCTTTCAAATTGTGAATCTTTCGAAATAATTGCTCGAAAGATAAGGATCTTTCAAACCGTGAATCTTTCGAGATAACTGATCGAAAGATAAGGATCTGTCAATTGTGAATCTTTCGAAGTCTTTGCTCGAAACTCAACAGTGATCTTTCGAACACTGTTGATCCTTCGAACAAATCTTGATCTTTCGAACAAGGTTATATCTTTCAATTCTTGTCTGTTAGAATTTAACAGTTTGTGTTTGTGTAGATCTTCAATTAGTATTTCACCAAAATGAGTTGTACAAGTCCTTGGGATTGGAGTTTGGACTCACAATCTAGTCAAGAACTAACTTCTGCTGCAGCTTGGGCAAAAAGTATGTTTCCACCGCCATCAATCAGTCCAAGTCAATGGGCTTTGGTATCCAATCAGAGTCAAAGCATTCAAAATCTTTTGATTAGTGAAAGCGAAACGGGAAGCAACAATCGTCCACCGAAGTTGAACCATATGAACGACTTTCCATCATGGAAAAACCGCTTTCACACGTATGTTCAAGGGCAAAGCACCGATCTTTGGACATGTTTCATCAATGCATTCAATGCCAATCTTGAAGTTGCAGCGTCCACTTCAGAAGGTTATGCTAACATGCTTGAAAATGACAAGAAGGCTTATGAATTGGAGAAAAAGGCCTTTGCTACACTTACACAAGCACTCAACAAAGATATCTATCATCAGTTCTCCTACTGCAAGACCACGAAAACATTGTGGGATGCCTTAGTTGCTAGAGGAGAAGGCAATGCAGCTACTCGAAAGTCTCGTCATGATTTGTTGAAGAAAGAGTTTGAATCGTTTCAATTTTTGGAAAACGAAACTCTAAATGATATGACAACAAGGTTCTATCATCTGATTAGTGAAATGTGTGCTTATGGGGTTGTGTCTACTCAACAAGACATGGTGAATAGGTTTGCTGACGCCTTACCTCCAAAGTGGAGTTCCTTTATTGAGTTGTTGAAGCATACTGGAACTCTAGACACGGTTAACATCTATGAGTTCATTCAGAAGCTGGAACATAAAAATGATGAAGAAATCAGGAAAGCAAAGCGAGCTCCCGCTCCTCAGAATACAGAAATGTACCTTCCAGGCTTCGATGTTTTGGCAAGATCTGCTGCAGCTCAGCAACCTAAGCTGCAAACTGCATTTGTGTCCAACACAAGTTCAAGTTCTCTTCCGTTTCCTCAGTCAACTGCTGCTCCGGCTTTCGATCCAAGGTCTTACATTCCCGTCCCAACACAGCCACATGTCCAACCACCACAACAACAACAGCAGGCTCATTATACAAATAATCCTCAACCTCAAAACCCTAACACAATCCGAGTCGATAATTCAAACCTTTCACATCTCAGCATTGAAGTTGCTAAGGAGCATATGGAAATTATCAATACAATGGTCAGTGCTTACTGTGGTTTGGTAGCTGGTCAGCTTGGAAACATCAACATGACCAATGAAGATTATCAGCAGATCGACAAGGAAGAAATGGAGTTGATGGATATTAAGTGGGCTTTTGCAAGTGCAGTTAGAAGGGCCAAAGACTTCATGGCTCGTACTGGTAGAACTTCGTTGGAAGGAAAGAAAGATACGAAGTATGGGTTTGATATTAACGCCGTTACATGCTTCAATTGTGGTAATAAAGGGCACTTCAAACGAGAGTGCACTCGACCAACAAAACAAGGCAATCACAACCCTTTCAGAAACCAGACGAGTACTACAAATGTGAATGCCCAGCAAGAAAACCGTGAAAGGAGGATGGTGGCAGTTAATAACAATCAGGGCCAGCCTGGAACTTCAAATCCCAATCGGGCTTTGGCTGTTCAAGCTGATGAGGGATGTGACTGGTCAGTACAGTTTGGTGAAGATGATCAGAGAAGTGGAAGAGCTTGTTATGCAAAGATCATCGAGCATGTTCATAAAGAAGAGTCCTCTGGAAGTGATGACAGTTCTGGTTATTCTGGAAGTTCTGATGAAGAAGGCTCTGTTTCTGGGGATAATCACTCAGAGTCTGATGTGAAGGAGGAAGGAGGTGCTGATATTCAAGATCTATTGAATGAAGCTGATGAGCTTAAATGTCAGAAATCAATTCTGATTAAGAGGGCTGCTACTGCATCAAGGGAAATGGAGAAGCTCTTTTCTGAAGATGGAGCTTTTTCTTTACAAACTGCCTTTATGGCAAATGTCTCAGCCTCTTCGAGTCAGGTAAATTCTGAACCTCCTGCTCCTAGTGTTTGTGAATCATGTGCTGAAATGAAGCTTGAACTAGAAAAGCTTCATAGTCATAATCAAAATTTGGTTATTGAACTTTCCAAATGCAAAGAGGCAAATATGGCTTTAACTCGGAACGAAAAAGATTTTAAATCAGTAATTGAAACATTAAAGAAAAATGTGTCCGAAGTGAACAAAGTAGTTTACCACAAGCAAGTAAGTATAAATGAATACATTAATATTGTGGAAGAAACTAAGAAGCAATTAGCCATTGCCCAATGCGAGCATGATGCGATCAAACAAAAATTGGAGAGTTATTCTAACTCCCAATTTGTGCTTGATCACATCATCGATGTTCAACAACCAAAGGGAAATCAGAAAGGCATAGGGTATAAGAAATGTCCGCCCCCTTTGATGAACAATTATACCAAGATGCCTGATGAGGAGGAAATGCCTCGGTATGAACCCAGTGTGCCTCTTGATGTTGAGGAATTTGCTACTGGCCTAGGGTTCAAACCGGACAATTCTTCAAACACATCCTCTAAGCAACAAGAAACTTCATCATCCATGAAGCAAAGTCCTCCAATTATCGAGGACTATGAGACATCGGATGATGAATCAGAAGTGGATGTAGGTGATCAGGATAAATCACTTAACAAGATGAAAGGAGTAGTTATTCCACGAGAGAATCACATTCTTTGTGATCCTGATACTCCTGATGTCCCATCTGTTAAGAAGCAAGTAATTGATCCTGTCAAAGTTGATAAGACATGTGTGTCTACTGTTAAAAGCAGTAATGTGTTGTATACACTGGTTGGAGATAATAAAATCTACTCAGACCACGTTTTTCCAATTAAAAATGTAAATCAATCTTTGATTGATAAAGTCTTTGAAGACAACACAAACAAGTTTTTGGGAAAAACACTTCCGGGAATTGTCGTAACTCAATGTGATCCAATTCCTAAGGCTGAGATTAGAAAACAGTTTGGTAATCAAAAATCTTCAACCACTCAACAACCTAGTGCTTCTAATGGTAAACAACCAGTCAAACGAGCTCAAAAGCATAAAGTTTCTCAGATGAAGTCTGAAACAAAAGGAGCTCGATTTCAAAAGAAAGCAAAAGATGTCAAGTTCGTGTCATCCAAGGGTACTGATAAGATTGAAACTTTTGAGAACAAATCTAACACTGATTTTGTAAAACAAGTCACAATCTTAAAACTTAACAGTGATAACAATTACACTCAACGCACAAATGGGTGTGATGAAAAGGCTAGTACCTCGGGTTCCACGAGTTCGACATCTTGTGGTCAATCAAGTTCTCCTAAGTTTGTTGAAAGGAGAACATGTTTTAAATGTGGAGAAATTGGGCACATCATCAAAAACTGCCCAAATGCTCCAAAGAATAAATTTGTTGAGAAAGCTCCACCTGAAACAGTTCATCCTCAACGTCGGTCAGTTTCACCTAAACATGATAAACGAACTGTAAAAGAACAAGAAACTAAACAACGACGTAAGAACATGAAAACTGTTGAAAAAGCTTTAAAATCTGAAGTTAAAACAGTTCAAAAGGAACCAAGTGTGTCACAACCTGTAAAACCAGAATCTTCAAAAACTGGTAGGCAAAAACGAACTTGGTTACCTAAGACGGGTGACAATTCAGGGGGAGCAGTTGTTCTTGAAAACCATCAAGAGATTGATATCACGTTTCGTGATGCTAAGGGACGACCCAAGACCACTAAGGCTTGGGTCCCCATTCTCAACTGATGTTTTTAAATGACATGTGCAGGATGTTCTAGGAGGAACTATTAATAGTCACTGGATTGTTGATAGTGGAGCATCCAGGCACATGACTGGCGACTTACGGCTCCTATACGACGTGAGAAACATTAGAGGAGGGTATGTTGCTTTTGCGGGAGACAAAGGTGGATTCATCACTGGAGAGGGAAGTATCTCAAATGGTATGGTGTGCTTCGATAAGATCAATTATGTTAAGCAAATTGATCATAATCTTCTCAGTGTGTCGCAAATCTGCGATAAGAAATTCTCTGTGCATTTTGATGATGCCGGCTGCTATGTACTGAAACCTGGATTCAAAATTCTACAAGAATGGATTCTCTTATCGGCTCCGAGAGTTAATGATCTTTATATTCTTGACATGAGCCAAGCGATTACAACATCTGCACAAGTCACTTGCTTTGTCTCAAAAGCCACGGAAAAGGAGTCTATATCTTGGCACAGAAGAATGGGACACATTCACTTGAGAAAGATGAACCATTTGGTGAAAAATAATCTTGTGAATGGTGTGCCTGTGAGAAGTTTTCATTTACAAGATATCTGTGTCTCGTGCCAAAAAGGGAAGCAAACAAAGAAGTCTCACCCTTTGAAGAAAATCAACACTGTCAGCATGCCTCTCGAACGTCTTCATATGGATCTTTTTGGACCTATGAAGCACAAGACAACATTCGGAGATGCTTATTGTCTAGTTGTTACTGATGATTATTCTAGATTTTCTTGGGTATCCTTCATGGCACACAAGAGTCAAACTCCTGGCATCCTCAAGGATCTTCTTACAATGTTGGAGAATCTCTATTCGTTGAAAGTAAAGAGGATCCGAAGCGACAATGGAACCGAATTCAAGAATCAAGTTATGGATGAGTTTTGTACTTCTAAAGGCATTCTTCATGAGTACAGTTCTCGTTATACTCCACAACAAAATGGTGTCGCGGAGAGGAAGAATCGAACGATTATAGAAACTGCAAGAACCATGTTAGTAGAGTCGGAACTCCCTATTCAATTCTGGGGGGAGGCTGTATCTGCTGCATGCTACACGTTAAACAGAGTTCTTACAGTAAAGAGACATGGCAAAACTTGTTTCGAACTCCTTCAGAAAAGGAAACCGGATCTTTCTTACCTAGAACCGTTTGGTGCTCCATGTACTATGATTGAGCCGGATGGAAAGTTTGGAGCAAGAGCTATCGAGGGTTTCTTCCTTGGATATGCTACTCCGAATTTTCGTGTTTGGAATCTGGCTACCAAAAAGATTGAGCTTTGGAGTGAAGTGAGGGTTCAAAGGTACACGAGTCCTGTTAGGGCTCCGGGTGATCCGTGGATGTTCGATTATGATGGGCTATTTGACTCCTTCAATCTGCCAACCTTTGACGAAGAATCAGCAGCGGCTAGGATGTTGTTGGAAAGTGACAACGCTGCTGTCTCGCCTTTGGTTAGACCTATTGTTGTTGACCCACAAGCTTCTTCGTCTGTCAACAATATGGTTCAAAATGAGGTTATGAAGATGCTGCTGATTATAATGAATCTTCTGAAGATGATGAATATCATGATGCAGCTGAAGGATCTTCGGCTCCAGCTGCTCCTGTTCAAGGTGCTTCTGTTGATACACCTCATACGCAGAATGTAGACACTGCTGAAGGGAATGCATCCACTTCTACACACATTCCTGGTGTGGAGTTGGTTGTTGATCTTAATCTTAACAATTTGGGTATCAATGCACGTGTGCCAGAAAATCCTGAAATGAGGATTCATGATACCCACCCCCAGCAGAATATTATAGGAGATGTCCATCGCGGTGTGCAGACGCGTAATCAGCTGAGAAACAACCGGAATGCTGGTTTGTATTCAGCTATAAGAGAATCTGGTCAACAAAATGACTGGTCCTTCGCGTGTTACGTGTCACAAGAGGAACCAAAATCGTGGAAAGAAGCATTGAAAGACAGTGCTTGGGTTGAAGCCATGCAGGAAGAATTACAGCAATTTCAAAAGCTTGGTGTTTGGAAGCTTGTTGAAAAACCTGAGAATTACAAGAAAATTGGAACTCGATGGGTCTTCAAATGCAAGAAAGACGACCGTGGAGTGGTTATTCGGAACAAAGCACGTTTAGTCGTTCAAGGTTTTCGTCAAATAGAAGGGATCGACTACAACGAAGTCTATGCACCTGTTGCATGTCTGGAAGCAATTCGGGTCTTTCTGGCTTATGCCTCATTCAAAGGATTCAAGGTTTACCAGATGGACGTCAAAAGTGCATTCTTACATGGTGTGGTTGAAGAAGAGGTGTACGTTGAACAGCCTCCAGGTTTTGAAGATCCTGTCCATCCCGATCGGGTTTGGTTGCTCAACAAAGCTCTCTATGGTCTTCATCAAGCACCACGAGCTTGGTATGCAACCTTATCTACCTATCTGCTGGAGAACGGTTTTCGAAGAGGTCTTATCGATTGTACTCTCTTCATCAAAGAACAAGATGGAGATCTTCTTCTGGTACAGGTATATGTTGATGATATTATTTTTGGTTCTACTAATGATGTCTTGTGTAGGAATTTCGAGCGCATTATGCAGGATAAATTCGAGATGAGTGCTATGGGGGAAATGACCTTCTTCTTGGGCCTACAAGTGCAACAAACTGAGTCTGGGATATTCATCCATCAGACTAAATATGTTGGTGACATCTTGAGCCGGTTCCAGATGTCCGATGCAACGCCCATTGGTACCCCACTGCCACAAAATCACGGAATTACTCCAGACTTGAAGGGTGAAGCTGTTAGCCCCTCATACTATCGCGCAATGATCGGATCTCTTATGTACCTCACAGCATCAAGGCCAGACATAATGTACCCAATGTGCCTGCTTGCCAGATATCAAGTCAACCCGAAGGCCTCACATCTTGCAGCTGTAAAAAGGATTTTTCGTTATTTGAAGGGTTACCCTGACACCGGTCTATGGTACCCTAGGGATAATAACTTTGACTTGATCGCATTCAGTGATTCTGATCATGGCGGATGCAAAATCGACGGCAAATCCACAACGGCTGGATGTCAGTTTTTAGGAAATCGCCTAGTCACATGGCAGTGCAAGAAGCAGACTTGTGTGGCTACTTCCACATGCGAAGCTGAATACATTGCTGCCTCAAGTTGTTGCTCCCAAGTTCTGTGGATCCAACAACAATTGCGGGACTACGGTTTTGAATTCCTAACTACTCCTATTTACGTTGATAATTCTGCTGCATTACAGATCACTAGAAATCCTGTGCAGCACTCAAAGACAAAACACATCGAAATCAAATATCACTTCATACGTGATTGCTTTGAGAAAAGGCTAATCGATGTTGTTAAGGTCCACACCGATGACCAACGTGCCGACCTTTTTACCAAAGCATTTGACAAATCAAGATTTGACTTTTTATTACTGGTAAACGGCATTAAGGTCAAGCAAGAGTAAACCAACATCGGAAAATCATTTTTGTAAATACCTTTGTGTTTTAAATTTGTCTTAGTTTATTGATTTTAGGGGGAGTAAATCCAAAAATCTGAAAATCCAAAAACATCGAAAAATTTCAAAAACACAAAAACAATAGAAAAACAAAAATGAGTTTCCTGGCGAGCAAAAGAGAAAATGATAGTACATCAGTGGTCTATTCAAACCTCTTTAAACCTTAAATGAAAAACGATAAGCAGCTCTATATAAGATGTATCGGTAGGCTCACAATCATTTTAAAGTGTGCAGGGTGATATAAATCTTAAATCGACTGAAGACCAGGTGGGAACCATTCATTGGCATATGGTCTTAGTACCGAAATTTCGTTTGATAGATTGCCGAGGTTCTGAGATATTCGGTCTTTATGCTGCTTATCATCTGGGTATCATGGTTGTATCTTTTACCGAAAAATAACGGGGACGCAAGTCTAGATCTTCCATGATACTATACATACGTGTACATAATACATACTGCATTCGACCTCAATAAGTGATAAACAATCACATGTCCATATCAAATAAGTGATAAAATATCACATTTATCCGGGAGTCAAGTTCGTCTCTCTGCTGTACGGAAGTACTGACCTGTTCACGGACTTGCTCCTGTGCCCTCATGCATATGAAAATCAAATTCCTCATCAATAAGTGATTATATCACATAGGGCTTGTTTTCAAATCAAAATAAGTGAGAATCTCACATCATATACGGTCAAACAGATGATAATCGGTATACTCACCGGTAAGATGAACCCTCGTGCATACCTTGATACGGGAATGTGTCGTGATGTGGATGAACACCGGTCGGTAAGTATAAATCATACCTTAACGTATCCCCTCGCCATGATTACATCTGATAAGTTGAGCTTAAGTGGACAACAATACCGATAATTGTTATAGGATGCTTATTTTAATGTTAACTAACTGAACAACAAGAGTGTTTTGACATGACCGTACACTGATATGATTCTCTTACCCTCGAAACTCGCAAAAAGAATGTCTATATATATTTATTTACTGCTTAACTTTTATTGTTTTATTTTAAACAGTTTCGTCGTTTGGTGCATATCAGCACGACATTAGCGGTGATGTCGTTTGATAACACTCAAAGGACATCAAAATTGTTGTCTTTTAATTTATTCAAAAATACCAAAAAGATTTTAGGTGTGTTTTAATATAAACTTTATAAAAGCCAAAAAGATTTTATTTCTACTTTATTTTCGATCGTACGATGTTGGAACTCGAGTCTTCGTTGCCTGAAACCTGAACGAAAACCGAATTGACTAAATCTTCATAAATGGTCGAAATTTGCAAGTTTTGAAAGTTGAAATCTAAAATTGAGAAATTTATAAAACTTTCAAACTGTCGGACGGTGTTTGATTGTGACATGGTCATTCGTGTGTCATTTGTTTATACTAACTACTCCAAGCAGTTGTTCTCATTACGCGTTTAGATTTCTTGCATGTGCAGATTCTAAAGGCAAGGAGAACATGGTCGATGACAAGCTTCGGAATGAAGACACGACGTGAAGGCACTCAAATGATGAAGATGATCGAGTTGCCGCTGGCCATTATCAACACCACAAGGATCTCACTTCATAAAGATCAAGTGTCTCACGAGCATAACTCAAGGAGGAGCTTATGTTAAGGGGGAGTTTGTCAACACACTTCCTACATGATACGGGTAGTTTGTTGATACACTCTCTGCTTTCAAGACGTGAAGACCTTAAAGATCCTCCGACATTGAAGACTTGAAAGGACATCAGAGTCTTGAAGACATGAAGATCAATGATGATCAAGATCGAGACAAATCTGCAAACATCGAAGATCGAGACAAAGCTACAGCCAAGGGGGAGTTTGTTGGTGCACTTGTGTCTGTACTTTGTCTATATTCGGTCACGTTATAAACGATGTCCTTGTCAGTCCTGTAAGTTGACCAAGTCAACCGTCCTCCTGGTTTGACTTGGCCAAACAGTTAGAATTATAGATGTGATTGTATGTCTCGAAGGATGAGAGATCGAAGGATGATGTAGATCCTTCGATCTCATCGAAAGATATGCTTCGATTGATGGACCTCGATAGATCATCCTTCGAGGTCCCTGTAAATCCTTCAAAGGCTTTGTAGTCGATAGATGATCCTTCGACCATCTATCGGATCCTTCGGACAAGACAATCTGTGCTGGGTATATATATACCCATGCAGTGTGTGTTAGTGGTAAGAGATAAGAGAGATAGATGCACACATAGAGAGATAGAAAGTTGAGAGCATTCTGTCCGAAACACACACACACCTTGAGAGTTTGCAAAACTGATTTGTAGACATTGTGCTTGTAACCGGAACCTTCATTCGTATTAATACAAGTGGTGTTAATCGGTGAACCTTTGTGTGTTTGTGTTTATACTTGTTTCATCTCGGTTTGCTTGCTAGCTTGGATTCCGCACTCGCTAGTGGGTTTGTATAACAAGGTTTAGGTTCGTCATCCTCCGAGAGGGACCTACAGTTCTAAAGAGGGACATAAGCCTTTGTGTATTGATGATCATTCGAAGTCAAAAAAGCAATTCAAAACAAGGAACAGGGGGACTATTAGGACCGGATGCAAAGCTCAACTTATGATTTGCACTGTGGATGGTAGATTATATACAGTAAAGAGATTTGTTGATGGTCATAATCATAAGTTTGTATGTCAAAATGACATTCACATGCTCCTAGCTTACAGACAATTGTCAGATGTCCAGGAGGAGATGGTATGGGAACTAGGCACTTTAAACCTTGGTCCTGTCAAAGCTTTCCATATAATGAGGAAACGTTATGGTGGTTTCGAGAACGTTGGTGCTACGGTTGATGATTGCAAAAATTTTAGGAAGCGAATAAACAGCTATATAGGAGAGTATGACGCTGACATGGTAATAACTAGGATGTCTGACAAAAAAAATATTTAGCTGATTATTCGTTTGAATACTCTGTTGATGATGGCAAACGGTTAACTGGTTTGTTCTGGGCTGATGGTTTATGCAAGCTTAACTATATGGATTTTGGCGATGTGATATCATTCGATGCAACCTTCAAGACAAACAGGTAAGGGTTTCAAAGACAAACATGTTTTGTTACTGATTTTCGCATGTTTGTTTCCTAATGAGTGTTTAATATCGCATGTGTAGATAACAGAGTGGTGTTGAATATATCGCATGCCTTTTTCCTGGTTTCGCATATGATTTTTAGTAATTCGCATATAATAAACATGATTTCGCATGTGTTGTTCAGGTACAAGATGGTGTTTGTTCCGTTCACAGGCATTGACAACCACTGTCGAAATGTAACACTCTCAGCTGGGTTGTTGGCATCAGAGGGTATTGAATCATATAAATGGCTTCTGAATTCATTTTTAAAGTCATTTGGTCGGCAGCCTAATGTTGTAGTGACGGATCAAGACCCTGCTATGAAACAGGCTATTGAGGAGGTTTTCCCTATTAGCAGACACAGATTGTGTATGTGGCACATAATGAAAAAAGTGGCAGATAAGGTATAGCATGCAATATTTTTGTGTTTTGTTGGTGTTATTTTTTATTATTATAGTTTTTTGTAATAGACTGATATAAAATGCATTTATCGTTAAAGGTTGGACACGAGTTGTGCAATAATGATGAGTTTAAAAGGAGGATGTGAGACATTGTTTGGACTGATTCGATTGAGCCCAGAGAATTCGAGAGACAGTGGAAGTTGGTGATGATTGAGTTTGGTCTTACTGAAAACAAATGGATTGATGATATGTTTGGGATGAGATCCATGTGGATTCCGGCTTTTTATCGGCACGAGCCAATGTCAGGTCTTATGAGAACAACTTCAAGATCAGAGAGTGAGAATCATTTTTTTTGTCAGGTTGCTAATTCACAACTCACACTCGTAGAGTTTATGAATCATTTTGATGGTGCAATGGATGTACAAAGGTCCAATCATAGAAAAAATGATCATATTTCAAGATATACTGAGCCAGCTGATTGGAGTCAAACTACATTGGAAAAAGATGCTGCTAAGATCTACACCAGGTCTATATTTTTTGATCAGCAATTAGAGATACATGGAACAATTTCCGAGTGTTTGCCGATGGACACCAAAGTTGAAGGTCCACGTATCAGAATATTGTTGAAGGACTTTAAAGCACATGGAGATGGTTTATTGGAGGTATTTTACATGTTTTTTAGATATGCGAATTTGTTACATTACATATGCGATTTTAGTTTATTTATTTTACACAATTTTTTAGACATGCGAAATTGTTATGTTCCACATGCGATATTAATTTTATTCACTTACATGATTGTTTAGACATGCGAAAACATGCGAAATAGTTATGTTTATACTTGCGATTTTAAATTTTATTATTTTTTTTTATTTGGTTATTTGCTAGGTGTGGTTCAAGAATCTTGAAAATGATGTAACTGCACAGTGTAGCTGTTTGCGTTTTGAGCAGTATGGGCTGCTATGTAAACACATCTATTTTCTTTTCAAGATGTTTGGTGTTAAAGAAATTCCAAACAAATATGTTACGAAGAGATGGACGAAGGATGTGGTGCCCAATGAGTTAAATGTGAAGTACAATCTAAATATTGGTGGTAAGGATATGCAACACAAGGCTAAACGGATTTCTCGTGAAATCATACACACAGGGGAGTATTTGGTTAGTAATTTGATTTCCGACCTTGATCAACTTGTCTTAGTGAGGGATCAAATGATGCAGCTTAAAGAGAGAGTTGATCAGAGTCGCATAACCAAGCAACTTGATCCAAAATTTGACCGATTTTTAAAGTTGATTGGTTATCAACAACCAGTAACTAATGCTCCCCCTACTGTTCGTGTGCCGGCTGGTATAAGAAACAAAGGCCGCGGCTCACATAGAAGGATTAAATCTAAGAAGGAACAAATGATCAGCCGCAAAGGGAAAAGGTCAAGGATATGTAGCGTATGCAATGAAAAAGGTCATGACATTCGGACTTGCGGCGAGCTTAAAGCCAAACAACAAGGTAAACAGGGAAAAAAGAAGATGAAGGGTGTCCAGATTGAAGATGGTGTGAGAGACAAAGACAATGAGGGTGAAGACGACGAAGAGGAAGATGACTTTGAAGATTACAGTAGTGATGATGGATCTGAAGAAGAAGATCAGTGGGAAGAGGTGTCTGAAGATGAAGATGACGAGGATGAGTAATGTTTTTTTAAATGTAAATGCGAATTTATACGAAACACATGCGATTTTATATTCATTTGTGTATATCATTTTTTACATGCGATTTTAGTAGTATAAACTTGCGATTTTATATGCATCAGTTTATATTTAGTTCATATCATTTTTCACATGCGATTTCTCTTTTAATACATGCGATTTTGAATTATAATAAAGCATAAGATTTGTTCAAAGATCTCTAATTCATTCATGCGATTTTAAATTATAATAAAGCATAAGATTTGTTCAAAACATATATCGAAAATACAAAATAGTTGTTATTGTCAAACACAGCTACAACCATAAAACGATTAAACAGAAATTTAGTTACTTGAAGCAAAGATTTTGTCACGTTCAGTAGAGCTGAACTCCATCTTCTCCTTCACAGTGTTTAGAGCATCTGTCAGGAAAGAGAAGGCTAAGTCATCAGCTCGAGATTGCTCTTTTATGTGATCCAAAGCTTTGTCTCTGAAGCTTGTTGGTGGTTCTTGAAGTAGCTTTTCCAATACTGCTTGATTGTTCTTGATTTGTTCAAGGATTTTGCCCTGCACATCAAGAACCAGATGAGAAGAGGTGACATCAGTGCTTATTTCTGTCAACGTGCGAGTTGACAATAGCTCTTTGATTGCAATGTTTTTGATTTTTTCTATATCTTCAGATGCTATTTTTGTTTGGTCTGTGTTTTTGTGTGTGTTTTATTTGGTCTTCTATGTCTTAATATGGAAGGTAGTTATCAAGGTTTTTTATATTAATACAGTAAATTTATTATATAGGTAGGGTGGTAAGTTCAGTAGTATTTATTGTAAAATTCATCATTACATGTCAAATTATAGTCACATCGTAAATAAATTAAGTTTTTTTATATAAAATAATATTATTTTTAGTTTTTAAGATTGGTAGGTTTTTTTTTTGCACTTTTATTACAAAGTATTTTTTAAATTTTTTTTTGCAGTGTTCTCAATTCAAAATCGCACTTGATTCGAAAGAAATTCGCAAACTGTAACAAACCAAACATTTAAATATCCTTTTTTATGATATCGCATGTGTAAATTATCTGAAATCGCACACTATATGAAGAGTTTTTTGAAAAGTTTTGAAATCGCATGTGCATTATCATGAATTCGCAAACTATATGAAATCTCATAGAATACTTAACTTTTTACTGATATCGCATATGCATCCTATGAATTCGCAAACTATATGAAATGTCAAAGAATTCTTTTTTTACTGAATTCGCACTTGCATTGTCGACGTTTTCGCACATGATTTGACATTCTGCATCATCTTCTTCGATAGTCAGTCCATCCAGAATTTCTAAACTCATCAGAAGTTCATTTTCTTAGAAGAATTTGGTGAATAGGAATCGATCAATTTGGTGAATAGGAATCGATCGATTTTTGGTTAATTGTTATAATTTCGTTTTTGGTTTTGATTTAGGATCTTACGTTATGATTTTTGAGGTTTTGTTTGCCGTTTATCAGGTGTTTTGATCTTAAATTTGACGATTTTAACCTTGGCGGTTTCTTTTTTATTAATCCTATGTTGATAAATTTAATAGAAAAACGCGATGTTTAAGAAAGATGATCCGACGGTTGTGGATGAAGCGTACATAATGTACGATTAGGTTATTTGTATGATAACCGGCCTCTATATATATATATGGGTAAGGTTTATGCAGTAAATAGCTTTAAGAAGATAATTACAAGAACTAGTGTGAACACAAATAAACTAAACACAAAACAAACAATGAACCTTCCCACCCCACCACAACACAAAAACCTAACCCCCTCCCTCCCCCACCGAAAAACTTAAACCCTCCACCCAAGCTAAATGCTAAAAACTAAAAAATGCAGTACAAAAAAATATAACACAAAAAAATCTAGTACAAAAAATATAGCACGAAAAAAATAGGCAAAAAAAAAAAAACTAGTACAAAAAAGCCATCACAAAAAATTGAGAAAAAAAAAATTTAAGACAAAAAAATTCAGTAAAAAAATTTAGCACAAAAATATAGTACAGAAATCCAACATAAAAATGTTATACAACATAGAAATCCAACACATTTTTGTTGATTTTTTTAGTCATCATATTTTATATAGTAATATGATACTCAAATTAAAGATAAAAAACGCTCGATTTTATGGTGAAATTTTTATGAAAAAATAATGTCGTATAAAAAAGTTATAAACGTTTAAAAAATAAGAGTGGAATATGCATGTGCCTTGCATGTGGAGAGAGAAAGTCAATAAATAGGATTATCCCAACCCAATATACCCTTACATTACTCTTTTTTCCTACATTTTCATCTTAACAATTGATTTGAAAAATAAATGATTAAGATTACTTCTCATCTTATTTAGGCAAAATAAACTTTTCATTTGATCTTACTTATATATATAAGATCGAGTTCACCGAGGAATCATAGAAAAGTAGAGAATGTGAACAAATCATTAAAAAATCATTTTTACATAGAAAAAAATATCATTTTTACATATTTTTTTGATTTTTTTCATATAAACACATATAAAAGTTGTTCAAATAAAAAAAATATTATAAAATTATTTTTTTCGAACTATTTTTAAACTTTTCTTTTTATTTTTGTTAAAATGGCTTTTACATCTATCTAACTACTATAATAAAAGAAACCGACTTTTGGACACGTGTCATTTATTGAAGGTATCCTCAAATCTATATTTGTTTTACTAGATAAATAATAAATTAATATTAAATCTTATCAAACTTTAATAAAATATTATCCTCAAATCTAAATTGTTAATTTAATATATTTTTAAAACAAATACCTCTCTTATCTACTTACCTTATATTAAATATATAAATAATAAATTAATATTAAATGTTATCCTAATTTATTAAAAATATAAATTTTTTATTATTTGATATACAAAATTATATTTATTCAACTCGTATAAAACGCGGGGTTTTTAAGAATATAATTTTTTTTTTACAATTTCGTAGATTTTTCAACCCGACTATACACGGGTTTTTTAAAGATACGACGTTTTTAGTATTTAATATACAAAATTACATTTATTTAGGATATATATATTTTTTTTATTATTTGGTAGATTTTTCAACCCGACTATACACGGGTTTTTTAAAGATACGATGTTTTTTGTATTTAATATACAAAATTACATTTATTTAATCTGTGTAATACACATGGTTTTTAAAGATATAACTCTTTTTTAGATCTATTCAACACGTGTAATATACGAGGTTTTTAAGGATATCATTTTTTATTATTTGGTAGATTTATTCAACCCGATTATACACGGGTTTTTTTAAAGATACGGCGTTTTTAGTATTTAGTATACAAAATTACATTTATTTAATATGTGTAATACACATGGTTTTTAAAGATATAACTTTTTTTGTTACTTGATATATAAAATTACATTTATTTAACCCGTACAATATACAGAGTTCATAAAGATATATAACTTTTTATTATTTAATATATAAAATTACATTTATTCAACCCATGTAATACACGGGGTTCTAACCTAGTATGTTTATATGCAAAAACTCTAAAAAATAATACTGTTTTTATATAAACAAGAGTAAACTGCCATTTTGGTCCCTGTGGTTTGGCCAGTTTTGCCACTTTAGTCCAAATCTCAAACTTATTACATCTGGGTCCCTGTGGTTTGCATTTTGTTGCCATTTTAGTCCAAATTTCAAAAACCCCATTTTTTTTACTGTTACAACCTCCTATTTTGTCCTGTAGTGCAGGGGCATTTTGGTCATTTTGCGTTTTATTTTACATTTTCTTTATTAACATCATCCCCAAATAAATAAATAAATCATAATCATCATCCCCAAATAACTGACTATCTCTCTTTTCTCTCTAAATCGATCAGATCTAGATCCACGATGCTCTCTGAATCGATCAGATCCAGATCCACCATCGTCATCGTCATCTCCGGTGTCGTCCCTACCGAAACTCAGATCCACCATCGTCATCGTCATCTTTGCGTTCCTCTCTCTCTCATGTTTCTCTCTCGTTCGGCTCTCTCTCTCTCCTCTTTCTCTCTCTCTCTCTTTCTAGTGGAATGTTGTTTGAAGGAGATGGTGTTGTGATGTAAGAGAGAGAGAGAGAGGTGCGGTGGTTGCAGGGGGTGCGAGAGGGTGGTGGTGCTTGGCGGCGAGAGGGGGGTGGTGGTGGTGGCAGGTGGTGGTGCTTGGTGAGATGGTGATGACGTGTCGTTTGTTGATTTATGCAAGGTTACTTGAATCTGTGCTTTTTAATCATTAACTTGAACCCCCTGCATCTGCTATGATTTATTGCTGTTGTTGTTCTGGCAGTGGCATTATTATTTATTAAGTTTGTTTCAAGGCTATGATGATCAGAGTATCAGAGTATTCTGGTGGTGGTTATGATTTTTTTTTGAGTAAACTGCGAGGCTGTGATGATTTCACCTAATCCGAGTCAAAATTGGGTCAACATTTGAGATTTTCCGCAGCTTGGCGTGGCAGAATCGGAGGAGGGCAAGTGCGCTTGCAACCTCTGTTTGCAGCCATGGCAGTTTTGATTTGTTGTTGGAGCCTCGTTTCTTTTTACAAATCGGTTTTTGATTTTCTTGAAGATGATGTTCTTGATTTTCTGGATTTTCTGGGTTTTGATGATGATGTTTGATGATGTTCTTGAAGATACAGATCTGAGCCTCGTTTCTTTTTACAAATCGGTTTTGTTTTTGTGATGGTTTCTGGTTTTGTTCTGGGTTCTTGATTTTCATGAAGATGATGTTCTTGATTTTCTGGGTTTTGATGATGAAGTTTGACGATGTTCATGATTTTCTGGGTTTTGATGATGAAGTTTGATGATGTTCTTGAAGATAGATGTTATTAATTACTGAAATGTTATAATAAATTAACATGGACCAAAATGCCCCTGCACTACAGGACAAAATAGGAGGTCGTAACAGTCAAAAAATGGGGTTTTTGAAATTTGGACTAAAATGACAACAAAATGCAAACCACAGGGACCCAGATGTAATAAGTTTGAGATTTAGACTAAAGTGACAAAACTGGCCAAACCACAGGGACCAAAATGGCAGTTTACTCTATAAACAATCTACTTATATGTATGTAAAAAATATAACATTTAGAAAATATAAACAACGATTTAGATTTGTTCTTTTTTTTCTTTTATCAATTTAGTGTTATGTGATCAATCATTCAAATATACATATATATATATATAGAGGGTAGGGGTGTAAATAAGCCCAGAGGCTCGATAGCTACTCGTTATCGGCTCGGTTAAAAGCTCGAACGAGCCGAGCTTTAACGAGCTCGAGCCCGAGCTCGAGCCTGAAATAGAGCTCATTTTGTTATCGAGCCCGAGCTCGAGCCTGAAATACAAAGCTTGTTTAGGCTCGCGAGCCTAAACGAGCCCAAAACAAAATTTTATTTTTATTATATATAATACAATAAAAATGATGATAACATTGGCGAGCCGAACTCGAGCCGAGCTTTGGCTCGTTTAAGCGATATTGAAACGAGCTTAAGCCATTGTTCTAAAAATAGCTCGAGCTGAGTCGAGCCAAGCTCGAGCTTTGGGTTTTACTCGCGAGTCGAGCTCAAATAAGTAAGCTCGAACCGAGCCGAGCTCGAGCTCGAGCTTCAGAAAAACATGACCAGCCGAGCTCGAGCCCAGTCGAGCTCGGGCTCGGCTCGTTTACACCCCTAATAGAGGGTGGTTTTTGTACTAAAACAAATTAGCCTAAAAAGTGTAGGAAGTAATGTGAAGAACGACATATGCAGTTGTTTATGTTTTATGGGTAATGGTATTTGTGTTCATTTACATGTTCCACCAATTTTTTTTTATAACTCGACTATATTTTTATATGCTAAACTTTGTTTTAATTATAACATAAAACAAACGTTTTTTCTCTTTAAAATATGTATACTATGATATATACTTTTTTTTATAAAAATAACAAGGTTTTTTTTTTTTTTTTTTTTTTTTTTTTTTTTTTACAGAAAATGTTACATTTTGCTTGAATAGATGTGTTGTTATATACTTATATCATTTATTATAAAGTGTTGTTATATGCCAAGGTCTTGAAAAAAAATTTGATTACCAAAATTCACGTAGTTATTCAGACTTAGACACATTAAACACCATGTGAAATAACAAGTTCTTTTTTTTTTGTTTTTTTTTTTTGTTTTTTTTTTCAAAAGAGTAAATCATTGTTTTGGCCTCTATGGTTTAGCCAGTTTAACCCTTTCAGGCCAAAAAGAAATATTTTAACATATTAGACTCCGAGGTTGCATTTTATAACGTTTTTGTCCCCTGACACTAACTTTGTTACTTTTTTGTAGTTAAGTGTAAGAATAATTAGGTCTTTATATACCTTTGGGGCTGTTTTGATAATTATAAAGTTCTTTTAATGTATGGGTTATATCATGTCGTTTTGTTTAAATCTGTGGATTATATCATATCATTTTGTTTGAATGTTGATAATAATCGATATTTGTATTAAAGATTATATATATGCTAATACTATCTAGTATTCTAATATGTAGACATGCGTAATAACAATTTATTCCATGCTTAAAAAATTCTACAGTTATTTTTAGCTAGGCCTAAATTCATGATTAACCGACTCGTTGTAACTTTCATAACCGATTAACTAAAACCACCATAACCGATCGTTTATGGTTATCAATTAACCGACCTCATTGTTATATTTATGGTTTTAGGCCAAAACGACTCAAACCGATCCATACACACCCTTGATTAGGGTCAAAATTTCTTGCATTTTTAGGTTAAAACCATTTTGTATTTGATGTTATGTGTGTATGCACACGTTTGTTTTATATATATATATATATATATATATATATATAGGGGAATGATGTATAGAAAACTCACTTTAATTTAGAAAACCCAGGAAACTCAAAGCTCCCGATGTTTTTTTATCTTGAAAAAATTTACACATGTTATATACATGTTTTTAAGGGTTTTGGGCAAAAAAAATCAAAAAAGCGCCGAGTAGATATTTAAAAAAAAATAAACAAGTTTTGGTGTAACACATGTTACATTCATCTGACATATTTGTAACATGTGTTACACCAAAACTTGTTTATTTTTTTTAAAAATATCTACTCGGCGTTTTTTTGATTTTTTCCCCAAAACCCTTAAAAACATGTATATAACATGTGTAATTTTTTTCAAGAAACAAAAACATCGGGAGCTTTGAGTTTCCCGGGTTTTCTAAATTAAAGTGGGTTTTCTATAGATACTTACATTATATATATATAGGGTGGGGTTCTAGAGTGAAAACTAGTGTATTTACGAATTGAGTGAACAAATCTTGGCCATTGATCTACACACGTGTATGGCCAGGATCTCATCATCAAATCGTACAATACACTGGTGTATTTCAACATTAAATCCTGGCCATTGATCTACACATGGGTATTGCCAGGATTAGTTCACCCAGTTCGCAAGCTACACTAGTGTTTACTCTTGAACCTAATCATATATATATATATATATATATGTGTGTGTGTGTGTGGGGGGGGGTGGGTGGGGGGGAGGTTCTATGTAGAACACTAAATATTGCAAGAACACACAGAACACAATAAATCACCCATTTTTTCTATCCTAAAAACCAAAAAAGTAAATGAAAATGTTACAAATATAAGATTTATTGTTACTTATACTAGAATTCAAAACAAAATATGGAAAATTTTTACTTTTTGTATAACCTACACATATGTAGGTTACATGTAGGTTAAATAATCAACATATATGTAGGCCATGTGTAGGCTAAAATCTTTGGATTTTTATGTATACATAATACACATATGAATGTAGGAAGCATAAAATTTAAAAAATATATACTTTAAATCTCAAAATTTAGGACTTTAGTATTATTCTTTTTGTTCTCGCAATAATTAATGTTCTGTAATGATCCTCATCCTATATGTGTATATATATATATATGTGTGTGTATATAGTGGTCATCCATGGTGTGTTAAATCTACAATGGATTCCATCATGCATTTTTAATATAAGCAATTTGTGGGTGGGTAAAAAGTTAAGCCAATGGAAGACTACATACATTTTGGTCCACAAATAGTTATGGTGGAATATGTGGAGACTAGAAGGCGTTTTACATTAAAAAAATCGTTATTATGAACATAAATAGAAACCCACAATAATTTTACATCATATTTTCTCATTTATCTTGTCGATTTTGTCTCTTATATTATGAATGACAAAAACCAATCGTTCCAATCCAAAGTAGTTGCCTTTGCCCTATGTTTCACCCATAGAAAAGTATCTTTCTTGACGGACTCTACTATTCTCCCATTGAACTCCTCGTTTCTTGAAATCCATAGCCTTCAAAAACATCCAAGAGCCACCATATGAACCGCCCTTTTCCACCTTTTTAGCCCACTTAGTCCTGGACATGCTTCAAAACCGCCACTTTGAACCATCACGCTTCACTTTTTTCTAGAGTGTTTCGATGGTAAAGGACGTTTTGTCTAGTGCACGTAATTGGTAAAGACACACCTAAGTTGATGACGTTGAAAGCGTTGTAGTTGAACAGACAGTGGCAGATGCAGAAATTTTTTCCAGTGGGTTCAGTAATTTTAGATGCTCCAATTCATAGGACTAGGACCGAATATAAAACATGTAGTGTTGGTACCGTAACACGAGCGGCGCACAAGACTAGTTTACCTACATATGTCAAAAGTCAATCTTTTACAAATACGTATATGAAAATAAGTCCTCACCCATAGGCAACACATGAGAAGATAAGTAAGAACTACTTTAAGATATATCTTGATTTAGTTGATGTGCAATCAATTAAGAGATGCGAATTTTAACACGAGAATCATAAGCATGTCGTCCCACGAAAAGTCAAATATATCTTTTGATCGGCATTATAGAAAAAGAGTTGTTTCTTTTCTCCATCCATCTTTTGTTTTCTTCTACCACTTTTCTTCTTTTGTATTCCTTTTTCCTTTAACGAATGTTATATAACGACTAGATAATGGTTAATATCACCGTTATGACCCCCTCCAAAACAAATCTGTTTGGTAACATAGGCTTATACGAGACCTATATTATACTATACGATAGAATACTTAACAATGTTTTTTTATTATTTTTGTTTTAAAATACTCATTATAAAAGTTTGCTAAAACGATAAATATTGTATAAAACTGTTTGTAAAAAAAAAAAACTCTTATATACGTGGCGCAAAGGTCTGTACGCGACGTATATAAAGTGACAAATTTCCACATGATGTGAATCAAAAATTCTCTTGAAAATTGAAAAAGGCGGCAATACGCCGCGTACAGTATACGCCGCATAGAGACCTGTACGCGACGTATAAATGAGTCCCAATGGGTATGCAAATATGTAGACCCATAAATAAATACTCGTATTGCATAAGGCATGCTAATATAAAAGCCGATATATAGGTAAATTCTATCATGACTAGTTTTGTTTGGAAACTATTTGATACATGCCTTCGTTCTTTAAACGCCTTAATCTCACATATAGTCCCGTATGCTGTAACTTAAAGTATTCTTAGGGAGTTCCATACTCCCAAGATTTTTGTCTCTAATTTTCCCCGGAATGCATGGTATCGCCATAATTTCCCAAAAATTTGATTCCCCCCACCCCTTCCACTTACTCCACGAGAACAGGTGAGAACTTGTCGAATTTCAATGGAACTTTTCTCCCCAAAACTAGGGGGTGTGTTTCCACCCGGGGCCGGGTGTCAACGAGCCCTCCCCGTCTCCCACTCCGTTGCCTCTTATACGGTCTCAAGTTCCATGTTGTTTAATCTTAGGCAGTTAATTTCATTATTTGCATCGAAGAAACTTTAATAAATACATTTAACTTGTAATTAGTTCGATCTGCGTTAAACTCAAAAATCGATTTGACTAAAAATAATCAAAAAAACTTGTACTTTGAAACTCCAAACTACCCATATATCAACGTGATTGGCATCTCTAGTTTTTCCCTAATAGTTGAGTTTATATTGAAACAGATTTTTTTTTTCATTTTTATATTAAGACAATTAACCGAAGTGTTTTTAAAAGTTAAAAAACTTCCACTAAGAAATTACTTAAATTTAATTATTCACTTAAGCTTATATTTTAAAATAAATTTCAACGTGACCTCAATAATCATATATTTAATTAATCAAGCCATGTTAGGATTTTTTTTATTGTTACAAGTAGAAAAAGTCATTATGTATTATTTAATTAGTAACGCGATGTAAGTTAATTGTTCTTTTATATTCATAAAAAAATTATTGTTGAAATAAAAGAAAGTACAAATCTATAGGCTTTGAGTTTCTCTATGAAGTTTGGGCGTTGAGGGGTGTTTCCCTTCGTGAGTCCAATCCTGTGTCACAACATCGCCGTCACCCATAAAGTTAGGCTTGGCGGGTAGCAATTTCAGGTTTCTCTACCCGTGCATTGTTGATGATGATGATGAGGTCAAAATGACCATTATGGACACATGATGGAATGTGATAGCATTTTACTTTATCCAAATAAAAAAATAGGATATGGCAAAATAATAGAAATGTCACATATCATCTATCTATAACTTTTTTTTTAACGGCAGAACGACGTGTTAACCATCGTAACACCAGATGTTGTGGCAAAGATTGACTACTCGACCGCCGTCAGCCTCTTGGCTCTCCCAGATGCGCGGAAACCCGACCTCCACCTACCCGAAGGCACGATAGTGGAATAATCGGTAAAATCTCGTCTCTCATCCAAGACGAACCGGCGCCACCCGTATTCGCCCTTCAACTGGATGCCACATAAAATAATGGGAATAGTGAGAATCGAACCTAGATCAAAAGGAACAACAATTTTTTTCCCAACTACTCCACCACTATCTCATTAGCATATCTATAACTTCTTACACTTTATAGACAAAACACACTTTATAGTCAACTCTGTTCCTAAATTTACATAATATTTCAAGTAAATAAGGAAGCTTTTGAAGCTGATGTACTTATTTTTAATAATCTAGGATTAACACAATCTAGAAAGCGAAAGATAAAGTTAGACGCTTTTGGTGTTAAAAGGAAATGACATCACAACACAAAGAGAAGAGAAACCGTGTAAGTCACTGTTATGGTCCATAATCGACTTTATAGCTATAATTTAATATAATTAAATTAGTATTAAAATATATTCCACTCGTGTAACCACAATCACAAAACTTATAATAATACAACACATGTTCTTCCACTATGTTATAGTTTTGTGTATACACAAGTTAAATAATAAAAATTATTTGTTTATAGAGCATAATAAGATAAACAACTATAACTGATAATCGTCTCATAAGCTTGTATCTTCTTGCTCATAGTAATCAATACTCAATAAGTTTCTGAAGAGATTATTAGCTCTTGTCACACTCATCAAATCTTTAGAAAGTTTCTTAATTATTTTACATCGTTAGTCAAAGAAGTAACAAACTTTTAACAACTAAAAAGTATCATTATCATTCTAAACCAAATATAAAAAGGTTTCATAAGGATATATTTTTGGTAAAGTTTAATTCAAAAATTTCATCACCATTATAAATTACAATTTAAAATATATTTGAAGTAAGGGCTAAATTACAATTTAAAAATATAATATGAACTAAAGCAGACTCTGTGGAAAGTTTTAACGAATCTAAACTAACAAAAATATTGATCAACTTAAAGATATATTTGAAGTAAAGACAGACATTTAGGTAAATATTTCAAAATAAGCAATGTTGTTATTCTATGATAATAACCCAATTTAAAAAATAATAAAAAATCAATTTTGATTAACAAACGATTTTTTGAGAGATGATATGGTGTTAATACGTGGTATTATTTGTTAATACGTGTTAATACGACTATGCTTAAAATTCAAGCTCAATAAGTAAAGTTTGGGCTCATACCAGTTTATTAAACAAACTTATTTTTTATGTTCAAACTCGTTTAAGCTTGAGTTAATTTGAGTTTTAGCAAGCTAATCTTGAATAACTCAGAAGTGCTATTTACACACACATTGAGGACCATGAGAATTGTATGAAAGGTGTACATAGTGCTTCTCTAAAAATGGTAAAAAAAACAATGGTTTATTTATCGTTATCCATTGTTATTTTGATAAAACATTGTCAATGCCATCTTTTTAAAAAAGTTATATTGTAGTTTACATGCATTCTAGTCACTTTTATAATATATAATGCAAGGTTTAATGCGGTTATCATATTTCTTAACATACTATTCGTTTTGAAAGAAACACGAATGGCGTTTGATACCTTGATGATAAAATGACCAGAGTCAGAGACTTGAATCGAAGATTTGGATGATCTGATTCAAATGAAAGTGAACGCCGTTGATGGAGAGTTGGAGATGGATGTTCTAGTTCTGAGAATAGGGTTTGACAAATGAAAAAAACCCTTATATAGGATCATTGTTTGGAAACGGGTTAGGCGAACTCGAATTGAAAAAAAAAACGGATACATAGAGCATTGTATGCTTACCAGGTCTACAAAGATATAGGCGGGGTTGTATATGGATGACATATAAGCTTAAAAGGCTTTCATATAGGGTATAGATTTAACCAATTTTTATGCTTGGCTTTCTCTTTTACTTTTAATAATACGTATTTTTTACAATTCTAACTATATAGTTGTATCTTTTCCATATCCTTAGCTTTCTCTTTTAGTTTTAATACGTATTTCTTACAATTCTAACCATTATAGTTGTATCTTTTTCATATAAATCTAACAATTTTATTATGGTAAAAGAACTATTGAAAAATGATGATGAGAAAGCTACATACCACCTATCTATATATAGGCATACATAAGAAAAGGAAATAAGACAAAATGGTCAAACAAGCTAGGGAGAAGGCATGGGCAATAGACAAGGGAAAATGGGTAAAAGAGAGGATTTGTAGGGATTGGGAGACCACATGTAAATTAGCACATTTCCATCTAAAATATGTAAGGTTCTTTACTCCCCCTCAAGTTGGAGCGTGGAGATCCGTAATGCCCAACTTGCCAAGTAAAGTGCGGAAGCGGTTGGTACCCAACGGTTTAGTGAGAAGATCGGCAAGCTGCATTGTTGTATCTATTTTCATGGTTTGAATATCTTTTAACTCGACACGTTCACAGACAAAATAACAATCCATTTCAACATGTTTGGTGCGTTCATGAAACACGGGGTTGTTTGCAATGTGCTTGGCTGCTTGATTGTCACAAAACAATTGTGTCAGTCCTTCTTGATGGATATCAAGTTCCTTTAAAAGCCATCTCATCCATATAATCTCACTAACCACGGCCGCCATGGCCCAGTATTCAGCTTCGGCTGAAGATCGAGAAACCACCGATTGTTTTTTTGATTTCCAGGATATAGGAGCGCCTCCCAAGAGAAGTAAGTACCCAGTTCGTGACCTCTGTGTGAAAGGACAACCAAGCCAATCCGAGTCATAGTAAGTGATGAGGTTGGTGCCGCCCTGCTTTGATAGAAGAATCCCTTGTCCAGGAGTGCCTTTAAGGCAGCGAAGGACTCGATTGGCAGCCTCTAAATGACTAACTCTTGGGTCACCAACGAATTGACTTAAAATATTGACGACATATGCAACGTCGGGTCTAGTAACCTGAAGGTAAAGGAGTCTTCCAATTAATCGTCGGTATTGGTTTGCATCGACTTGAGCTTCTTTATCACATTTATCCAATTTCAAATTTTGCTCCATTGGGAACTGACTCGGACGACAACCAGTCATTCCCGTATCCTCCAAGATGTCTAAGATGTACTTGCGTTGGCTAAGCACAAGGCCTTCTTTGGTGCGAGCTACCTCGATACCCAAGAAGAACTTCAATACTCCTAGATCTTTGATACTAAATCGTTTATCTAGGAAGGTCTTGACGTTTTGTATTTCTTCCATATTATTCCCAACTAGTATGACATCGTTAACATAAATGAGTGCAGCCATGAATACTTCGTCTGTCTTCAATAGGAACAAGGAATGGTCCACCCCCGTTTGTCGGAAACCGATTTCAAGTAAGGACTTGATAAACTTTTGATACCAATTCCTTGATGCTTGTTTAAGACCATAAAGCGACTTCTTGAGCTTGCAAACACGTTGGTCATTTTGTCTCACAAAGCTTTGTGGGATTTTCATGTATACGTCTTCATGAAGATCTCCATGCAAGAAGGCGTTGTTGACGTCAAGTTGATGAATGTGCCATCCCTTTTTGACCGCTACGGCTAACAAGGTTCGGACCGTGACTAGTTTGGCTACTAGTGCAAAAGTTTCATGAAAATCAATGCCTTCTGTTTGGGTGAAGCCTTTTGCCACGAGACGCGCTTTGTACCTTTCAATTTCTCCATTTGGGTTTGTATTTTATCTTGTAAACCCACTTCGAGTCGATGGCGCGCTTTCCTTTGGGAAGCTCTTCGAGGACCCATGTTCCATTTTCTTCGAGTGCTTGAACCTCTTTCTTCATGGTCTCGACCCATTTTAGATCCTTCACCGCTTGGCTAAAACATTTTGCCTCATGATTGGAAGTTATGGCCGCCAAAAAAGCTTTATGATTGTTAGTAAACTTATCATAGGAAATGAAATGTGCAAGAGGAAGTACCGTTGAGGACTCTTGATTGGGGGTGGATTGCACATGGTCAATGGATGGGGGGGGGGAGACGAACTTCATAGTCATTGAGATGCTTGGGACGTGACCTGCTTCTTTTTTCTCTTTGTGGTTCAACGGTTTCGAAAGCTTCATGCAAGCCTTCTAGATTGACACTTTGATCATGGGTCGTACCAACTTGGCCCATAGGATTGGGGTTTTGTTGTTCCTCGGTGGGATTAGTGGGCTCGGTTTGGGTGTGTCGATCAGTTGGGCTTGTGGGATCGGTTTCATCGGTGTTTTTCGGTTGTAAAAATGGCCCAGTTTCTGGGTCTAAAAGAGGCCCAGATGGATCTAGCTCAATATCCGGTTCCCTTTGTTGTTTCACAGGTTCACTATCCCACCATTTTGGGGGTATAAAGATTTCTTCTTCTTCAAGAGTGGTATTTTTTAAAGGGAAAATGTTCTCAACAAATTTGACATCTCTTGAAATAATGATTTTGTTTTGTTTGACCGAAAAAATTTTATACCCTTTTGTGCCCGGTGGACACCCCGCAAAAATACCCGGTTTACCTCTTTCAACAAATTTGTCACCAAGTGTTTCGGTGCTCTTATAGTAAGCTAGACAACCGAAAACTCGCATATGTTCGTAATCGGGTTTTTGATTGTATAGAATCTCGTAAGGAGTCTTGTTACCAATAACTTCCGATGGTAACCGGTTTATGATGTATGTGGCGGTAAGAATGCATTCGCCCCAAAACCTTGTTGGTAAGTTGGACTCGAATCTTAAGGCCCGAGCCATCTCCAAAAGGTGTCGATGTTTCCGTTTCCACCACGCCATTTTGTTGAGGTGTGTGTGGACACGTTGTTTCTAAGACAATTCCTTCCTTTGCATAAAAATTGAGCATGTGAGTGGATGTGAACTCTCCCCCATTGTCACATCGGATTCTTTTTATAATTTTTTCAAATTACACTTGTATCATCTTATGGAAAGCGATGAGACAAGTGCTTGCCTCGTACTTGTGTTTTAGCAAGAAGACCCACACAGCTCTACTAAAATCGTCTACGATTGTCAAAAAATAGCTTGCTCGTGAAAGAGAAGGTGTGCGATACTTCCCCCATACATCACAATGTATTAGATCAAAGCAAGTATTGGTTTTAGTAGTGCTGATAGGAAACGGTAATCTTGCAAACTTAGCCTTAACACAAGAATCACAAAAAAAACATTTGGTTCAAATGGGCGTTTTTAAGAAAATCAACATGAGTAAGTTTAGAATTCGAAGCATGAGCCAATCTATTGTGCCATGTATCAACCGTGGTAGCCATCGCCCTTCTTTGTTCTCCTGTTATCCCCATCTTGTATAGACCGTTCTCGCAATCACCCACTCCGATCAACGTCCTTGTACTCAAATCCTGCATGATAAAAAAATCTGGAAAAAAGGTTATAGCACATTTAAGGTCCCGTGTCAGTTTACTAACAGATAGGAGATTGCATTTGAATTCGGGAACATGGAGAACATCCTTTATTTTCATGCCATTGGGTAATGTGAATTCTCCTTTTCCTCTTACGGCTATGGCATCACCGTTTGGTATGAAAACCGGTGCTTCATAGTTTTTCTTTGTTTTATTCTCGAGCATAGAGTCGTTACAAGTAATGTTTCGGTGGCACCCGAATCAACAACCCACTTACCTCTAACCCATTTACCTTTATGGTTGATGTTACCTGCCATGTTAACGACTGGCGTTTCTTCCTCTTTAGCGGTACTCATTTTGTCACCAAAGTTTTTTTTTAGAGGGGGGGGGGTTGTTTTATGTAGGATCGTGTGTTTGCTCTGATACCATAACAATTTTATTATGGTAAAAGAACTATTGAAAAATGATGATGAGAAAGCTACATACCACCTATCTATATATAGGCATACATAAGAAAAGGAAATAAGACAAAATAGTCAAACAAGCTAGGGAGAAGGCATGGGCAATGGACAAGGGAAAATGGGTCAAAGAGAGGATTTGTAGGGATTGGGAGACCACATGTAAATTAGCACATTTCCATCTAAAATATGTAGGGTTCTTTAAAATCATAATATATGTTTTAGATTGATCAAATTACATGGGCCAGGTGTTCTTGCTGTGGCTAGCATTTATATGAATAGTAAAAATAAGTTATGTTTTCTTCTCTGATTAATTAAGTTATTATATTAATTATCTTTACTATTTGTGCACCCTTTCACCTTTAATAAAATACTAGGTGTACACCCGTGTGAATACACGGGTTTGTTCTAATAACGATCGGAATCAAATACTAAAAAACATATTATAATATATTATTTAAATTCTTTGTGTTTAGTTACATATCTTTATAAAACAATGTTAAACATATGATCCGTCATAAATTTTGCTTAGTTCGGTCTCGTTTCTCGCCCTATAGTCCTTAATTAGCTTGACATGATCTTCATTCCCACAGCTCTTTTCTTCTGGTCAATAGAAGATATGATCCTCCATGATGCCCTCCTGGATCGATATGTCCTGATTTCTCGATAGAAGTAAACGACGGGTATGTTTAATAATGATCGAAATCAAATACTAGAAAAACAGATTATAATATATCATTTAAGTATTTCAGCAGATGACGGTCTTTTTGTATAAGATTCTGAGTTGTTCCCGTTTCCTTTGAGATGCTACCATATTAAACAAAAGATAAATTATACCAATCGACTGTTTTGGTTTAAAACAGTGTTTTGAAACCACTGTTTTGGATTAAAACAATGTTTTGAAACCACTTTTGGGTTAAAACACTGTTTTGAAACCACTGTTGGGTTAAAACAGTGTTTTGAAACCACTTTTGGGTTAAAACAGTGGTTTCAAACACTGTCTAATCAGAACCTTTACCTGCAACCTAGTCGTTTACCCGCGCGATGTGGTGAGAAACATATCATTTAGGCTGGTGAGTTTAGGGCTATGTACAGGGCGGTTTGGTTTTGAGCCATAACTAAAACCAAATTCGCGATGGAACATAAACAGTTGATGTATTTATAAGACTTGTTTAATATCTTCTAAATCCATATCTATTAAAGTTAACTTACTTTTTCTTCACTAAAGTTTATGCAAGTGTTGAATTTGATTAGAAGCAGCATAGAGGAAAACGATCTCAATATAGAAGCTTCATATCTCTTATAAGTGATATATTTTTAGAATCAGTGTTGTTGGGTCAGGTTAATAACTATTCAAGTAAAACTCACCAAATAATATGTTGTTAGGTTTGTGTCTATGGAAAAAAAAATTTATATTTGATATACTTGATTATAAGACATAAAAAGTAAACGCTTAATGTGCTCCATCATGATATTCAATCAACATTTTTATTTCCCTATAAAGTTATTGAACTTTAAAATCAAGTTATTTATTTTAACTGACATTAAAAAAGCTATTATTTCCTAAAAGAAAGAAATGTTAAAACATCTTACATTAATTAGATTGCCATGATAACTCTAATTAGAAATTACCACAAAAGCCAAAGCTAATAATTCACTCGCCGGTTAACAATCATGACAAATGAGCTATAATGCGGAACTAAATATTCAAAGTGGTCTAAACTTCATACAGAGCCCAAAAAGTCTCCAAGTGTTTGACCATCTGTTTCAATAAAACCAAAAGAGAACATAACCTGGAAAAACACCAAAAACAAAATAAATAAAGCGACCTTAGATACAAAATACAACCCCAAGAACCCCTCTAAATGATTCGAAACAAAAACTCCACCCTTTCAACTCGTTGCCAGTGACCCAAATGCCCCCGTGAATCTATTCCAACGATAGATTCATGCTCCCAACCTAATTGCTAAAAACTTGACAAATGTAGGATGAAAGCGAAACATCAACTCAATCTTTTTGCTTGTGACTTCGACAAATCTTGGGTTAACACAGTCTGCAGGAATTAAAACTTCTACCCAATCCAGCTAGTGCATTGACTTCTCTAATGAAGCATCTCCTGGCAACCTGTTGGTTCTTTATAGCACCTTGTCATTGAATGTACTGACCATCATTCCTTAAATCCATAAGTGGCTGAAAATAAAAAGGGAAGTATAGAACTGGTACCTGAGAAAGACGGACTCTGGCCGCAGTTGTTTGAATCTAAGCAGCCGTGGGGCCTGCTTCACAATTAACAAAGTTAGAATGCTTGTACTCCAACTACCGGAAAGAGTGTCAGAATAAAGAAGGATAATTGAACCTAATGCTCGGACAATCGGTTCCCCTTCAACAATCAAATTAACAAAGTTAGAATGCTTGTACTCCAATTACTGTGTAGGTCTCAATTGATGTGGAAGCAACCATAATGGAAGATACTCAATGGTATTTAATGCTCGGACCATCGATTCCCCTTCAACAATCACTTGAGGTAAGCCTACAACAGGAACTTTATCTTATGAAAGTCAACACAAGTTTATAATGTCGATGATATAATCAGTAGCTTGAAAAATTTAAGCATGTAATTGAGCATTCTTGTCAAACACAAAAAATGGTTCTTAAAGTAAACCAATATCCAACAACTCAACAAAAACTTACATTGATTAAACCAAATAAATGAGCAGAAGCTACTACATCAGGAAGAATAACGATAAGTCCCTCATTTGAGTCACTTCTAGCCAAAGGAATTCCAATATCATATTCCAAACATAAACCTAGGAACATAAATCCTAACCAACAATTAATCACGAAATTCTTTGATAAAAAAGGGACGATTATTAGAGATAAAGGAAGTAAATCAGTTCGGTAAATAGAGTATTATAAAACCTCAAAGCAAGAAATCCCAAGTGTGGTTTTTGAAAAACATATATTAATAAACTTCATGAAGGCACTATGCAAAAACATATCCAAATCATATAAAAGATTTGAAAAAAACGGGTTCATGTAAAACTCACAAAACACTTCACTGTTCTTTAACATTAACTCCAGTCTCTACTTCATTATTTTTTTATAAGCTTCAAGATTACTAACCAATACCATGTGACTAAACCGTTCCTTGTCATCTTCTTTACCCATTGGCAGAAATAAATTAGACTTTAGGGACAAACTTGATGTCATCTTTGCCCCAGCGTCACTGTCATCGAAAGTAGAAAGATTCTTAACAAAACAAACAGAAAATTTTAACGAAACAACACGTCATAGAAAGTAGAAAATTTTATATAAAACCAAAACAACTATGTAGAAATATTCTTAACGAAACAAACAGAAAATTTTCCTTTGTACCCACCTCCCGGTCAACTTCCACTGCTTGTACTGCATCAAAACTAATGTCAGAAAACTCAATCTTTATTAAATAAACCTGTAGCATGTATGGGTTCCAAAATTATAATTAGGTCCATTGACATCTTCATTAAACCAACCAGTAGCAATCTTGGATAAAAGAAATTTACAATAAGGCCATTGTACCAACAAGTAGCAATCTTGGATAAAAGAAACGGGTAAAACTGAAATTGCAAAATTCTGATTTTGAAACTTTGAATATTCAATATTAAACCATAGTATTACAAAATTATGATTTTGAAAAATAATAAAAATTAAAAATTAAACATTACAATTAACACTTAATAGAAAATCTCGTTCTCTCGCCTTCTTCCATGCAATTTCGTTTTTTATTTTAATTTGTAGATCAGCTAGCATATCACAGGTCTTCTGATCCTGTTTCAGCAAATTTGTAATAAACTCTTCGGCTTTTTCTTTAAACTCTGTTGGAGTAGAAGAGGCAACTTCATCCAGCAGTGCAATGCTACTCCAGGTTTGCTTATAATATTTATCACTAACCATAGCAACTTTTTGGTTGAGTTCTTCGGCGTTTCTCTGTTCTTGGAGTGACTAGGTTTAAAATTCGATTTTAAGATCAGTAGTATCGGACCAGTGGTATAAGGTTTTCCTTGCCATTTAGGAAGAATGTAAGTGTTTTTGGACGATTTGTTTTAGGATGAACGTTTTTTTAAAATTGAAGTGTTGATGTTTTCAAGTAAACTAATAATGATGCTTTATAGTGTTTAAAATGTTTGATAGGGTAAATGAAGAGACATCTCCTAATTATGATAACCTTTTTTTTGAAGATTTCAATTTTGTTCCTTGGTTTTCTACATATTTAATTTTACTTGTTTTCCCATGAAAACTCATTTTTCAAAGATTTTGCATTAAAATGGTTAATAGGATAACTGAACAGGCATTTCCCATATACACGTTTTTGACTCTTAAATCATTAAATGTACATGGTTTTTAAGTATAAATGTTTATTTAATGTCTGCCTTTAAAGCTGACCCTTGGCCTGTTACATATACTATATAATAGCATTGCCAATAAGAAGTTTTTTCATCAAAACAGATTCATTCAGTGAAACAGAAGAGCAACTATTATTGTTTTGCCTTAGTTCTTATAAATATATTAAAATGGAGTCATATACTTCTGCAAAATCTGACGATTTCAAGCAACGCTTTATTAAACAAATCGAAGACCAAGTTTTGGTTGATAGGTCTACTCTTCAAGAGTTGAAGAGGTGTTTTAACGGACTGGAAGTTGGTCTGCTGACAAGAGACCAGGTTTCGAGGGACTTGAGGGCGATGCCGACTACTTCCGTTCGTGACCTGTGTGTTGCGAGTAATATAGAATGTGGAGAATGAGACCTGGAGTTCATGAGAAAGATCAATGAGATACACCGAGAGGTTCGGTGCTCCATGGAGTTGAAGTTAAAGTTCCTTGATTCTTGCAATTAGAGTTAGATGTGTCTGATTAGTTTTCTTTTTCATATGTAATTGCTACTTTCTTTATACTTCATATTTTATAAGTATTAATTTTTTTTATCACAGTTTACTTTTACATCTTTTCATGAGTTTGAAGATAAAGAGACGGTGTTCCATTGATAAATTAGAAAATATTTCATCTAAATTTTTTTTCTTAAGATTGTTGTTTGGTACCATGGATGATCTGTTTAATTTTCATTTGCGTGCTGACTTTAACAATCTTGGAAGCGAAACAGTTTCAACAAACACGGGTAACTTTTTCCTTAATTTTAATTAAATTAAGATTGTTTGGTACTTGTAGATATTCTAGTGCTAAAGTCGAAAGCTACATTAGGGGCAACAGCACTCAATATGGTAGTCTTACAGACTCAAGTGTAGTTGTTTGATCAATTGATTCTAATGTTTTATTAGCATTTTATTGATTCTTTGTTAGTTACATTTGATGGTGATCATAGTATCTTACACATGGTTGTTGTGAGTCATCCACATATATATCAAGATTTAATTTCTTAAATTCTTGCTGTATGTATCTTGATTTTCTTCAGTCGTTGACTTTGTCTATGACCCTCATACTTCTGTTTCATTATCCTGATTTTAGGTATGGTTTTCATCTTTTCAACTTTTTTTTGGTTTTGTTTTCAATGCACAATTTTGGTTTTGTCCTGATTATGGTTTTCATTATCCAGATGAATTTTAGACAAGCCGACTTCTCATTTGTATTAAAAACTATAAAATATCACATTGGTCCGACCTATACAACAATATATAACACAAATCAAGAGAGTTTACAAAATGACAACATACCTCTTTTTTTCCTCTCATCATCCTCTGAAGTATCATCTGAGTCGCAGTCTTTCTCGGCACATGTCAGAAAACAATTTTACCGAAACTCGATCAAGTTAGACTCAAAATTGATTCGAAATCAATGGAAATTGACTGACATGATCAAACATTTAATTGAGCAAACTAAAACTTGTGTAAAACAGTTCAAAACGTTCAAAATATTTGTAAAACTTATCAAAATCTCAGTCGAAACAATTGGTATAAAACTATAGTTATATAAAACTGTTAATCAATTTCTACAGATAATACATATCATACAAAATATACAACCGAGCACAAATAGATCGAGTAATTTGAATGTATTGACCCAACTTCTTAATTAAACTCTTAAACAGAGGACTAAGTAGCATTAAGGGAAGCCTAATATATGCATATGAAAAAAGTAAATGAATCCTAACAAACCAATGGCTGCCTTACAATCCCATCAAAATACAAACAACAAACTGAAAATAACATGTAACAGAATTACATTAAAGTTATAAAATATAACTCAAGAAGAGCACTTTAAACGTAGTTAGGCAGCCTTTGTTTTAGACATTCATAGGTAAACAAAATAACTTAACATTAATTAAAAGGATTTTGTAAAAATAACAATGATACAGGTCAACCAAAGCACCTGAAAACATGTTATTTTTCTGTTAAAAGAAGTAATAATAGGAATATATGACCTTTGTGATAAGAAAGTATTGAAAACTAACTTACACTTTAAGAAAATCAATGACATTAGCAGACAATGGAGACGCCCCTGAAACCATAAAACGAACCCGCCGCCACGTTTGGCTTTTATTTTGTCAAATACTAATCGGTCCCACATTGGAGATGCGTTCTTGCCTATAAAAAAATAAAAAAATAACAATCCGAAATCTTAAAATATAAACTTAACTGATAAATACCATACATTACCTTTAAGTAATGCTTGCCTCTTTGCATTATATGCAGCATTAAACAACTCTTCCCTCAAACCACCAGATGATTTCACTGCATTCATAACGCTGCAAAAACCACATGGCTGAGTCAACATTAAATAAACTGGTGATTGCAGAATAAATCATTCTGTTCATCTGATCATACCCATCATATACTCTGTTATATAACCGAGGAACACTGCAGAAAACCGTCGGTTTTTAATAAAGCCATGTCATCCAATAATTTCAAGTTGTCCTGCATAAATGAAAATACAACGTAAATCTAACAAATTTGTCATTGTGTGATTAACCGAAATAATATTAGAGGCAAGTGAGTTTATAATAAAAATATTATTTAAAAGAGAATTGTTACGCAACTTTTTGTTCGTTTACATGTTATTCTAGTGTTAAAAATATATTACTAATGAAAATATGTACCACTGAACTAAATATACATATTTTTTACAAAATATTTTTATTTCTTAGGATACTTGATGTGTCAAATTTCACAACCTCCGACTTTCTAAATTTGTTTGTTATCTCACCACAAATCTACATAAATACTGAAACTTTTTATTTCGTTTGGACGTTATTTGTGAAAATGTTATATTTACAATGAACAGGCTATTAGTTCTTTCAAAAAATTACAGTCAATACTAACCGCATATAATTTGCCAAGGCCCTTCTTACTCTGATTTTCATCCAGCAAAGTTAACAATCAAGCTTTATATCCCTACAAGCACACATAAAACAAACCAATAAATAAAATTAATTAAAAACAATTGGATATAGCAGTTTGTGGTGTTTTACCAATTCCTTCATTTCCCTTGGTGCTTTAGAAGGCAACTTATTAACTTTTTGAACATCATCAAAGTGCCCCTCAGATATATGCTTCATGATTAGTTCTTCAATGGACTGAGAAACCTCCTCTGTGATTACAGGTGGCGGCTTTACATTCCGTTCCCAATCCAAATCTTCTCCTAATGCACTATAAAATATCATTTACATCAATAAATCAAATTTTCATACTGCAAAACCTCTATTAAACATGTAATTTCTTATATCCATTTTGAACCCTAATTTACTTATCTAAGATCAAATGTTATTTAGCAAATACAGTAACAATCAAGCTTCCAACAGATTTTTAAACCCTAACTTGCTCATCTAGGATCAAAAACATTAACAATTAACGATCATAAAGCAACAAACAAACAACTAAATAAATCAACAAAACTAACACCTAAACTGAACATAATAACAGAAAATATAAACAAGCAACTCGCCTGAAGCCCTAATCGACATGAAAAGAGGGAGAAATTGCTACCAAAAAAGACGACAATTGCAACCTTTGATCCGTTTAAATCGAGTTTTGCATTGAAGGCAAAACAATAATGAAACAAAATTAGGTTAATTATGATTACCTTGAACAACTTGTTGATGATTTCCGATCTGATTGTTGAATTCGAAGGCGATTGTGAAACGCCTAAACCCTAATCGACATGAAAAGGGGGACAAATTGAGACTGTACATGAGTGGAGGCCTGATCGGAGATGGAGAGCAGCTTGAGCAGGCCGGATCAGAGATCGCTTCGATGTTCTTCTGTTTTGTTCAGAATTGAAACAATTTTCTGAGTTGAAGAGAGAGAGAGGTGTGAAGATGACTATGTTTTGAATTTTAAAAATGAAGACTGGACTATATTTGATTGAGAGAGAGGAGGATTAAAATTACAGTTTGAATTTTGAATTTGATTTTGAAGTTCCCTCCTAAAAAAATCAGTAATTTATCTTAATAAAAATCGGATTTATGACATCACCTTGGACTATGTGGCATAGCTGAATGGTTGACACGTAGGCATTTCTATGTCATCATCTAACCTCCTTTAATAGATAGTATAGATTTTTTAATAACAAAAAATAGAACCAAATTACTAAAAATCACAACGACTTGTCCCTCTTAAATGGTTCAGGTTTGTTCGCTGTTAAGGACCTAAAAGGAAAAATGATTTGCACAGATTTAATGGAGCCTTCTTTCATCTTTGTTTGGAATAAATGGATCCCAAAATAAGTGTGTTTTGTGGTGTGGCGCGTTTCTCAATCGGTTGCCTATCACAGATGCTCTTCGGTTTAGAAACATTCAGGTTCACAATATGACATGTAGTCTGTGCGGGGATTTGTCGGAGTCCGTCGAACATATTTTCACGGGTTGCTAATTCACTCAAACAATCTGGAATGTCATGGCTCAATGGTGGCGTGCTCCGTCGATGTATGTGTTCCATGTTAAAGATCTCTTATCTTTCAACGAAGTGGTGGGCGGGTCTAAATATAGAAGATACATGGTTCAAGCGATAATTTACACGATAATGTGGAGTATTTGGAGGTCGAGAAATGATGCAATCTTCAATGGAAAGGCGCCTTTAGTTTCTAAAGTCATTGAAGAGTCGAAATCGCCAAGCTTTCTTTGGCTAAAAAACAGGTCACGAAGAGGATCTCTCTTGTGGGAAGAGGGGAAGCGATTTGATTAAATTTTTTTTAGAAGTAAAAAAGTCACAGAATTGGAAGTTACATCAAAACAGAATGTAGACGGACAATAAGCTGTGTCGCCAGCCCTTTTTGAATCGTAAACCCTAATCTACCAAAGACAAACCCCTGCCCCTAGGGCTGAACAATTGCTGTGGATGACCCGTTGGACCCTTGTTAAGAAGTGGATGACTTCTGGTGCTAGGGAGCCAAATGTATCGAAGGAAAAGGGACAAAAACATGCTCATTTTCTACGCAGGCTTTAGCGTGCTTATCAACTTTCTTCAATTCTACCTTTCTTGCTGCATGTCCAGCTACAAACCCATTTTCCCTTAAACCAACCAAAAGGGAAACCCCCGTGAGGTCCACACAAGCATGTTTCCCCCAGCCCAGCAAAAAACGAGCAGATCCGCTGGTCGCAAACTAGATCTCCCTTCTATGGGGTCCCTGAGAAATTCACAAGGGCCTTTTTCTTAGCAGAAATCCCAGCTCTTCTCAGGATGTCCCATAAAACATCCCGCACCCAGTCATGCCGATATTTGAACCTAGTGAGCTCTTTACAATGAACTGCGTGTTCCCCGTATTTATCCATACAAGCTTTATGGCATATCAAGCAAGTTTCATCTTATGGGTACATAGGGATCATCAGGCGGTATTTGAGGATCACTCTGTATTCTACTGCAGATATGCATTGTCCCAACCCTTCAATCGGGATAACGGTCAAAAAATCTTGAGCATGGGGACCCTTCAGGCATTCAAACACCGCCTTCTGGTGGGATGACAAATCAAAAACTTCTCCCAGGTTTTGAGCGATTCTGCTAAACAGAGCATTTGCCAAAGTTTTTTCTTGCTTCGAGGGGGCGGTGTCCTTATTAGAGAAACCGCCAATATCGAATTCTGGGAGTGAGACATTTAAGCGCTTGAGTGCCTGCTGATAGTCCGGGTCAAGAGCGGCGATCCCACTGTTTCGAAGGATATGATCTTGTAGGTTTCAAGACTGAGCTCTAGATGCCACAAAGGCATAAACCCCACCATCTCGGGCTGAGAGGAGGCCCAAACCACCTAGACGCATTGGTAGAGATGCCAGACGCCATTGGAGGTCACCAAAGAAGTGGCTGCCACTCACGACTATGTCTTCTATAGCCTCCCAGAGGCCATCACCGAACCGAGATGCCGCATCCACCATCAAGTGGGGTTGACAAGTCCACAGCCAAAAAGAAACTTAGCAACCCCCATGCACGACCTTAGCAGAAAGAGTTAACATTGGGGATCCCTAAGGCAGGACAAGAGTTTCATGAGTTCAACTGCCCCGAGGCCCGCCGCCCTGCCAACTACACAATAAAGCTAAGATCACGGCTAAGATCTCCACCAAGTAGCTTAATCCCCCTCTTTGGTCTGCCAATCCCTCTCGAGAAAAACTCGTCCTGAACTTTCCGCCCATCACATGTCGGCCAAAAAACCTCAGTTTTCTTAATGTTGAGGAAAAGCCCAAGGGATGGCCCATCCTTTTTGATGATGTCTAAAGCCTTAGTGTCACGGTCCTAGCCCCGGTTTGACCCGGTCCAGAGCCGCGGGACAGGAACCCCGTGGTATTTAATTTAGGCGACAGCGGAAGTCTTTAATACAGGATCTTTTAATACTTTAAAATTCCCGTTTACTTTATTACATAAATTAGGGATAAAACCCTGTAATTTATAATAAAGTGATTTCACTGGGAAATCTTTATTTTACAAAACATGTTTCTTTATTTATTCATTTTGAGCCACTTCCTTAAGCTTGTAGTGTTTCACGACACTTTTCCTGGATCACAACAGATCACCTGCAACATGTTTGAAAAAAGGTTTTGTCAGCGGGGAAATACTGAGTGAATCATTCTTTTTGTTTAAAATGGCATATCGTTATAATTTACAGTATTAAGAGCGATTACAATGTTTCTGTTTATCAACCATATACCCACGGTATTTGTCACTCAACCACCTATTGGCTATCTCGTTGTCCAATTGGTGTCTGTGACTATGGTCATATCACCCCTTGGCTAACCCGTTGTCCAATGGCGACGGTTATCAAGTAATGTATACAAAACCCCACATACCGGCTGTAACTTGGTGATTACAAAGACTTAATCCCTGTAATAATAACTTTGAAAATAAATAGTGTTTTGGAAACAGTTTGGTAAAAAGAGAATGACTCACATTGCAGATTTATGCAGGCGGAGTTTAATCTATTGATTAGCCTGTTTAACCTAATTTAAATAACAATGCACACGAACTGGGTTAGTAACTAATACAGCATTTACGACAATTCACGAGATTAAACCCTCACAACAAATGACAAAGTGCGATACTTAAACATCCATCGAATTAACGACGAATGACAAAGTATAACCCAATTTGAGCAGCACTTAAACATTCGTTGGATAGTTTCAATCGATCGGACGTTGAATCGTAATAACGATCGAGTTATTACCCTGTTTATCGCGGTAGCGTTTTAGTGATTCGTGTGTGTTTGTAGTAATTAAAAGATATCTCAGCGTATATTTGGAATTTGAACGTCGAACGAACACCATAATTCAAGTGCCAACCCCCTCTATTTATAGCTGGAAAATGGTCTCCCTCGCATGTCGCGACAGGGAGACCTGTCTTCTTCGCGTGGCGCGACGGGTTTCCATCTAGCATAGGGTGGCCACGTTCATGAGTAGCTCAGCTGAGTTGGTTGTTCGACTAATTTCATTTTCTACAACAAACTGTTTAGATAATCGTCGACTAGGGTTTACCCCCCCTGAGTTTTAGGGGCCCTGATCCTGATTCTGATTGTTCTGAGAATTTTAGGGTTTATGCAGAATTATTTGGGTTTCTCAATTAGGGTTTCTTTATTAGATAATTAACATAATACGTAATAATTTTAGTGAGAGTTGTTACATCCTCCCCACCTTAATAAAAATCTCGTCCTTGAGATTTACTGGAATAGATGAGGATATTTTCGCTTCATTTCTGATTCTAGCTTCCAAGTGTATTCTGATCCTCTCTTTGAATCCCACTTGACTTTGACTAATACTAGTCGTTTGTGCTTAAGAAACTTGATCTTTCTATCCTCTATCTGTAAGGGTTTTTCCACAAATTTCAGCTTTTCGTTTACCTCCACATCTTGAAGAGGTACTACCAGGGATTCGTCAGATAGACATTTCTTGAGGTTGGATACATGAAACACATCATGTATTCCAGCTAGTTCTTCTGGTAGTTGTAAACAATAGGCAACTGGTCCTATTTGTTGAATTACGGAAAAGGGTCCTACGTACCTTGGACTCAGCTTTCCTTTCTTACCGAAACGTACTACTCCTTTCCAAGGAGAAACTTTCAAGAGTACCTTATCTCCCACTTGAAACTCTAGCGGTTTGCGTCGATTGTCGGCATAGCTCTTTTGACGATCTCAAGCCGTTTTCAGTCTTTCCTTGATTTGAGTTATTTTGTCAGTGGTTTCTTGCACAATTTCAGGACCTGATAACTGACTTTCTCCTATTTCTGCCCAACAAACTGGAGTTCTACACTTACGTCCATATAGTGCTTCAAATGGGGCAGCTTCAATGCTTGAATGATAACTATTGTTATAGGAGAATTCAATTAAAGGTAGGTGATTATCCCAGTTTCCACCAAAATCTATCACACATGCCCGGAGCATGTCTTCCAAAGTTTGTATCGTCCTTTCACTTTGTTCGTCTGTTTGTGGATGATAGGCAGTACTTAAATTTAGTCGGGTTCCCATTGCTTCCTGGAAACTAGTCCAGAAATGAGAAGTAAAACGACTATCCCTATCCGATACAATGGAGAGTGGGACTCCATGTAAGGATACTACTTCGTCTACATACAACTTGGCTAACCTTTCCATGCTAAAGGTTTCCTTCATAGGTAGAAAATGAGCTGATTTGGTTAATCGATCCACAATTACCCAAATCGCATCATTACCTTTTCTGGTTTTGGGTAACTTAGTAACAAAGTCCATTGTTATGAGTTCCCATTTCCATACCGGCATTTCTAATGGTTGTAGTAGTCCTGAAGGTTTCTGATTGTAACACCTCGAAAAATTTCGTCCAATAATGTCTTGACACGTGTCATAAGGTTCCGGTATGTGAAAACAAACTTTAGAGGGACTAAAAGTGACAAACAGTGAAAACTATGGAACGTAAGGGTCCAAAGTGTCAACAATGGATAAATAGACTCTATGATAACCCTACATAATGTTTATAACCTTAAACGGATGGTTCATGGATCATACGACGCGGAAATTGCACAAAAGTGAGGAATTGCAAACTATAGGGGCCAAAAGTGTCAACATGTTTAATTTATACCTCTGAGTGAACTTTTGGCAGACCCGAAGCTTTGAGAAGCTAAAATATACTCACTAGAATATGTGGTTAAAATTTCGTGAAGTTTCGTCAACGTATGAGAAAGTTATGGCCAAAACCGTACTTGAGGGACTAAAAGCGTCAACGTCGAATTTCAGGGCTTTTCGGTTGAGCGCAAAGTTATCCGAGGACATTACCATGTTGGTAAATGTCCCAAGGTTCTTAAAAACCAAGTTCGAGGGTTTACGAGTCAAGATTCGTGGCCAAATCATCGCAACCAAAGTACAGGGACCGAAACTGCAACAAATGGGCAAACTTTGGAACTGCAGACCCCAGGCGCCCGCCTGAGGTCCTACGCGGGCCGCGACCCAGCGCCCAGCTCCGGATTTCGCGAACAGCAGCGATTTGGGTCCGAATTTGAGTGGTAACCAGCTGTTTTTCACCTCCTTTTGCTCCAATAAAATCTCTTGCATGGCTAGGACAACAGTAACCTCCTTTTATCAGCTGATTTCCTCCATATATTGATCAAAGAGCTCATTTCTTGGGCATTTGCAATTGTGAACAAGAACACCCAAGACTTGCAAAAGCTCTCAAGGCATTCTGGAGCATATCTGAACGACAAGGCAGCATCCTAGTGTTCACTAAGCATCTATAGGACCTTTGTAAGCTTCTATTTCAGTCCTTAATTCGTTCATGCATCGATTATTAGTAAAAGTCAAACTGATTGTTCATAAACTTTGACTTTCTGATTAAACGAGATTTACTCAGTCATTTCTCGAATTGAAACCAGATATATATAGGTATTTATGTGGGAAATAAACCCTCTAAAGGGTATTACCTGAATCCCACTATATGCATGCTAATTGTCGAGTCAAACGTGATTCTAAAAAGTCAACAGAAGTGATTTTTAAGAAAAATAGCTTAAATGGTAATATAAATAACATGCAATCTGTTTGATCATCATAGATAGCTTTATAATGAATATAAGAATGCGTTTTACTACGATCAACTCGACAAATCTTTAGTATAGATACGAATCGGAACCGAAAGTCTTGTAAAACGACTATTTCATAGACTATCGATTCGGATTCGTACATGCATGTTTGAGATCTGTATTGGAGAGTATTTCTGACCATTTTTATTTTGGTAAAACTCTCTGGAATTTTGTTGCTTGAGTCTATGGTTAGCCGGTTCATTTGCATGTTTCCGATTATGCTTAAAAGTTGACTATTTTGCCCTTTTTGATATAAAACGTGATTTTTGGAAAAGTGAAAGAGTAGAAATCTTTATTTCTAATATATAAACTTGCACCGAAAATTTCGGATCAGTTGGTGGTCCAGATTTTGAGTTATGGCCATTAGCGTAAAACTATGTTCTTAAATTACATAAACGGCCCTTTTCGTGTATAACCTATTTCTGGCCACGTTTTGATACAAAACTTTTTACCAACTGATGTATTATAATATTTTGGGATTTTAGATGATTTTTATTTAATTTTTGGCTGATCGTATCTTAGATCGCCTAGTTATTTCGGTTTATGTCGGTTTTGACCGTTTAAGCCATAAAATGAGTTTTATGCATCCTTTTGACCCGAAACCTTTTCCTACTGATTTTATATGTTAAATAAATTATTTTGAGCCTTCTGGAAATATAAAAATCTCAGCTTTCATATATAAACCCGGAAGCGGCTCTAAATCGCATTTTTAGCGTTTTAAGCGCATAGTAAGCGTTATACCCGTTTTAAACATATAAGACATATACCTACTGATGTGTTTAGCATATTTCCATATAATAACAGTAAGTATAAGTATATGAACTCAGATTTCCAGTTTTGGCAGTTTTAGCCCTTGTGAAATTACTAAAATACCCCTACGGTGCATGGTTTGGTTTTAAATGAGAGATTTGATATATGGGTCATACCCTACTGTTATAACATGTTAAATTAAGTATATTTACTGTATGAACCAGACCCGAAACTCAGACTTCTAATTTTACTCTTTCATGATCTTTTAAATGACCAAAATGCCCTTCTAAGGCATAAATTGAGTTTAAAATTATTCCGGGCAATATAGAACATAACTTACTGATATTAGGTCATATTTAAAGCATATTATCTCGGGGAACTTGCATTTGACTCTTTTGGCTACCCGTAACGCCCTTTTTGCGTTCGGTTCGGTTTACGTAACTAGTTTGCGTAAATTGACCGAAACGGGTCAAACGTTATCATTTTTATATCAAACTCCAGAATGTATTTAGTATACCCATATTATACAAGTATTCAAACTTGTCGGGTCTAAATCACATTCTATCCGGTCTTTCGCTTAATCGCGCGTAAACCGTATCATCCTTAAAACTAACCGGTCAAAGCTTAAGCTTAAATAAAAGACCCGTTAGAAATCTAATAGGTTATTATAAACCTTTGTTCCAGATTAGGAGGCCCAGTAAAAGCTACCACACTTACCGTTTGTGTTACATACTTGCTCAGGTAAATACATTTTGACTTATTTTCCCTATACGGGCTTGGGGTACGGTATTTAAAATACCGCTTGATCGGGCGCACAAGTCCTGCGCCTTATGGGTGTACAGTCTTGAATAGCTTGTGCGACTCGTTTAAACAGTCTTGTCTTACTTTAGGCTTTGGGGGGTTATTGACCGTGTCCCGGATATCCTTGGCATTATCTTACGAGATGGCCACGACCAGAGCACGGGGTGTAGGCGTACACCCGGCGTGTATAACTCTTTAATGTGGTGTGTCATTTAATCTTTAGCCCGGACAGTAGATCCCGGGCCACCAAAGATACGAGTGCATGTAAATCGTTCACAAGTTTATATTGCATAAATATCCCAAGTTAATAAAAATATTTATGCCTTGTGCATTTAAATCAATTTTCAATCATTTTCAAAATGAGTCAGTCGATTTGTATTTACCAGTGTAAACTGACGTATTTTTCCCAAAAGGTTAAGTGCAGGTACTATACGAAAATAGGCTGGCTGTTTCCTAAGAGCGTCCACTATAGTCTCGCAAGCTCGGACGACAAAATATCTGCTGAACAATTTTTATCTTATTTTATTTGATCCGCCTGTGGATCCGTTTCAACTACTTATGATGTTATTATGTCATTTTAATTAAAGTTGAAATGTATCTATTCTGCTTCCGCTGTGCATTATTATATTGTGTTGATTGTCTATGACGATGCCAACTACGTCACTGTACCCCACACCGGGCCCACCGGTGACACGTGGAAATCGGGGTGTGACAGGTTGGTATCAGAGCTAACGCTGAGTGAATTAAACACTAGTCCTTGTGTTTAATCTCAGTTACACAATTGCACATTCCTCGATTTTCGAGTCTAGACAAAGAACTTAGGAAATGTTCGACATTTCGTTTATTTTATCTTTATTTTTATTATTAGCTTTGTCTTATATATTTTGTTGTGCAACTTGTTTAATTGTTGACAGGTTCATCATGCCGCCACGTATGCGAGGACGAGGAGGATTCGCCACATCACACGATCATGAGGCAGGACCCTCACACAGGCGAGCTCCATCAGCTTCGCACCACACCGCAGCCAATGATCTTTGGAGATCATTTGCCGAGCCAGCCAGGCACTCGGTATCTGCGAGCACTTCGCCATCACTACCCCAATCATTTGGGCCCCACTCGGAAAATGGGCCCCATGGTTCCCATGGATCTTATATACCTCTTCATCAGTCACCTCACCACTACCCAGCACCAGCTTATCAGGGCCTATACAACCCTGACGCTTTCTTGGATGAGCCGGTGGGTCATAACCCACTAGGACCGGAAGACCACTTCTCTGGTGGTCACGAGATGGAGGTTGACGAGGACACGGACCCTTCACTGCCACCGTCAGGTACGCCCAACCATCCCATCGAGATATCGGATGGGTCACCATTTAGGGGATCACCCTACAATGGTGTGGATAGCTATGAGGAGAGGTTTAAGCAGTACGAGTGGTATTACACCCCCAGCCACCACAACTCTCCGATGCTCCAGTCTCGCCATGGTTCGCCGGTGCACTCGCAGCACCACTCTCAGCAGCAGCAGCTTCAGCAGCCGCCCTTGCACCAGGACCTATCTGAGGCCCTCTGGCGCGACGTGATCACTCCGTCGCCACCGCCACCACCAGTTTTGCCTCCTCCGCCTCAGAGGCCAAGGAGGAATGCGCGTATGTCTACACGAGGAGGGATTCGCATTGGTACCCCTCCGCACATTGGTAGCAGCCGCTACTCACCTCTTCATGAGGAGTCCGAGATGGGGGAGTCTCCGCATCCCGTTTCGGAGGTCACTTCTGCGCCGATTCCGCCTCTGCCGCCGCAGAACTTCGGAGAGCCGATTCCGGCTTACGCCAGCGCAGCGCAGTTCAACCCGTTTGAGCCGACTTTTCCTCCCGGTTATGATTACACGGGAGATCCCTACTGGTTAGCCTCAGGCTACAACCCTCTCAACCAGGAGAGTACTTTTGGAGGTCCCTGGGCTACGGGACCATCAGCTTTTGGTTTCCCACCGCAGGGCTACCAGCAGCCATCGCAGCCACAGCAGTACCAGCCACCACCGCCGGCACCTATGATGTCGCCGCCGCAGGTCCAGGAAATCCTGCAAGGAATAAACAGTGTACGACGTGATTTGCAACATGAGATGCGAGCTGATCGCTGACGCAACGATGGCATGTTCAAGAAGATGTTTGATTTGCTCAAGGGTAAGAGTAAGAAGGATCGTTGAATCCTTTGATTGTTATCTCATTTACTCATGTCCCTGCGTGGACATCTATTCCTGTACTCTACCCCTGCGTGGGTATATCTCTCTTATTCTACCCCTGCGTGGGTACGTTGTTCTGTTAACCCCTGCGTGGGTTTGTTTTATTTTATTTGTTGTTGTTGTTGTTATTTGTTTAGCCCCTGCGCGGGCATGTTATTCATGTTATTTGAATTAAAGTCCCGTTTAGGGCGAAGATGTACTAGTTACTTTGTTTAAAATTTGAAATGGTTAATTTGAATTTCTCATTTTATTTATGTGCATGAAAATAATATTAAAATGAATGGAAGATATCAATTTTTATTTGATTTGCCATTTTGATAAGAATCTTAGTAAGGTAGAACCTAGCTTGAATGTCTTATTAACAGACCTGGCCAATATGGTAAAACCTGGTTGAAAAGATTCAAATCTCTGTTAACATCTGTAAACATGTTAACATTCCTGGCTAAATGTGATCTGTGGAATCACACAGGCCACCCTTTTTAATAAGTTATCTACAGATTAAATCTGTACACAAGTCTGTTTATGACTTGATACCTACGGGTTATGACTATGTCATATAGTGGCAGTTGTGGTTTATAACCCTCTGTCCAGTAAAGGATTATTTGTTTAATTATACAATTTATAATCCTATAAAAAAAAATTTAAATTTATAATTTAGTAGTTGTCCGAAGTGACTAGGCCTATTGTGCCAATACATATATTTCATTCCATAATATAGTTGCTAATAAAAGCCCTGAATGGAATTAAATTAACTATTATGATTCTTAATATCATGGTTAATAAATCGTCTAGAACGATAATACTGTTAGGTTTCTAAATAAGACCTTGTCCTTTATTGTAGCTTAAAGCTACAATGGCCAATCGGAGGAAACCAACAGTCATTCTGGGGAGCACCCAGATAATACCAGGATTCACGTCACTGGAGAAGAATTGCAAGCATTGATAGATAACGCTGTTGCCAAAGCTATGGATAGGCAATTCAGGGAATCTAGCGGTACTCGGAGTAGAACCCGAACAGTAACGCACGTAAAGCCCAAGACTCATTCTGAGGCTCATAGTAAGCCACCTTCTAAAAAGAGTGAGCCGAAGAAGGATGAGGATGATAATCACTCCTCCAACCACAGCAGTATTCCTAAGCAAGAGATTAAGCTGAAGCATGATACGTATAGCAAGTCCTGTACGTACAAGTATTTCGTATCTTGCAAACCCAGAGATTTTACTGGGGAAAAAGGAGCAGTAGATTGCATGACGTGGATTGACGAGATGGATACTGTGGTTGATATCAGCGGGTGTGCTGATAGGGACGTCGTGAAGTACGTGTCCCAGTCGTTCAAGGGAGATGCGTTAGCATGGTGGAAGTCACTCCTACAAGCTGCAGGTAAGGCCACACTGTACGGTTTGTCATGGGAACAGTTTGTGGCCCTAATCAAGGAGAATTTCTGCCCGCAGCATGAGGTTGAAAGAATTGAATCGGATTTTGTATCTCTGGTTATGAAGAATCTCGATTGTCAAGCGTATCTTACTACGTTCAACACTTTATCTCGGTTAGTGCCTTATCTGGTGACCCCGGAACCGCGAAGGATTGCTCGATTTATTGGGGGTCTGGCACCGGAGATAAAGGCAAGCGTCAAGGCTTCAAGGCCTACGACATTTAGATCCGTAGCTGATCTATCCCTCTCCCTCACTCAAGATGTCGTCAGACTTAGAGCTATGAAGAGCTCAGAGGAAAACAAGAGGAAACGTGAGGATGACACCTCACGAAGATCTGAGAAACGACACAAGGGAAACAACGACCATAGGAAAGGGCCGGGGTTCAAGAAAGGAGATCAGTCGGGTGAAAAACCCAGATGCAAGAACTGCAAGAGACACCACTTTGGGAAGTGTCGTTTGGAAGCAAAATCCCAGTCTTTCGAGAAACGTTGTGGGATTTGCAAGTCCACAGATCATAAAGCTGTGGATTGCAAGAAAATGAAGGATGCAACTTGTTTTGGTTGCAACGAGAAAGGGCATATCCGGCCAAATTGCCCAAAGAATGCAAAGAAAGCTGACGAGGGAAAGAAGACGAATGCGAGAGTCTTCAGAATGGACGCCAAGGAGGCAGTTCTAGACGACAACGTCATTACAGGTACGTTTCTTGTAAATGATGTTTTTGCTAGAGTCTTGTTTGATTCAGGAGCTGATAAGTCGTTTGTAGATGATAAGTTTTGTAAATTGTTGAACCTCCCTGTTAAAACCTTAAGTGTGAAATATTAGGTGGAATTAGCCGATGGAACCATAGAAAACGCCTCGACTGTTCTAGATGGATGTGTTATATCCATTAGGAATCATTCTTTCCCGTTATCCTTGCTTCCCTTTAAGTTAGCTGGATTCGACATAGTGATAGGCATGGATTGGTTGTCGAGTAACCAAGCCCAGATTCTGTGCAACAGAAAGCAAGTAGTAGTGAAGACTCCGTCTGGTGAGTCACTCACTATTCAAGGAGATACCCAGCATGGATTGCCTGAGCAAGTGTCCATGCTCAAGGCATCCAGATGCATGCAGAAGGGATGTGTCATTTATATGGCACAAGTTACCATTGATGAGCCGAAGCCGAAGATTGAAGATATCCCTGTTATCTCAGAATACCCTGAAGTATTTCCTGAAGAACTACCCGGTTTGCCACCGGATAGGCAAGTGGAGTTTCGTATAGACATCATCCCAGGTGCAGCGCCAGTAGCAAGAGCACCATACAGATTGGCACCAACGGAGATGAAGGAGTTGAGGACGCAGTTGGATGATTTGTTAGCTAAAGGTTTTATTAGACCTAGCTCATCTCCTTGGGGAGCACCAATCTTGTTCGTTAAAAAGAAGGATGGATCGATGCGTCTGTGCATCGATTACCGTGAGCTTAATAAGGTCACTATCAAGAATAGATATCCGTTACCCAGGATCGACGATCTGTTCGATCAGTTGCAAGGAGCAAGCTATTTCTCCAAGATCGACCTGAGGTCAGGTTATCATCAGTTGAAGGTCAAGGATGAAGACGTACACAAGACCGCGTTTAGGACTCGTTATGGACATTACGAGTTTCTAGTGATGCCGTTTGGGCTCACTAACGCACCAGCCGCGTTCATGGATCTCATGAATCGCGTCTGCAAGCCTTATTTAGATAAGTTCGTCATCGTCTTTATTGATGACATCCTTATCTACTCGAAGAGCCAAGCTGACCATGAGAAACACCTTCGTCGTATTCTCAAACTTCTGCATCAAGAGAAGCTTTATGCCAAATTTTCGAAGTGTGAATTTTGGCTTCGAGAAGTCCAATTCCTTGGACATGTAGTAAGCGAGCGTGGTATCCAAGTAGATCCCGCTAAAGTAGAAGCAGTCATGAACTGGCAGGAGCCGAAGACTCCTACCGAGATTCGCAGTTTCCTCGGATTGGCAGGATATTATAGGCGATTTATCGAGAACTTTTCAAGAATTGCTGCGCCCCTAACTTCATTGACCCGTAAGAAGATTAAGTTTGATTGGGGCCCTAAGCAGCAGGAATCCTTCGACATTTTGAAGAAAAAGTTGAGCAATGCTCCAGTGTTGACACTGCCCGATGGTATTGAAGAATTTGTGGTGTATTGTGATGCATCACATACTGGCATGGGCTGTGTACTCATGCAGAAAGGCAAAGTCATTGCCTACGCTTCTCGACAATTAAAGGTGCATGAGAAGAACTACACCACCCACGATTTGGAATTGGGTGCGGTTGTATTTGCTTTGAAGCTATGGAGACATTACTTGTATGGAACCAAGTGTATAATTTATTCAGATCACAAGAGTCTTCAACACTTGTTCAATCAGAAGGAATTGAACATGCGACAAAGGCGCTGGATGGAAACTCTCAATGACTATGACTGTGAGATAAGATACCATCCAGGCAAGGCAAATGTAGTTGCCGACGCCTTAAGCAGAAAGGAAAGGGTGAAACCGATCAGAATCAATGCCAAGCGCATTGAAATAAGAAATAACTTGAATGAAAGGGTGTTAGCTGCACAGAAGGAAGCTGTGCTGGAAGCTAACTATCCTGCAGAAAAGTTAGGAGTAACTGAGGAGCAGTTATCCTACGACAAAGATGGAGTGCTACGACTAAACGGACGAATATGGGTTCCAGTCTATGGAGGACTTCGGGATGTTATCCTCCAGGAAGCCCACAGCTCTAAATATTCCGTTCATCCTGGAGCTGATAAGATGTACCAGGATTTGAAAGCAAACTACTGGTGGATTGGTTTGAAAAAGTCAGTAGCTGAGCATGTAGCTAAATGCTTGACTTGTGCGCAAGTCAAGGCCGAGCATCAGAAGCCGTCAGGTTTGCTTCAACAACCTGAAATTCCCAAATGGAAATGGGAAATGGTGACAATGGATTTCATCACCAAGTTGCCGAAGACGAAAAAGGGAAATGATACCATATGGGTCATAGTAGATAGACTGACTAAGTCAGCTCATTTTCTACCCATCAAGGAGACGTATAGCTCCGATATGTTAGCTCAATTATACGTCGATAAGATTGTAGCGTTACATGGTATACCTATATCTATTATCTCCGATAGAGATACTAGATATACGTCGCATTTTTGGAAGAGTTTCCAACAATCGTTGGGCACCCGTTTGAATTTTAGTACGGCTTATCATCCTCAGACCGATGGTCAGAGTGAGCGTACGATTCAAACTTTGGAAGACATGCTTCGTGCATGTGCGATCGACTTGGGTGGTAGTTGGGACAAGAACCTACCACTGATTGAATTTTCCTACAACAATAGCTACCATTCCAGCATAAAGGCTGCGCCTTTTGAGGCCCTATACGGTAGAAAGTGTAGATCGCCCATTTGTTGGGCAGAAGTTGGAGAAGTCCAACTGTTAGGACCAGATATCGTCTTTGAGACGACAGACAAGATCGTTCAGATTCGCGATCGTTTGAAAGCTGCCAGAGATAGGCAGAAAAGTTATGCGGATCCTAAGCGCAAAGACTTTCACTTCGAGGTAGGTGATAAAGTATTGCTTAAAGTATCGCCCTGGAAGGGTGTGATGCGATTTGGAAAGAAAGGCAAGCTGAGCCCGAGATATATAGGACCTTTCGAGATTATCGAACGTGTCGGGTCAGTCGCTTACAAGTTAAACTTGCCTGAAGAGCTTAGTGCTATTCATAATGTGTTCCACGTCTGTAATTTGAAGAAGTGTTTCGCTGACGATTCACTGGTTATACCGCATACAGATATACACATAGACGAGAGTCTGAAATTTGTGGAAAAACCTTTGTCGATTGAGGATCGACAGGTAAAGAAGCTTCGAAGGAAGCACGTGCCTATTGTTAAGGTCAAATGGGATGCCCGTAGAGGTCCCGAATACACGTGGGAAGTGGAATCCACGATGCAAGAAAAATATCCCCATTTGTTTCAGTAAATCTCGAGGTCGAGATTTCTTTTAAGGGGGTGAGGATGTAACACCTCGAAAAATTTCGTCCAATAATGTCTTGACACGTGTCATAAGGTTCCGGTATGTGAAAACAAACTTTAGAGGGACTAAAAGTGACAAACAGTGAAAACTATGGAACGTAAGGGTCCAAAGTGTCAACAATGGATAAATAGACTCTATGATAACCCTACATAGTGTTTATAACCTTAAACGGATGGTTCATGGATCATACGACGCGGAAATTGCACAAAAGTGAGGAATTGCAAACTATAGGGGCCAAAAGTGTCAACATGTTTAATTTATACCTCTGAGTGAACTTTTGGCAGACCCGAAGCTTTGAGAAGCTAAAATATACTCACTAGAATATGTGGTTAAAATTTCGTGAAGTTTCGTCAACGTATGAGAAAGTTATGGCCAAAACCGTACTTGAGGGACTAAAAGCGTCAACGTCGAATTTCAGGGCTTTTCGGTTGAGCGCAAAGTTATCCGAGGACATTACCATGTTGGTAAATGTCCCAAGGTTCTTAAAAACCAAGTTCGAGGGTTTACGAGTCAAGATTCGTGGCCAAATCATCGCAACCAAAGTACAGGGACCGAAACTGCAACAAATGGGCAAACTTTGGAACTGCAGACCCCAGGCGCCCGCCTGAGGTCCTACGCGGGCCGCGACCCAGCGCCCAGCTCCGGATTTCGCGAACAGCAGCGATTTGGGTCCGAATTTGAGTGGTAACCAGCTGTTTTTCACCTCCTTTTGCTCCAATAAAATCTCTTGCATGGCTAGGACAACAGTAACCTCCTTTTATCAGCTGATTTCCTCCATATATTGATCAAAGAGCTCATTTTTTGGGCATTTGCAATTGTGAACAAGAACACCCAAGACTTGCAAAAGCTCTCAAGGCATTCTGGAGCATATCTGAACGACAAGGCAGCATCCTAGTGTTCACTAAGCATCTATAGGACCTTTGTAAGCTTCTATTTCAGTCCTTAATTCGTTCATGCATCGATTATTAGTAAAAGTCAAACTGATTGTTCATAAACTTTGACTTTCTGATTAAACGAGATTTACTCAGTCATTTCTCGAATTGAAACCAGATATATATAGGTATTTATGTGGGAAATAAACCCTCTAAAGGGTATTACCTGAATCCCACTATATGCATGCTAATTGTCGAGTCAAACGTGATTCTAAAAAGTCAACAGAAGTGATTTTTGAGAAAAATAGCTTAAATGGTAATATAAATAACATGCAATCTGTTTGATCATCATAGATAGCTTTATAATGAATATAAGAATGCGTTTTACTACGATCAACTCGACAAATCTTTAGTATAGATACGAATCGGAACCGAAAGTCTTGTAAAACGACTATTTCATAGACTATCGATTCGGATTCGTACATGCATGTTTGAGATCTGTATTGGAGAGTATTTCTGACCATTTTTATTTTGGTAAAACTCTCTGGAATTTTGTTGCTTGAGTCTATGGTTAGCCGGTTCATTTGCATGTTTCCGATCATGCTTAAAAGTTGACTATTTTGCCCTTTTTGATATAAAACGTGATTTTTGGAAAAGTGAAAGAGTAGAAATCTTTATTTCTAATATATAAACTTGCACCGAAAATTTCGGATCAGTTGGTGGTCCAGATTTTGAGTTATGGCCATTAGCGTAAAACTATGTTCTTAAATTACATAAACGGCCCTTTTCGTGTATAACCTATTTCTGGCCACGTTTTGATACAAAACTTTTTACCAACTGATGTATTATAATATTTTGGGATTTTAGATGATTTTTATTTAATTTTTGGCTGATCGTATCTTAGATCGCCTAGTTATTTCGGTTTATGTCGGTTTTGACCGTTTAAGCCATAAAATGAGTTTTATGCATCCTTTTGACCCGAAACCTTTTCCTACTGATTTTATATGTTAAATAAATTATTTTGAGCCTTCTGGAAATATAAAAATCTCAGCTTTCATATATAAACCCGGAAGCGGCTCTAAATCGCATTTTTAGCGTTTTAAGCGCATAGTAAGCGTTATACCCGTTTTAAACATATAAGACATATACCTACTGATGTGTTTAGCATATTTCCATATAATAACAGTAAGTATAAGTATATGAACTCAGATTTCCAGTTTTGGCAGTTTTAGCCCTTGTGAAATTACTAAAATACCCCTACGGTGCATGGTTTGGTTTTAAATGAGAGATTTGATATATGGGTCATACCCTACTGTTACATGTTAAATTAAGTATATTTACTGTATGAACCAGACCCGAAACTCAGACTTCTAATTTTACTCTTTCATGATCTTTTAAATGACCAAAATGCCCTTCTAAGGCATAAATTGAGTTTAAAATTATTCCGGGCAATATAGAACATAACTTACTGATATTAGGTCATATTTAAAGCATATTATCTCGGGGAACTTGCATTTGACTCTTTTGGCTACCCGTAACGCCCTTTTTGCGTTCGGTTCGGTTTACGTAACTAGTTTGCGTAAATTGACCGAAACGGGTCAAACGTTATCATTTTTATATCAAACTCCAGAATGTATTTAGTATACCCATATTATACAAGTATTCAAACTTGTCGGGTCTAAATCACATTCTATCCGGTCTTTCGCTTAATCGCGCGTAAACCGTATCATCCTTAAAACTAACCGGTCAAAGCTTAAGCTTAAATAAAAGACCCGTTAGAAATCTAATAGGTTATTATAAACCTTTGTTCCAGATTAGGAGGCCCAGTAAAAGCTACCACACTTACCGTTTGTGTTACATACTTGCTCAGGTAAATACATTTTGACTTATTTTCCCTATACGGGCTTGGGGTACGGTATTTAAAATACCGCTTGATCGGGCGCACAAGTCCTGCGCCTTATGGGTGTACAGTCTTGAATAGCTTGTGCGACTCGTTTAAACAGTCTTGTCTTACTTTAGGCTTTGGGGGGTTATTGACCGTGTCCCGGATATCCTTGGCATTATCTTACGAGATGGCCACGACCAGAGCACGGGGTGTAGGCGTACACCCGGCGTGTATAACTCTTTAATGTGGTGTGTCATTTAATCTTTAGCCCGGACAGTAGATCCCGGGCCACCAAAGATACGAGTGCATGTAAATCGTTCACAAGTTTATATTGCATAAATATCCCAAGTTAATAAAAATATTTATGCCTTGTGCATTTAAATCAATTTTCAATCATTTTCAAAATGAGTCAGTCGATTTGTATTTACCAGTGTAAACTGACGTATTTTTCCCAAAAGGTTAAGTGCAGGTACTATACAAAAATAGGCTGGCTGTTTCCTAAGAGCGTCCACTATAGTCTCGCAAGCTCGGACGACAAAATATCTGCTGAACAATTTTTATCTTATTTTATTTGATCCGCCTGTGGATCCGTTTCAACTAGTTATGATGTTATTATGCCATTTTAATTAAAGTTGAAATGTATCTATTCTGCTTCCGCTGTGCATTATTATATTGTGTTGATTGTCTATGACGATGCCAACTACGTCACTGTACCCCACACCGGGCCCACCGGTGACACGTGGAAATCGGGGTGTGACACTGATGTTCTGACTTAACTTGTGAACAAGTAAGACACTTAGATACGTATTTAGCTATGTCCTTTTTCATTCCTATCCACCAGAAATTATTTCTTAAATCTTGGTACATCTTATTGTTTCCTGGATGCATGGTATACCTAGATTTATGAGCTTCTTCTAAAAAATTATTTCTTAATTCTCCCTGTTTAGGTACCCAAATTCTTTTCTTATGGAATCTCCAAATTCCATCATTTCCTTGCCCTAATTCTTTTATTCATCCTTTCATTCCTTCAGCATCGTCTTCGATTGCTATTTCTTGAATTTTCTTTATTTGTTCCATTAAATTAAATTGCAGATTTAATCTAAGAGCGCGGACTTGCTTTTGCTTTTCATGATACTTACGACTTAGAGCATCAGCGACTATGTTTGCTTTTCCTTCGTGATATTGAATATCACAGTCGTAGTCACTCAGGATTTCCATCCATCTTCTTGCCTCATATTCAACTCTTTCTGCCCAAATATATATCTTAGACTTTTATGATCTGTATAAACAGTAAACTTACTTCCATACAGATAATGTCTCCAGATCTTAAGGGCAAAAATTATAGCTCCTAACTCTAAGTCATGAGTCGTATAGTTTTCCTCGTGCTTCTTCAATTGCCTTGAGGCATATGCAATTACCTTTTTGCGTTGCATCAGCACACATCCTAATCCTAATTTTGAAGCATCACAATAAACTTCAAAATCTTCAGTTCCTTCTGGCAAGGCTAAAATTGGAGCATTTGTCAACCTTTGTTTTAAAATCTTAAAAGCTTCTTCTTATCTAGGTCCCCATTCAAACTTAACTGCTTTACAAGTTAGCTTAGTCAAGGGTACAACTATCTTAGAAAAATCCTTAATAAATCGTCTATAGTATCCAGCTAAGCCTAAAAAGCTTCTAATTTCCATAGCTGTTTGCGGGACCTTCCGTTTAGTGATTGCTTCTATTTTAGAAGGATCTACGTAAATACCTTCGTGATTCATCACATGCCTTAAAAATTGCACATCTTGTAGCCAGAATTCACACTTCGAGAATTTGGCATAAAGTTTTTCCTTTCTTAACAAAGTTAAGAGTACATGCAGGTGCTCACAATGTTCTTCCTGACTTTTGGAATAAATAAGTATATCGTCGATGAAGACAATTACGAATTTATCCAAATATGGCTTACAAATCCGATTCATCATGTCCATGAATGCTGCAGGAGCGTTTGTCAGTCCGAAGGGCATGACTATAAACTCATAATGACCATACCTAGTTCTGAAAGCAGTTTTAGGTATGTCTTCCTCTTGTACTTTCAACTGATGATATCCGGAGCGTAGATCTATCTTAGAAAAATACCTAGCTCCCTAGAGTTGATCAAAAAGATCGTCAATCCTAGGTAATGGGTATCGATTCTTAATTGTAACTGTCACACCCCAACCGATGGCGGGATCATCGGGGCACGGCACTGAGCGAAACAGATTGTTCAGAAGTTTCCATAACAACTATTTATATAATTCAGTTAAAGATACGTCCCATACCGTATCCCGAATAAACAAACATGTCATTACAGATAATCATCCAAACAAGAAATTCCGTTCCGACAACTCAGATTCAAATATTATTACAGCGATTGTTTATCTGCTTCTAGACCCCTATTCTGTTGACTTTCTGGCTGTAATGCCAGAGGACAAGATCTACAGACAACTATGCCTTAGATGCTTGTTCTTGGCAGACCACTATTTGTTGGGGGCTTCTAGAAACTTATTCTAGCCTCGCTTTCCTAGCAAATAAGCATCCTAATTACCTGTCACATACGTTAAAATAAAGTCAATACATAAAATGTAAAGGTGAGCATACAAGTTTGATAATAGCATATAGAGTCTGAATAGTTTACGCATAACCAGCACGTACACAGAGGAAAACAAAGCATGTTAATTATCGACATGGACCTATCGATACCAATGACTGCGGGTTGACCGTCCGAGACGGTTCGCAATACATGATTACCACCGTAATCCATGCAAGTAATTGTCCTTAACAACCCCCGCGTGAACGGGTGCTGAGTCCAAACTATAGTACTACGTCGTTAAGGCAGGTAGACAGCATTCCACGTGTAAACACAATCAACAAGCATTCATTAAGTCACGTAATACATGCATATTGGTTAGCGTTCAAATAGTTTGAGTAGTGTGATCGTTTATGTTTTGATATAAGCAACGTATGTAACACCCAAAAGTGCTAAAAGCAAAAAGGGATCGAGTATACTCACAGTAATTGATTATGGATTGAAGGGAGCGCTGAGAGTAGGGTTAGCCTGAATAGTTCGATAGCACAACAATGAGTAACGTGGAAAATAAGACAAGTGTGAATGGATCAAATGGGCCGGTCGATCGAATGGCAGGTTCGATCGAACGGGCTGTTCGGTCGGCTGGTATGTCCGTTTGGACAGTCCTGTTCGATCGGCCGGCAGGCTCGATCGGCTGGGCCATTCGAGTGGATTGTTTCTTCCTCTGGTGTGTTTGTGTTTGAGGATTTGAACTTTTGAAGTTTTCGTTGTAGTATATGAGAACACAAAAATGTCCTTACCTTTCAGGTCGATCGATCGAGCGGTCCGTTCGATCGGCCGGCTTAATCGATCGGCTGGGAACTTTAGAAGTGGTTCTCAACAGAATGTCGCTCGATCGAACAGACTGTTCGATCGGCTGGCATTCCCTACTACGAACGAGTTGTGAAAACGATTAAGTGTTGAAACATAGTATCTCATGATCCGAAGAGTAATGTTTATCAATCGAGTAGCATACTCGATCAAACATCACTTCGTCAATACCATACTTCAGGAAGTTTGAAAAGTGAGACGCCATGTGCTAGCCGATCGGCTGGCCCGGTCGATCGGCTGGTATGTCCGATCGGCTGGGCTGTTTGAACAGCCTAGCCGTTCGGCCAGCATTTCTGACCTGGTCGGCCTTTCGTCTATCACTTGGCTGTTTGATTACTTGTTGTTATTTCGAGGTAGTTTTGATAACGAGTTGAACTATGATATCCTCCGTTCCTACTCGTTTCTTCGACTCAGACAGGAATCACCCAAGTCCGGCCGGTGAACGGTTCGGAACGTCGGTTTAGAGTTTAACCCATCGTCGGTGAACCTTGTACATAGAATCCGAATCTTGAACCCCTTAGCTGTTAGAATGATTAGTTAGCCAGTTCAAGCTCTGTTTCTACCGGTTTTAAGGTTTTTGAGTGTAAAAGGTTGAAGAAAGTTGGAAATTATTCATAAAATGTTAAGATTTGTAAGAATCTTAGTTTGTTTATGTGGAAATCGGTCAGATCTAAGCTATTCACGGTTGAATGAGGCCAAAGTTTGGTGTTCTTCAAGAACACCATGATGACATCACCCAAGAACACTTGGATCTTGGTGATTTCACGGTTAGAAATCGAGTTTTGAAAGATAGAAAGGTGTAGAATCATGTAGTGATCAAAAACGTACAAGAATTAGAGTGAAAACTTACCGGAGTTGAGAGAAATCTGAGAAAAGGTGAAGAAGAAGGCTGGTTCGGTCAGAGCTTTCCAAAAATGGAAAGTGTGACAATGACAACCCTATTTATAGGCTCCAAAAGAGGAAAGTGGCAGCCGACCGGCCAGGAGCTCCGATCGAATGGGCTGCTCGATCGGCTAGGAAGATGATAGCCGATCGGCTGGCCTGTTCGATCCGGATGCCTCCTGTTCGATCCGCGACCCACTTTGAATATTTCGCGACGTTTTTCGATGTTTCGATTTCGATGGACGATGATACAAATACGATAGAGTTCCTAGTCAAATTACTTTCAGTCCCAGCTACTATATCTAACATACAATCTTCTATAAGTCACGTTTCGATGTCGGTTTCGATTGAGTTCGATTGCTTTTCGAGTTTCGATTCGATTTTTGATTGATTCGCTTGAATACCACACCCAACATATAAGTAAACACGCACAAGTAACACATAAGGCACACACACACGTATAATAACACCAGAGTTCACATAATTCGAGTCTCAAGTTCGATTGATGAATCGATTAGCTTGGTTATTGATTGATTAACTTTATCGCATTGTTACTTCCTACTATTCACAGTCGTAAATCGGTCGCATTGATTAAACATTCGATCATTTCATTAGACAACACTTACTCCACATAATACAAAAAGGTAAAAAGGAACCTTAACAGTCAAAGAAGTCAAAGTTGACTTGGACTTTGACTTTGACTTTGACATTCGAAAACACGGGGTGTTACAGTAACCTTATTCAGTTCTCTATAATCGATACACATTCTCATCGATCCATCTTTCTTTTTCACAAACAACACTGGTGCTCCCCAAGGGGATGAACTAGGTTGTATAAATCCTTTGCTTAGTAATTCATCTAACTGCTTTTTCAATTCTAGCATTTCAGTGGGTGCTAGCCGGTAAGGTGCTTTGGCTATTGGTGTAGTTCCAGGAATTAGATGAATCCTAAACTCTACTTCCCTATCAGGTGGTAACCCGGGTAATTCTTCTGGGAATACATCGGAATATTCTGAAACTACTGGTATATCCTTAAGTTCCTTACTTTTTGTGTTAATGATTACTGAAATCATATACACTACTTCTTGTTTTCTTGAATAACTAGCCAACTTTATTACTGAAATGAATTTTAGTGGCTTTCGAGGTTTATCTCCTGTGATTAAAATTACTTTTCCTGTAGGTGTATGGATTTCTATAGAATTTTTATCACAGAGAATTCTAGCATGGTTGGTTACTAACCAATCCATTCCTAACACCACATCGAATCCGGCTAATTTCATAGGTAACAGGTTTGCAGAAAACTTATGGCCTAAGAGTTCTATCTTTCCTTCTTGCAAAACCTTATCTATGTTAACAAAATTTCCATCTGCCGTTTCGACTGTAAAAATCTGCCTAAGATTGGTCAATGGTAAATTAAGAGCTTGGCAGAATGAAGTATTAATAAAACTTTGGTTTGCACTAGAGTCAAATAATACTTTTGCATACACATTATGCACTAGAAACGTACCAGCTATCACATCAGGAATGAGTTCTGCTTCTTGAGTGGTCAGCTGGAATGCTCTGGCATTCTTCTTAGTAGCTCCGTTGGCCATCTTGGCTTTGTTGTCTGCTGGTTTGGCTAACTTAGGGCATTCTGATTTGAAATGTCCAGTTTCTCCACAGTTATAGCATACCCTTGTTTTCTTTCTGCAGTCTTCTTCACGATGTCCTACAACTTTGCAAAAGTTGCAGGTTACAATGCATCTTCCAAAATGTTTCTTTCTGCAATTCCTGCAAAAAGGCGGATTTGAGGATTGCCCCGTTCCTCTTTTCTTAGCATTGCTATTATTACCCATACGAAATCCTTGGGTAATTTTCTGAGCTAACTCTTTCTTCCGATTTTCTTTCCTTGTGCGTACCAGTTCATCAGTTAGGGTGTTAGCTAATTCTACCGCATCATCTATAGTGCGAGGTGTCGCAGCTTTAACGATATTACGGATTTCGCCAATCAATCCCCAAATATAACGGGAAATAAGCACCGGTTCTGGCGAAGCCAGGGTTGGTACTACTCTCGCATATTCGAAGAATGTTGAAGTATACCCTCTACAGTCTACACCCACCATACGATGGCTTAGGAACTTATTTGCCATTTGTTCCTTTTCATACTCGGGACATAATTTTCTTTCCATTAGCTGCTTAAATTCTTCCCAATTCATGGCATAGGCCATATTTCTTCCTTTGGCTTGAAGTACCGTATTCCACCATTCTAGCGCCCCTTTTTTAAAAAGATGTGACGCATACATGACCTTATCTTCTTCAGCACATTTACTTATCATGATTACTGCTTCGGTTTTCTCTAACCAACGCAGTGTCGCAGTCGCCCCTTCATTGCCTGCAAATTCAGCTGGTTTACAAGCAAGAAATTCTTTGTAAGTGCAACCAGGCGTTGCAGATTTCATTTTCTTAGGGAGTGGGGCCTGTCGTGGATCGTTATCGTGATTACTATGGTTGCCGCCTCCATTTATGCTATTACTGCAGTTATCTTCCTGAGTATGTTTACAAGGAATAATTTGTTGAGGTTCAGCAGGTTTCTGGGCAGCAGCCAGGATTGCTGGAATAGCATTGGCTATCCCTTGAGCAACGATATTCTCGATATCTTGCCTGGTCATAAATTGATTTTCCTTATTTTGCTCAGATTGATTTACTTCAATAACTGGTTCATTACCAGCGTTTTCCATCTGGTAATTATTATAGGTATAAATTATTAGTGTCAAATAATCGATAATCAAATATACAAATCAAGTGCACATAATCACACCAACTTTTACAACATATATATAGCCAAAATTGTCGATTTCTCGACTTTCCTTTTTCAAGATTATATTAGGCATCCATACACACTGTTATTTTACAGAAGTTTTATTTTTAAGCTATTTTACAGAGTTATATTTTTGTTACTACTGTTATTATACAAACACAGCCTCCCAACCCCACTATTCTTTTGTCAGCTGGCATTTTAGTAGCGACGTTCCCTCTCGTCATACTTCCAGGAGATTTGTTCTCCCATTTCCTGGATCCTATTCCCGGTACCTATCAGCTCTTCGCCAAAATGGCGGAATTCGGCTAGGTTTTAGTTACTCATTGGTGGGTTTGATATAGGTTCTGGGTCGAACTGAGGGAAAAAGGTATAAGGATTATTAAGAAGGTTTTGAAACTGCCAGTAGTTAGTCCACCACTCGTCCATTTCTCCTAAAGGTTGGGCGTGGATTAGAGGGTCTGGAATAGCTGGTTCCAAATTCATTGGAAGTTGGGTTTCAGCAGGATAAGGGTAGAGATTGTTGGTGATAGGTCTAATGATATCACAGCTTGCCAGTAGATGATCTTATTCCTCCTGGAATGGGAATTCTTCATTTTGCTTAGAACTTTCCCCAATTTCTATTCTTGTTTGCCTAACATTTTCCTCGATTTCTCTCTCTGCTGGCCTAGAACTTTCTCCGATCTCGATCCTTTTCCTTTATCCATAGGATTTTCTATTTTGGGAATTTTCCTAGTTGCTGGTTTCCTCCTGCGCACTTTCCTCCATCCTACATATCTTCTTCTTTTCTTAGGTTTTCCTTTCTCCGGAGGTGGAGCGTGAAATTCCATAGGTTCCTCCAAATCAGCAATGTAACCAGTGAAGTCGTTGGAAACTTCTATTGGTACAGGATAGAGATTGAGATTCTGAAGGGCTTCAGATAACTCATTCATGCTGTTTAGCATATATGCAAAATGCACACAAAATGCTAGGTTAAAATTTTATAACAGAATTTCACGAATAAGCAATTAAGTATTATTGCATACCGTGTGATTAATTTAATACAAAGGACCACTGAAATTTGAAACACACTAAGATTTATCGTCGCTTATTTATTTACTGGGTAACTTTTTCTTTAGAACTTCTGGCTAGTAAGTAATATAGGTGCTAATATTGGTTCAGGGTACGTATAGTTTTTAAAGGTTGGTATTTACTGCTACGGTAGCTAACATATAAAGATCTGCCCATTTTTCATCTAATTTATCTTCCCATGGTGGATTATTGCCTATTTCCTGGGTTTCCGGATTAAACCTCACTTTCTTTGTTGTGATTTCTTTCCTTTCTCATGACTTTTCCTAATAATCAAACTTCTTTTCTCTGGGGTAAGAGGAATCTCATATTGTGCCTTACGGACAAAGATTCCTTCATCAATTTCTGCTGGGTATTTTGATGAAGTTCCTTTTTCTTTAGGTGAAGTATCTAATTTATGATAGATAGCCGAAAGTCTTTGTTTACCCATACTGTAACTAACAAATAGTCAGTTAATAAAACACATAATCATAGAAATGGCAATCAGTAAAATTAAGTATTTTGCTGAACACTTAATTAGCTTAAATCAGTGGCTCTGATACCACCTTTTCCTGTCACGGTCCTAGCCCCGGTTTGACCCGGTCCAGAGCCGCGGGACAGGAACCCCGTGGTATTTAATTTAGGCGACAACGGAAGTCTTTAATACAGGATCTTATAATACTTTAAAATGCCCGTTTACTTTATTACATAAATTAGGGATAAAACCCTGTAATTTACAATAAAGTGATTTCACTGGGAAATCTTTATTTTACAAAACATGTTTCTTTATTTTTTCATTTTGAGCCACTTCCTTAAGCTTGTAGTGCTTCACGACACTTTTCCTGGATCAAACAGATCACCTGCAACATGTTTGAAAAAGGTTTTGTTAGTGGGGAAATACTGAGTGAATCATTCTTTTTGTTTAAAACGGCATATCGTTATAATTTACAGTATTAAGAGCGATTACAATGTTTCTGTTTATCAACCATATATCCACGGTATTTGTCACTCGACCACCTATTGGCTATCTCGTTGTCCAATTGGTGTCTGTGACTATGGTCATATCACCCCTTGGCTAACCCGTTGTCCAATGGTGACGGTTATCAAGTAATGTATACAAAACCCCACATACCGGCTGTTACTTGGTGATTACAAAGACTTAATCCCTGTAATTATAACTTTGAAAATAAATAGTGTTTTGGAAACAGTTTGGTAAAAAGAGAATGACTCACATTGCAGATTTATGCGAGCGGAGTTTAATCTACTGATTAGCCTGTTTAACCTAATTTAAATAACAATGCACACGAACTGGGTTAGTAACTAATACAACATTTACGACAATTCACGAGATTAAACCCTCACAACAAATGACAAAGTGTGATACTTAAACATCCATCGAATTAACGACGAATGACAAAGTATAACCCAATTTGAGCAGCACTTAAACATTCGTTGGATAGTTTCAATCGATCGGACGTTGAATCGTAATAGCGATTGAGTTATTACCCTGTTTATCGCGGTAGCGTTTTAGTGATTCGTGTGTGTTTGTAGTAATTAAACGATATCTCAGCGTATATTTGGAATTTGAACGTCGAACGAACACCATAATTCAAGTGCCAACCCCCTCTATTTATAGCTGGAAAATGGTCTCCCTCGCGTGTCATGACAGGGAGACCTGTCTCCTTCGCGTGGCGCGACGGGTTCCCATCTAGCATAGGGTGGCCACGTTCATGAGTAGCTCAGCTGAGTTGGTTGTTCGACTAATTTCATTTTCTACAGCAAACTGTTTAGATAATCGTCGACTAGGGTTTACCCCCCTGAGTTTTAGGGGCCCTGATCCTGATTCTGATTGTTCTGAAAATTTTAGGGTTTATGCAGAATTATTTGGGTTTCTCAATTAGGGTTTCTTTATTAGATAATTAACATAATACGTAATAATTTTAGTGAGAGTTGTTACACTTAGCAACCTCAGATGTTGCCGATAATCGTCCCATCATCCAAGTACCAAGCATGGAATGGGAGGTTACATTGGTCCTGCACCCGGAGAATAAGGGGTGTAAGGCAAGAGCAAAGAGAAGGGGCCCCAAGAGATCTCCTTGTTATACTCCGGTAGTAGCCCCAATACACTCATTACCCACATACAACCGAGCAGGCTGGACATAAAGGAATTGGACCCACCGATAGATTGATAGGCAACGCTGATAAACCTCTTTGAGAAAGGCTGTGCGGTCGACTCTGATGAAAGCATTGGAGAAGTCCAAAGTAAGCAAGGCCAATGAACCATCTGCATGAAAGAAGTTGAGAAACCTGTTCGCACTATGAAGCATCGCCGCTGCCCCATTTGGCGTCCCTACCCCAAATTGAAAGTCCCTCAAGTATTGGGCCATGTTTTTCCCGACCTTTTTCATCGCCACCTTGGAAACCAACCTTCGCCAGATACCTCCCACAGCAATAGGCTGATTTCCTTTATCGGGCTTCAATAAAGGGGTAAGGGGGCCGAGGCAACAAACTCAGCCAGCACCTTATGGCACTATCCCCCAAGCCATAAGTTGACAATTTCAGTAATGCTCATAAGCAAACCCGAGGAAGTCATTGAGCCCTCGCCCCCAATAGCATCTACCAGGTGTTGGGCCCCCATCCTGTCCCTGCCACAGGACGTCCCTTTAGGAAGGGATCAGATACATTTGAGCACACACTCCCCATCAACAACAAGAGTGGGTTGGGCCAGGGGGTTTGAAGGCAAGGACGGGGGCAGCACCACTGGATGTTTATCAATAAGAGCATTCATGGTCGAATTGCCTAGAGGGGCAACTCCATTAGACCACAGGACCTTACACTCAACCGTGAAATATCCATCCCTGACTTTCCGAATACAATACTTAATATTAGGGTCTCTTTCTTTGTCTCCCTCCCTCCTGCAATTTACCTTAGCAGCCCCCACCTCCCCCACGCTGTCCAATAAGGAAGAGACCAAATCATCAAGCCCAGACCCATCTTTCCAAACTGCAAGATGTTACTACACTGCAAAGATTTCCTGTTCCCTGATCTCCGTTCTTGTCTGGAGGATGGTCTGACCACCCGCAAGGTGCAACGCGGTAGCAAAAGCAATTGGACCCAATTGTCGACTAATTCAGACGACACCACTAGTTTGCGCAAAGCACCTGTTAAAACCCGAGTAAACACCATCCGACAACTGGGAGGAATGTTGTTAACAGTCTAAATAAGGAGGGAAAACCCGCTCGAGGAGGTTAACACCACCCCCGAGCCCTGCTGGGTGACGTGGGTTAGTGTCAACCGCCACTTGACATGGTTTCCGCATCCCAACAATGAAATCTTTAACATCCCCTGAGACCATGGCAAACGATTCGACCTCATAATCAAGTTTGCACCCCCTACTGAGTGCATGCATCACCATGCAACTTCCACATAACCATTTATCCCCTGCCCTAAGAACTTCTTCCACATCCAAAAAAAGCTCCAAGTCCTTGGAGATAGCCTCCTTCAAAGATAGCCTTCGGTTTTCTGTCTTGAGGTGGGTGCTTTGCATGTTTTCAAGTAGGCGGAAGAATCCCCTAGACCCCGGTTTGCTATCTTTACATTCGTGAAAAAATTTGAAAGGGCAGGTCTGTGACACCTGTGTCACCGCGACCATCAAACAAATACCAAGCCGATGAAATATTGTATTTCATACTTGGGATCTTGTATAAATATGTGTATCTTTTGCACATATCAATTCTTGTTCAATTTCAAACTTTATATCGCTTTCTGGAGAATTATACGCAAACTGGTGCGTAAACGTACTCAGTTTAAATGCGACAAATACTCCGGAACATCAACATATACTTAACATACCTTAAATAACCTTTACATAACTTAGAAATAAGTTTTGAAGGCCTTGGTATGGCAAAAACAAGTTAATTCGCTTACAGGGACTAAACTTGACAAACTGCGAAAGTATGCCAATTTGAACTGTAATGAAAATTCCGGAACATGTCCATAAGTTAAACATACCCTAAATATCCTTTACATAGCTTCGAAATAGGCTTTGAGGGGTTTGGTATGCTAAAATAAACTTTTGGATCATTCAGGGGGCTAAAACCGTCAAAAAGTGCACAAGTTTGCACTTTCTCGCATAACTTACGTTCTGAATACATGTGGACATCCAAAAATTTATTTAAGCATCCTTATATTATGCCTTAGTGGTTGGCATGAGAAAAATCCATCCGTCACGTCATTTGGATCGTCTTTCGCGCTCATGCGCATTCCGTCGTAATTAACCGAACATCGCATTCGTACAAACAAACGAACCAACATCCGGCATATTTTTGAGCATGTTTCATGTCCACAATGTTTAGGCATCGTTTTAGAGCCTTAAAGTTGGCTTTACGGGCCTTAGAAGTGCTGCAAATGCCTTAAATACACAACAGGGACCTAAACTGTAAATTCTGCAAGTTGCGCAGATCAGTCATAGCCAGGCGGCCCGCCTGGGTTTTGCTTGTCTGCTGACGCGGGCTGCATGGCCCCTTCAGTTGCAGAAACTTTGTTTTCTTGCTAAAATTGGCCTTTCAAACACTCCAAAGGGCAATGCCCTTTCACCATCTTTGGGGTTAAGGTCACATTAAGCCACCACAACATCTTGACAAGTGTACGACTTGGATCATGGCACGATATTCAAGAAACGATCATAGCGGCTTTACTTTTCCTATAAATACCCCCCCTTTTGGTTAAAATCTCACAAAATCTGATCTAAAGCTCTAAGTTGAGGCCTTTGCTTCATACCTAAGCTCCTGGATCGAGATTAGCTTTTGGGGACCCTTCGTAAGTGTTCTTTCGTTCTTTTATTCGCTTTTCTAGTCCGAAAGTCAAAGTTTTGTTTGACTTTCTGTGTGACCAGCCTATGGTCAACACGAAGTTCATGGAACTTCATAACGTGAGCGTGATCACGATGGTTATAGTCCATGGCGACTATACCTACTGATTACCACGTTATCTAGGCTCAGTGACGAGTCGTAGTTTCGGCCAAAATGCGCATTCTTGCGTATTTGTAACCAAACTACTCGTGAGCATCAAAGCCGTTTGTTTTGATGCCAAACCTGTTTTCTAAACTTAGTTAAGCATGTTCTAACATGCTTAGCTCGTCACTTTTAGTTTTGTGCTTATATAGGGTCGTAAGGTAAGCGATCTAAACCATCGCTTATACTTTCGAACCCGACCTATTTGGTCGATCATTAGGATCCGACCAAACACATTAGGTGACCATAGCTGTAACCTCCTGAGGTTATACCTTATGTTCACGATGTTAGGCGTTCCAAACGCGTTATACGCGAACGACGCGTTAAGGTAGCATAAGCTACCTAAACGGGTCGTAATGGGTCGCAAGCACTTAGGTTAGGTTTCATTTTAGTATGTAGGCTTTGTTAAACCATATTTCACGAGTCTCCATGCTCGTTTGGTTTACGAACCCGCGTACTATCCGATCTTCCGATTTAGGTCCGGTATATTAACATAGCTACCTATTAGGTGCCGTTTGATATTCCGTGATCTCTAGCATTGTGTGATTATTACACAAGAACTTCAAAGCAATCTCAGGTGAGTACATTGAACCCCTCTTTTACTGTTTTCCAAACTGTTTTGGGGTGAAACGCATGTTCCTACTTGTTACTTTCATGCTTTCCGGTTTTCACATCATATACTTGTTATGTTCGATAGTACATATATAGTACATGATTTCATTGTGTCTATGCTATGTATGTCCATTGTGTGCTATGTATGCCCACTGTGTGCGTACTTAGTACATTGCCTTACATTACATGCTATGTATGCCCATTGTGTGCGTACTTAGTACATTGCTTTACATTACATGCTATGTATGCCCATTGTGTGCGTACTTAGTACATTGCTTTACATTACATGCTATGTATGCCCATTGTGTGCGTACTTAGTACATTGTTTTACATTGCATTTCTGTTGCATATGCTTATCCAGCATATGAACACATTATACTACATTTTGAACCGTTGTAACCATTTGACTATGTGAAACGTCTTAGCCCTTTGATTATATGAACCGTTTGTAACCATTGAACCGTGTAAACTAGTTGTATCCGTTGACATGATTTACATTTGACAATAGACATTTGACTATACATAAACATTTCCACAATTGTTAAACATTTCATCTTGATGGTTTGGTTTGAGTAAGTGATTAAGTAACGAGGCGTGTGTAATATGATACAAGCATAGTGGGATACGCCGCTGGTACTTCCTATATATAAGTGTTTGTATGGTATTACATATCGTAGCGTCATTTGAATCATTTCAATTTGAGACATATAACATTTTATACAAATAAAACACTTTTCACGAGACATTGATTGACAAACGACCTATCTTATACAAACACATTTTACATGGTTATCCGTTTAACCAAACAATGTTCTCTTATTTATACATATCATCTGATCTTATCGTTTTTCAAATGATTTACAAGACAAAGCAAATTACAAGGTTCATGACTAAACATTTTCTCAAACATAAGTCATGAATTCCGTTTTCACAAAACCAATGTATCTCACAGGCATTTTTATGCTGACGTACCTATTTTCACATGTGTTTTCAGGAGATGATGCATAGGACTTATCAAGACATACTTAGGCGGACATGTGCCTTAGTGACTTAAAACGTGACAAGAACTAGTCAAATTATGTTATGTACTCTTTGGTTCTTGTTTAAAACAATGTAAACTTTCATGTTTGATTAATAAAACGAAACTTCAATTGCCATGGATTTGAAACAATTGATTCTGTTACAACACTCCCCGACGTTTCCGCCACGTTTTGTATGTTCTACGTGGTCGGGGTGTGAGAGAAAAGTTGGTATCAGAGCCAATGGTTATAGGGAATTAGGTTATTAGTAATGCTTTGACCTAGTATATAACCTTCCTAGGACCCTAACGCGAGTTTACTTGCGTTTAGTCATAAAACAATACCGTCAGCTATCCTTGGGCGACGACCACAACAAGAACATAAATTTCAAAACCGCTTTGAAAACTAATCATCTGTTCTAGGATGATTGATTACTAGGTTTTGAACCCTCTGTTATAAGGTTTTGAACCCCTTTGAATTTTCAAAACTCTCGTCAAAGTTTTGGGTCCTAAATAGTGTGAACACGTGCAAACTGGAAGAGTGAATGCCTGTACCCTGGGTTTTCTGTCTAAGGTTAGAGTGTTCGTACAAATCCACATAATCGGGCCAGTCACTCTTACCTGGGAACTCTTGGGGTGAGTGTCCACTTATAGGCGAGCATGTCTTCGCGATACACTATGAGGATCTATTTCCTTTGATTCAGCCTTGGTGTTATTTGTTTGCTTCGTGGTTTAAACAACTGACCATCAACCTTGATTATGGTCGGTAATTGTAACATCCTATTCTTACCCAATGCCATTTCATTTGTTTTCTTTCTTGTCTCTCATTTAGAATGCCTCCTCGACGCGAAAACCAGATAGCGACTGCAGAACTGGCAGAGATCATTGCGCAGCAAATGGCTGCTCAATTCTCAAACCTCTTTGCTCAATGGAACCAAGCCAACAAAAACAATAATGTCCCCTGCAACTTCAAGACGTTCAACTTGGCTAAGCCATCAAAGTTTTCTGGGTCTCAAGGAGCGACTGCACTTCTGCAATGGTTCGAGAGTTTAGAGAGCACCTTCAGACATGTTCAATGTCTAAACGAGCAAAAGGTAGAATTCGCATCTAGCATCTTTGAGAAACGAGCTTTGACATGGTGGAATGGTGTGATAAGAGATAGGGGTGCCGATGAGGCACTGGCTCAAACATGGCAAGAGCTTCGAGCTCTGATGATGAAGGAATTCTGTCCTCATCACGAGATCAGGGCCTTGGAAACAGAGTTCGACGATCTTAAGCAAGTTAGCGGTGAGCATCGGGCCTACACGGATCGTTATGAGGAATTAATTCTGTTATGCCCAGACATGGTCACGCCTTTGGATAAGGCAATCGAAAAGTACATTGATGGCCTCCCTGACTCAATACAAGACATTGTGACTGGTAGCAACCCTACTACAGTTAGACAGGCCATTGAGCTATCTGCAACCTTGACTGAATCAAAGATCAGGAAAGGTAAACTTTTCCGAAAGGGTGACAAGAAACCGGTCGGGGAATCGAACCCAATCGAGGAATCAAAGACCATGGATGAACAAACTGAATCCCCTAAGAAGTCAAAGAAGCGAAAGGCTTCTCAGAACTTCGCCGTGGTCGCTCACAATGGTCAAGCCGTCCCCAACCAACCAGCTCAGCCCCCTGCTAGAAAACCATACAATGGAACTGCACCCTTGTGCAACCAATGTAGCCTCCATCATCACGCCAATGTACAGTGCCGCAAATGCCAAACTTGTGGACTTATAGGCCATACAGCAAGAGTCTGCCCAACTGCAGCTACGCCAAACCAAGCTGGCAACAATCCTGCTCAAGGTCGTTTTCTACCAGACTCTTGTTTCAACTGTGGCGAGATGGGTCATTTCCGAAGAAATTGCCCAAAGCTTGCTAATGCAAATCCAGCACAGGGATGAGCATCTGATTGACTAGAAGACAACATCGTTTAGAAATAATCACGTCTTATGTATTATTTTCTTTTGTTGTCAAGGTCCAAGAAACAGTTGTTATCGTTGTTTATAAATAAATTTTTGATTTACATTGCAATGTATTTCTGTGGTTGCATGTATAAACGACATATCCCTTACAATACCGACAATCAAGAAACCGTATTCCTTGAAGAACAAACTACCCCCAAATTTCTCCCATTCTATGATCTTTTGCGTCTTCCACGTAATTCCTAAGTACCCGTTTCTTCTAAGAAAAACGAAGTACAAGGCGCAAGTTACAACACATGACGAATACCCAAAGTACCACTGTAAATCCTTAATAGGGTACCTAAGGATTTTCCGTAAGTCCTTAATTGTTGTATACCTAAATTCGAATGTGATAATTCCTTGTAATAAAAAATCGAATTTTGGGAGATCTTTCTATCTTCTCAGATAGATTCCAGTGAATATTGAGACCCGTCGATTGGTTTCCATATCCGTATTCAATCAATAACAAGTTAATAACAAATTATAATCAAGTTAAACAATTATGTGACTTTGTGCTTATGTGTTCCCTTATGTGTTGTTGTGTGATCCAAATTATGTTATCCAAATCTTCATAGAATCTTACATATCTGTCACACCCCGGATTTCCACGTGTTACCGGTGGGCCCGGTGGGAAAGTATCGTGACGTAGTTGATATCATCATTTGTCAAACAACACAAATTATAATGCACAACGGAAGCAAATGAAAATAGATTTATTTCAACCATTAAGTGTAATATCGAGTATCACAAATAGTCGAAATAGATCCACAGGCGGATCGAAAATAAAGAGAAAGAAATTGTTCAACAGATATATGCATCCCAAAGCTTGCGAGACTCTATGATGCTAAGGAGAAACCAGCCTATTGCATATAGCACCTGCACTTAATCTTTTTGGGGAAAATACGTCAGTTTGCACTGGTAAATACAACTTAACTGACTCATTTTGAAAACATTTGAAAATTTGGTTTTAAATGCACTAGGCACAAAACTTTTTATAACTTGGGAATAATTAATCAAAGTTAAACTTGTAAAAGATTTACATGTTTGTTGTGCGTTCAGCCGCCCGAGTCGTGTCGGGTTTAAGGTTAAATGACACACCACTAGTATAAGTCTGCGGCGGGAAGCCAACGTTTATACCTTAATAATATGGACATAATACCGCGTGTACGCCTACCCCCGGGTGTCAAGGTCGTGGCCAAAAATGATGCCAAGGATATCCGGGACATGGTCATTAAGCTCCCAAAGGCGTAAAAACAAACAACACCAAGTTTTCAAACGGGTCACATTGATAATACCCAACTACTAATGAGTTGGGGTCAATTGCCCGACCAAGCGGTATTTTATATACCGTACCCCCAAGCCCGTATAGGGAAAATAAGTTAAAAGTATTTACCTGAGCAAGTATAAGCACAATTTCAAAAATGCACGTGTCTTTTACTGGGCTCCTATTTTGGAACGAAGGTTATAATAACCTATTAGAATCCTAACGGGTCTTTAATATATCCTAGGCCTAGACCGGTTAGTTTCGAATAATAAATATGGTTTAATCGCGAGGAATGCGAAAACCGGGGAGGAATGTGATTTAGACCCTACAAGCTTGGATACTTGTATAATATGGGTAAACTAAACACATTCTGAATTTAGAGACTAAGATGATATGGTTTGACCCGTTTCGGCTAATATGCGTGAACTAGTCACATAAGCCGATCCGAACGCGAAAGTGCGTAACGAGTAACCATATAAGTCGTATGCAAGTTTCCTGAGATTATATGCACCAAATGTATTGTAATATCAGTAAGGTATGTCCAAATATGCCCCAAATGTTTTTAAACGCCAATTACGCCTCATAAGGGCATTTTGGTAATTTTACATAGGCTAAAAGGGTAAAAACGGAAAATCTGAGTTTCCAACTTTAGTTTACTGTTATAATATAAATTTTATTAAATATATCAGTAGGCATTATATCTTTTATGTAAAAACTAGTTTCGACATATACTATGTCGTAAAAATGTCTAAAAAGGCGATTTGGAGCCATTTCCGGGTTTTAAAAGAAAATCTGATATTTTTATATTTCCAGAAGGCTCAACATATCATATTTAACATAATAAATCAGTAGAAAAAGGTTTGAGGTCAAAAGGTTTTGTAAAACTCATTTTATGGCCGAAAGGGCAAAATCGGCATAAGCCGAATTAAGCTTAAAACCTCTAGTTATGCTCATCCTAAAAATAAATAAAAATCTTTAAAATTCCCAAAATATTATTATATAATAGTGGGTATAAAGTTTTGATATAAAATTCGGGTTTAAATAGGTTATGCGTTAATTACGCTAATTATTTACTAAGAAAGCTTCTAATTACGCTAATGAGCATAACTCTTAATCTAGACCTCAAACTGATGTCAAATTTTGGGGACAAGTTTATATTTCAGTAACTAAGTTGTCTACCCTTTTATATTTTCAAAAATGATGATTTTTGGACATTTGGGCATAACGGTCAACATATGGGCATTTAACGGAAGCATGCATACGAACAAGATATCTAATGAACCACGTTGCATAATCACAGGAGGATATACTAACATGTTATTAGGTCCAAAAGAAGCTCTAAGGCAATCTTAATCTTGACTAAAACGGGTCAGAACTAAAAGTCAAGGCGAAAGTCAAACTATGCGACTTTCGGTTCCGAACCGGGTCTAAACAGAAAATTGTCGAGTTGAACATGTTGGAACATGTTCTTATACTTATTACCAAGTTATATTAATGTTCAAACAGGTTACATACAACCTACATTGCTAATTATGCGTTAATTTGAAATTAAGCATTCTGTTGACTTTTTATGATTAGCTTTGACTCGACAATTGACATGCTTAGAGTGGGAATCTGGAAACACCCTTTCAAGGTTTTCTTACCCACTTAATTACCTTCCTAAAGGTACTTTTAATTCGTGATTTGACAGAGCACATTATGCTTAATCACGAAGTCAAACCTTAATTACGACGGTTTGACTTTTACTTAATTAGCTAAGCTAGAAAGGATTAAAGAAGGTTAAGGACACTTATAAGGGTCCTAAGATGGATTAGAGAGCCTAAGAAAATGAGTTGGTGACCAGATGAGCTCTAGAGAGTCTTTAGCCAAAGTTCCAAGTTAGCAAGTGTCAAATGATCACACTTGAACCCTTTATATAGTGAACTAGGAGCTCCAAGATCTTGACAAGCAAGTCTAGGGTAGTAAAGGGATGATCCCAAGTGTCCCTAAGGAGCTATTTACTGCCTAGCAAGCCCATAGATTCACAAATTTATGTTTTAAGTCGGTTAAATGCATTGGACAGGCAGCTGTCCAAAACTCACTGCCAGCGACGGTCTTACGGACCATAAGCTTGAGGCCTTACGGTCCGTAAGGACCTCTTGCGGACCGTAAGCTACAGGGGTTACGGTCCGTAACCGACTTTACTGAAACATGGTTCAGGTGCCTTCCTTACGGACCGTAAGCCTAAGGCTTTGCGGTCCGTAACCGATCCTTGCGGAACATGCCCAGGTACCCTGCTTACGGACCGTAAGCCAGGGGCCTTGCGGTCCGTAAGCGATGGCCAGAAGACAAAAGTTTGAAAACTTTTAAGTCTTGACCATGCAACCATCAATGCCCGAAACATGCCTTCACTTTTCAGTTTGTGGGACCATCTTGACCAGCCATTGCATGGCTCATTTGCCCTTACATGTCCCCCATTTAATCTTTACTCAAAAAGGGACTTGTTACATGACGGAGATTTCAAAATTGAGTCTTGGACTCTCAATTACTTGGCCAAGCTATAACAATTCTTATTTACAAGAGTTTTATTTAAATTAGGAGTAGTAACAACCTATAATTTCCGAAGTCCTTGATAAAGATGCAACTTTATTTATTTGAGAGCAACCGGTTATCATATGAGATGAACATCAATTGATTTAAGGATCTTGGGATTTATAAAAATTTCGGGTCGCTCAGAGGTGATTTAATAACGTGTCGCCCTTGGGTCGTTCAGAGGTATTTTAAATAACATGACGCCCCTTTTTATTAGAAATCCTACCACATATCTCTTTATTAAATCCGGTTTCTCTGACACATCTGTCACACACGACACGTGTCTTTACTCTAATGGACAAGAATTTTCGAGGTGTTACATCCTCACCCCCTGAAAAGAAATCTCGACCTCGAGATTTACTGAAACAACTGAGGGTATTTCTCTTGCATCGCGGATTCTAACTCCCATGTATAATCAGGACCTCTGCGGCCCTCCCATCTGACCTTGACAATGGGTACATACTTCCTTCGAAGCTTCTTTACCTGTCGGTCCTCAATCGACACAGGTTTTTCTATAAACTTTAAGCTTTCGTCTATATGCACATCTGTATGCGGTATGACTAGCGATTCATCAGCTAGACATTTCTTCAGATTGCAGATGTGGAACACGTTATGAATACCACTAAGCTCCTCTGGTAAGTTCAATTTGTAAGCCACCGATCCTACACGTTCGATGACCTCGAATGGTCCGATATACCTCGGGCTTAACTTACCTTTCTTGCCAAATCTCATTACCCCTTTCCATGGTGATACCTTGAGCAAAACTTTATCGCCAACCTCAAACTTGAGGGATTTTGGCTTACCATCAGCATAGCTCTTTTGCCTATCACGGGCAACTTTTAGGTGTTCAGTAATCTGGGTAATCTTGTCCGTTGTCTCCAGGACTAATTCTGGTCCTGATAACTGGACGTCTCCTACCTCTGCCCAACAAATGGGTGTTCTGCACTTTCTACCATATAATGCCTCAAAAGGCGCAACCTTTATGCTGGTGTGGTAGCTATTATTGTAGGAAAATTCGATCAGAGGTAGGTGCCTATCCCAACTTCCTCCTAGGTCTATCACGCATGCCCGAAGCATGTCCTCCAAGGTTTGAATAGTACGCTCACTTTGCCCATCCGTCTGAGGATGATAAGCTGTACTAAAATTCAATTGCGTACCCAGGGACTTTTGGAAACTCTCCCAGAAATGAGATGTGTATCTGGTATCCCTATCTGAGATAATAGATATCGGTACGCCATGCAGGGATACAATCTTATCCACGTACAGTTGGGCTAGCATGTCGGAACTGAAAGTTTCTCTAATAGGTAGGAAATGTGCTGACTTGGTCAGTCGATCCACTATCACCCAAATAGTGTCATTTCCTTTCTGCGTCTTGGGCAACTTGGTGATGAAATCCATTGTTACCATTTCCCATTTCCAAGTGGGAATCTCAGGCTGTTGTAGTAAACCTGATGGTTTCTGATGCTCGGCCTTAACTTGAGCGCACGTCAGACATTTAGCCACATGGGTGGCTATAGACTTTTTCAAGCCTATCCACCAATAATTTGCCTTTACATCCTGGTACATCTTATCCGCTCCAGGATGGACGGAATATTTGGAACTGTGGGCTTCCTTAAGGATGACGTCACGAAGACCTCCAAAAACAGGAACCCATATTCTTCCATTTAGTCTCAGGATTCCGTCTTTACCATAGGATAACTGCTCTTCAGTTACTCCTAGCTTTTCATTGGGGTAGTTAGCTTCTAGCACTGCTTCCTTCTGTGCAGCTAACAACCTTTCATGTAGACTGTTCCTCACCTCAATGTTTTTGGCATTGATTCTGATTGGCTTTATCCTTTCCTTCCTGCTCAGGGCATCTGCGACTACATTGGCCTTGCCTGGATGGTATCTTATTTCACAATCATAGTCATTTAGAGTTTCCATCCATCGTCGCTGCCTCATGTTCAATTCTTTCTGGTTGAACAGGTGTTGAAGACTTTTGTGATCAGAGTAGATCACACATTTAGTGCCATACAAGTAGTGCCTCCACAACTTCAGTGCAAATACAACGGCACCCAATTCTAAATCATGAGTGGTGTAATTCTTCTCGTGCACTTTTAATTGTCGTGAAGCGTAGGCAATGACCTTACCTTTCTGCATTAACACACAACCCATCCCGGTGTGTGATGCATCACAATAGACTACAAATTCATCAATCCCATCAGGTAAGGTCAACACGGGAGCGTTACTCAATTTCTGCTTCAAAGTGTCGAATGACTCTTGCTGCTTAGGTCCCCAATTGAACTTGCTACTCTTGCGAGTCAGCAAAGTTAGGGGTGCTGCAATTCTTGAGAAATTTTCGATGAATCTTCTGTAGTATCCTGCCAAACCTAGGAAGCTGCGGATTTCCGTAGGTGTCTTTGGCTCCTGCCAATTCATGACAGCTTCAACTTTTGCGGGATCCACTTGAATACCACGCTCACTGACCACATGTCCAAGAAATTGGACTTCTCTCAACCAAAACTCACATTTGGAAAACTTCGCATATAGCTTTTCTAGATGAAGCAGCTTCAGAATACAACGGAGGTGCTTCTCGTGATCAGCTTGACTCTTGGAATAAATGAGAATGTCATCGATAAAGACGATGACAAACTTGTCCAAATAAGGTTTACAGACGCGATTCATGAGATCCATGAATGCGGCAGGTGCGTTTGTGAGCCCGAAAGGCATCACTAGGAACTCGTAGTGACCATAACGAGTCCTAAGCGCAGTCTTGTGCACGTCTTCATCCTTAACCTTCAACTGATGATATCCCGATCTCAGATCTATCTTGGAGAAATAGCTTGCCCCTTGAAGTTGATCGAATAGATCGTCGATCCTGGGTAGAGGATACCTATTCTTAATGGTAACCTTGTTAAGCTCTCGGTAATCGATACATAAGCGCATCGAACCATCTTTCTTCTTGACAAATAGAATCGGTGCTCCCCAAGGAGATGAACTAGGCCTAATGAAACCTTTGGCTAGCAAATCGTCTAGCTGCGTTCTCAATTCCTTCATCTCCGTTGGCGCTAGCCTATATGGCGCTCTAGCAATAGGTGCAGCTCCAGGAACGATATCGATTTTGAATTCCACTTGCCTGTCTGGTGGTAAACCAGGCAGTTCTTCTGGAAAGACTTCGGGGTATTCTGATATAACGGGAATGTCTTCAATCTTGGGCTTTTGCTCATCAATGGTTACCTGTGCCATATAGATGACACAACCATTCTTCAAGCATTGGGACGCCTTGAGCATAGACACCTGCTCAGGCAATCCATGACGCGTATCACCCTGAATGGTGAGAGACTCACCAGATGGAGTCTTGATTATTACTTGCCTTCTACTGCATACAATCTGGGCTTGGTTATGCGATAACCAATCCATGCCCAATACTACATCAAAACCGGCTAACTTGAAGGGTAGTAGGGATAGAGGAAAAGAGTGGTTCCTAATGGATATAGCACATCCATCTAACACAGTCGAGACGGTTTCTAAGGTACCATCTGCTAATTCTACCTCATACTTTGCACTAAGGGCTTTAACAGGCAATCCTAACAGCTCACAGAATTTACTATCCACAAAAGATTTATCTGCCTCGGAATCAAATAATACTCTTGCGAAAACGTCATTAATGAGAAACGTACCAGTTATGACGTTATCGTTCTGGATGGCCTCTTGAACATTCATTTGAAAGACCCTGGCGTTGGTCTTCTTTCCATCCTCCGTCTTCTTGGCATTCTTTGGGCAATTGGTCTTTATGTGCCCCTTTTCATTGCAACTGTAACAAGTTGCATCTTTTAACTTCTTGCACTCAAGAGTTCTGTGCTCAGAAGACATACATATCCCACACATCTTGGGCTGGGATTTCTGCTCGAACCTGCACCTTCCAAAATGGTGCTTTCTACAAATCTTGCACTTGGGCCTATCGCCCGACTGTTGCTCGCTTCTCCTGGCCTCAGACCCTTTCTTACCATCACGGTTTCCCCTCTGTTTCTTACTCGATCGACGTGAATTATCATCTTCACGTTTCCTCTTGTCAAATTCCGCACTTCTTAACGCTCACTGTCTCGCTGCATCCTGAGTGAGAGACAGAGATAAGTCGGTGACAGATCGGAATGTAACAGGTCGCGAGGCCTTCACACTGGCCTTGATTTCTGGGGCCAAACCCCCAATAAAACGCGCGATTCTTTTAGGTTCAGGGGTCACTAGGTAAGGTACCAATCTGGATAAAGTATTGAAACTGGTGAGGTATGCCTGGCAATCTAGGTTCTTCATAACCAAAGATAGGAATTCGGACTCTATACGCTCAACCTCATGCTGAGGGCAGTAGTTTTCCTTGATAAGAGCAACAAACTGCTCCCAAGACATGCTATACAGGGCAGCCTTTCCAGAAGCCTGGATCAATGCTCCCCGCCAGGCTAGAGCCTCACCTTTGAAAGACTGGGATGCAAACTTAACCATATCCCTTTCAGCACAACCACTGATATCTACCACTGTCTCAATCTCATCAAGCCATGTCATACAGTCAACTACCCCTTTCTCCCCAGTAAACTCCCGAGGTTTACTTGACACAAAATATTTATACGTGCAACCCTTAGCACGTGGGGCCTCATCAACCACAAGCTTCTTGGGGTGAACACTGTTTTCATTTGAGGAATGACGATCATCATCCTCCTTAGGTTTGGGAGGAGTAGGTGGCGGTTTGTTGCGAATCTCAGAATGATTCTTTGGTTTAGCATGCGGTGTAGATAGAGTTTTACTGCGGGTTTCACTGTACTCGCTGTACTGTCGCGCTAAGGCTTTCGCAACCGCATTATTCACAATTGCTTTTAACTCGGCACTAGTCACTAGGAACTTTGCATCATCACGGTTCTCAACCGGATGGCTATTGGCTTCTTCTGATCTGGTCATGTAGCTTTAAACGCTACATATAATTGACAGACAAAGTTTTCACTTAAAGGCTCTTATAGTATTTTATGCTTTATTAACCAAGGTTTTAAATTGCCATTTTAGGTTAATTTATGAAAACATTAGGATGTGGTTATTATCCTATAATACTCTTATTATTAGCACATAAGGCCTAGTCACAAGGACAGTTAAGATATTTAATAACCAAGATTTTACAGTATCTAGGTGTTTTAGGTTGAATCATAGTTCTCTACCATTAATCAATGGGGAGTCATAAGCTACCACTGTCCTTAGTCACGGAGGACATTAAATTATTGCCCACAGGCACTTCACTTCGAAGAAGTGGTTAAATAATTAAGGGAATTTAAAATTAACCCTTTTATGATATATGGCATGTGTGACTTTACTGATTCACAGTTTGCCAAGAGCATTAACATACTAACAGATGTTAATAATTGGAATCTATTATGTGGGTTATACCATCTTGGCCAGGTTTGCAATAACACAAAGGCTAGGTTTTACCTCTAAGATTCTTTAATAATTAACGCAGAATAGTCCTAAATTGAGATGTTAATTATGGATCTTAACCTAATTATGGAACTACCATCTTGGCCTTGTTTTATTAATTATAAGGCTAGGTCTTGGTTCACTTTAGATTTTACCAATTAATTATAAGGGCAGATCCTTTTAAATATTTCATTTATCTTCATATTTTATGCATGCAATAAAATGAAAACTTAATTAAAACATCCCACAAATTGTTTTAAATCAGAACAACACTTGCCCAAACGGGACTTCTACTAAAAATAAATGAAAATGCCCACGCAGGGGCGGGAAACAAGATCAAACCCACGCAGGGGTTAACTAACCAAACTTACTCACGCAGGAGCAGAATACAAACCACAAGCTCACGCAGGAGCTGAATACTGGAATAACAAGTCCACGCAGGGACTGAATTACAACATAAATAAAAATACAAGGGTTCTCATGACCCCTCCTCTTCGACTTCCCTTAAGCAAATCTGATAGCCCTTTGAAGAAAC